>NC_037689.1:127324564-127544945 GCF_003255815.1 Theropithecus gelada
AGAAAGAAAGAAAGAAAGAAAGAAAGAAAGAAAGAAAGAAAGAAAGAAAGAAAGAAAGAAAGAAAGAAAGGAAGGAAGGAAGGAAGGAAGGAGGGAAAGGGAGGGGAGGGGAGGGGAGGGGAAGGAATAAAGAAGCAGACACCAAATTATTCCCAGGCGCCCACATGCACCACATATCCTTGCCCCCAGTATAGTACAGTGGTTTAGAGCACAGGCCCCGGAGCTAGGGTGCCTTGGGTTCAAACCCCAGTTCCACCCAATTCCTAACTGAGTGACCTTGGCCAAGTCATTTTACCTCTCTGGGCCTCAGTTACCCCATCTGTAAAATGAGGATCATAATAGTAATCTTACAGCATATGGTTGTTGTGAGAATTCAATGAATATGTATATTGCTCTGAGCACCATCTAGCACATTCTAAGTGTTAAATGTTAGCTGTAATGATTTCCTCACACTGGCAAGAGGATGGCTCAATTTTTAAAAAAGAATTCTTGTTAAAATTAAGATAAACCACCTCATTTAAAAAAAAAAAAACTTTATCTTATAGGAAATTTTAAAGACACACAAAGGTAGAGAAAATAGCATCATAATCTCCAGTGTCCCTTCACCCAGCTTCAACAGTCCTTGACTCATGGCCATTCTTGTTTTGTCTATAACCCCATGTTCATTACCACCACCACCACCCCCTCTGCTGCTGGATTCTTTTAAAAGTAAATCCTAGATAGCATGTCATTTCTGCTGTCAACACAGAACTCTTTCAAAAACAGGAACACACTGTGATCACATATAAACACTAACAAGAATTCTTTGACATCAAATAGCCAGTGTTTTTAAAGCTCCACATCCTGGAGCAGCTATCTGATCTCCATCATCTTGGAGCCTGTGGCTGCAATCAGACCTCAGCCAGCTCCTCTGTTTCCCTGCTTCCCCAACTCCAGGTGCGGGACGCTGTGGCTGTGATCCGGTACTTGGTCTGGCTTGAGAAGAATGTGCCCAAAGGCACAGTGGACGAGTTCTCGGGGGCAGAGCTCATGGACAAGTTCCGAGGGTGAAGAGCCACGGCCATCCTTTTTAGTGTTGCAGTGGGGGCAGGGAGGGGGAATTTGTCCCCTTACTTAACGGGAAGGAAGATCCTCCTCATATGCGGGCTGGGTGGGGGAGGGCTCTGTAGAACAAGGAGAGACAGGTTCTTGGTTGGTGGGGGAGTTGAGCAGGGGGCGTTGGATTACATTTCCCGCCCCGCTGAAAGCAGGACAACTTGAAGGGCCACAACTCAATAGCGTCCCCTAGTGTCTGCTTCAGGCACGGTCTGGCTCTCCCTGGGGGAGGCTGTGGCTCAGACCAGGTCAGCCCCTGGACCACTTGAGAATACCAGGTAGAGAGGAGGATTCCCGAAGGCATGCTTGGCCCAAGTCAGGGCCCGGATTGTAGGTTTGAGGTACAGGATGCTCTTCCAGGACTGGGGGAGTTTTCAGATACAAAGAGCTGGGTTTCTTCACTACTATCCGTAAAATGGAGGTGGAGAGGGAATAATTGGTGTCTACAGTGTGTCCTCTGATCTTCCTCTATAAATGACAGGTCAAGGCTTGGGGAGATGGAACCAGGAGGTGAGGGCTGGGAGAGCCAAATGGTGCCTGGTAGAGGCAGCCATGACCTTCATTGGATTTTATTAGATATCCCAGGCCCAGCCCAGTCCAGGGGCCGATTCATTGACCATGCCTTGCCTTGTACTTTCCAGAGAAGAACAGTTCTCCTCTGGACCCAGTTTTGAAACCATCTCTGCTAGTGGTCTGAATGCTGCCCTGGCCCACTACAGGTACTTGAGGAAAATTAATTTTCTAGGGCCCTGTTGGGGGATCCCGTTGTGTGTATAGAGGAACAGGGTGAGGGGAGGGGGATGTTCTGGGAACTGAGTCCACATTGGAGGTCTGAGGCTCTTAGCCCTGTGGGGGCTGGGAGAGGAGCTCAGTGTGGAGTAGGGAGTTGCTGTGTAATGAAAAGTCCTGAGCACTGGAGGCTAGGGGACCTGGAAGGGAGACACCATTGGATGCTTTTCCCTGGCTTCCCGTGTGTTGCTTATGTTAGCTAATGCTTAAAGCTCACGAGGTCACATGAAGAGAGGCCTGTTCACTCAGTCTGAGCCAACCAAGGTGGGCCCAAGATGCAGGCTAGCCAGGTGTTTGGCCCTATAGAAAACAAAGCCCTGCAGGCCTGCCTGATGAAATGTCGGGGGCCAAGCTGACCAGCTGCCTCCGCCTGTCATGGGCACAGCAGGGAGAGGTCAGTGCTCTGCAAGGGAGTGCCTGATATGTCCCAGAATTCCCTCCCTGGTGTCCCCTGGTGTCTCCCACGCTTTTGGCTGCCTTGCCCCAGCCCCTCCTACCTACTCGGGCTAGAGTGTCGCGGTGGGTGCTCCTCCGCTTTACCACCTCTTGCTCTGCAGCCCCACCCTGGAGGAACCCTCCCTTCCTGTGCTCTGCTTCTTCTCGGGGCCCTCTGCTCTCAGAGGCAGCAGGAAGTTAGAGACAAAGGGCCGAAGGGAGCATCCAGGTAGAGGCCCAACTCTTCGCCGCTGTACCGCGCATCCTCGTGCAAGCCCCTTGGCCTCCATGGGCCTGCTTCTCCTTATGGAAAAGGAGACGGCTGGGCTGGGGGGTCTCTAGGGCTCTCCCAGCTCTCACATTCTGGACTTCACCCTCTCTCTCCTCCTGGGGTCCAGGGCCTGGCTCAGCCGGGTGCAAGATTAGCAGACCTGTGCTGAAGACAGCAGCAACGGAAGCTGAGTTATCTTCCAGGGCCCTTTGGGATAGAATGACTTCCCCCAGAGGGACTGGCCTGGAAGCCCAGACCCCAGAGGTCCTCCCACCAAGGGCCCCCATGTGATCCAGTGCAGGGTTAGGCTGCCCCTCTCAGCATTCTCTTCCCCTTCTCAGCCCGACCAAGGAGCTGAACCGCAAGCTGTCCTCAGATGAGATGTACCTGCTGGACTCTGGGGGGCAGTACTGGTATGTACCCCTCACCTCACCCTGGCCTAGATGTCTCTGCTCAGACCTCCTGAGCCTGCCAAGAGTCAGCCAAAGCTTTCCCTTCCTGAGTCATGGATTCTTCGTCTGAGAAAGGAGAGACCTGGAATGAGCCCCAAACATCCTTCCCATTTTCACACACAGGGTCCCTGCACAGTGGGAAATACACAGAGGCTGGAACAGTGGCAGGACCCAGGCAGCACCTCTGTGGGAATTAGGAAAAGACTTCCTTTGCTCAAGTAAAATGTTTACTGTTTTGTGTGGGTTGTTTGTTTGCTTGTTTGTTTGTTTTTTGACAGAGTCTCACTCTGTTGCCCAGGTTTGGAGTGCAGTGGCGCGATCTTGGCTCACTGCAACGTCTGCATCCTGGGTTCAAGCGATTCTTCTGCTTCAGCCTCCCAAGTAGCTGGGACTACAGGTGTTCACCACCATATGCCTGGACATATATATATATATATATATATATATATATATATATATATATAGAGAGAGAGAGAGAGAGAGAGAGAGAGAGAGAGAGAGATGGAGTTTCACCATGTTGACCAGGCTGGTCTCAAACTCCTGACCTCAGGTGATCCACCTGCCCTGCCCTCCCAAAGTGCTGTCCCAAAGTGCTGGGATTACAGACATTAGCCACCATGCCAAGCCTCAAGTAAAATGTTTTCTAAGTCCATGTATTATTACACAGTCTGAGCAACTATACTCAATGTCCCTGCCTGGCTACACAAACACATACACCCTACTGTCACCCACTCGTGCACACCCTGGACAACCCTGCACCACCAATATCATGCAGACTCCTCAGCCCCCTCTTCCCCATGGCACTGTTCAGGGTGGAGGTGGGGGCAGATGAGAGAAGCAACCCTTTCGATGGGCTACCCTTGTACAGTGTACAACCTGAATGCTCAGACATGACAGCCATGCAGAATAGGCTAACCTGGCCAGGCATGGTGGCTCACACCTGTAATCCCAGCACTTTGGGAGACTGAGGCAGGCAGATCACCTGAGGTCAGGAGCTTGAGACCAGCCTGGGCAGCATGGTGAGACCCCATCTCTACTAAAAATACAAAAATTAGCCGGGTGTGGTGGAGCATGCTTCCCAAGGGAAGCTGAGGCAGGAGAATCGCTTGAACCCGGGAGGTGGAGGTTGCACTGAGCCGCAATGGTGACACCGCACTCCAGTCTGAGCAACAGAGCAAGACTCTGTTAAAAAAAAAAAAAAAAAAAAAGGCTAACCCTATTCCTTCCAAACGTGTAACCAATCATTCACTCCAGAGTTGAGCTGAGCAGAGCTGACCTGAAAGATTTTCCCTTCTCATTAAGGAAGGAAGTAGACTGTGGGAAGCATGGGGTGGGGCAAAAGAAGGGCCGCACTGAACTGATGGAGGAGCAAGGAGTAGTTTCAAATGGTTTCCCAGTGTCTATCCTGTGGAAATGGCGAATGTGCTAACAACAGAGGCTCTTTGCTTGTTCTTAGCACAGCTCTTGGGGATCTGGAGTAGCAGACGCTCAGCTTAGCAGCCTTTGCTGGTCAGGAGTTTGATGCTGGGTGTACTTGAGATGGCCAGTGAGCAAAGGGGAAGTGAATTTGTGGGGGCGTTGCTGGAATGAAGTGTGTTCAGAGTAGGGTGAGGCCGGGGAAATAGTCACCTCACTTCCTCTTCTTTCCTTGTGAAGAAGAAGGCCACCACACCCTATGACCCAAGGAGGAGCCCCAGGGCCCTGGGACCATTTCTCCCCTCTCCCTCACCAAGGCGTGATCACAGGGACCATCCTGTGGCAACTGCTGCAGCTGAGGGTTGAGAGTCAGACCTTGGGGCTGAGGCTTCACCTCAATGGAACTCAGCAAATCACTGGGTCAGATCTGTGTTTGCCATGGAGAGGACTGCGTGGAGAGGCAGTGCTTCCTCTAGGCCTGGCTTCACTGAGGTTCAGAGAGGGAAACAGTTGCATGGCCTCAATGGCCTCATCTGTGAAATGGGGATAATGAGGCCTCCTCTGCCATTCTTCCTGGGGAGCAGCAAAAGTGTCCTATAAATGGTCAATAACTGTCTGAATATGAGAGTGTTATGATAACATAATCTCTCTGGACTTCAGTTTCCCCAGCTGTAAAAAGGGGACAATCCCCTTTCTGCCTCCCAGGAAACCTGGAAGAAGCCTTGCTTTGAGAACCAGCCAGACCCAAGGAAACCCAGATCTACAAAACAGCCAAAATGAGTGCGATGGGGGAGGAGTGTGTAGGGCAGGGAATCACACTTGTCAGACAACTTAGTTGCTTTTAACTTGATAGCTTTGCAGAGGCCTTTCACACATAGGCACTGAAGAGGTGATTTTGATTATGGTAGCTGTCTTCTTCCTTTTGCCGTCCACGCATCCCATCCCAGCCCTGCCACTTATGGAAAGCACACAGAAAGCACATGGCCCCAGTCACTAGCCCCAGGCATTTGGCAGAGCAGGACGTGTTGGTTTTCCTTCTCCACAGGGACGGGACCACAGACATCACCAGAACAGTCCACTGGGGCACCCCGTCTGCCTTCCAGAAGGTAAGCATGGGCCCAGATTTCCCCTCTCCCCCCTCCCTCAAGGGGGCACCCAAGCAATCAAGATCCCTTCCATTTCAGAGGCTAAAACTGAGGCACAGAGAGGTTACGTCGTTTGCCCAAGGTCATACATGGTACCAGAAAACCCAGTGCTCCCTGCTGCTTCCCTGGGGATATTTCAGGCCACTGACAAGGCCTCAGCCCAAGCTGAGCCTCGTCCTATTCTGGTAAATCAGTACACAAATATTTTTTTGTTGCTGCCTGTGTGCCTGGCCCTATACTCAGCAGAAAGAAGAAAGAAAGGCATCCCAAGTGGAGGAAAACAGCACAAGTGAAGCCTCCGCAGTGGAAAGGAGCCAGAGGTGTTCAGGCTGGCCAGCTGGGGCAGAGGCGAAGGCATTGTCTCTGTACACCAGAGGGCCCTGGGGGTGGAGCAGCGAGCTGCCGTCGTGCTGCATACAGCAGGCCAACTCTGGGGCAGACATTGTGCTGGAAACACAGAGAGAGGAACAAAATGCTGTGCAGGCCTCCAGGAGCTCACGGTTTAGCGGCAGAGTCTGCTGCCTCTGGCTGTCCTGCACAAAGTGACAAGCCTATGCACTGTGTGTGGTGATGGGGATTGACCACATCGCCTCTGGAAGTGACCAGAAGAGGCCACTGTCAGCCCACCTCCCTCCCCTGACAGAGGAAGGCTAAGCTGCCAAGTCAGCAAACCTCAACCCTCATGAAAGGCCTTAAGAAAACTCAGCAGCCGTCACAACCACAGGAATGAGAGCGCTAACCTTCCACGAAGCATGCGCACTGTTGGCAGCACCTTCTGTACATTAGTCTGCCCGCCTCTCCCAACAACCTTAGGAGCTAGGTCCTGTTATCTTCCCATCGCAGATAAGGAAACTGAGGCACACAGCAGTTAAAGTCACCTGCCCAAGGTCTCAGAGTGAGTGGCTGAGTCAGGATTCAGCCCAGGGAGTCACAGCCTCGGCTCACCGTCACCAAGTGTCTCCTGTAGATATTGTAATGACCCTCATAAACCAGCCATAGAGAAGCACGTGATGGAGCCCCAGCTTTGGGAAGGCCCTCTTCAGTCTCTGCTGGCCATCTTCCAGAACCCGGGCAGCCACAGATGACGATGCAACTCCCCCCACCCTGCCCACACACACCCAGGCCTGGGCCCTGCACCATGTATCCACAGGCCAAGCAACTGGAAACTCCCCTGGCTCCTCCTCCCGTCCTCCACATCACCTCTTCCTCTCCCCATCAGGAGGCGTACACCCGTGTGCTGATAGGAAATATTGACTTGTCCAGGCTTATCTTTCCTGCTGCTACATCAGGTGGGTTTCAGAAACCAGGATGGACACAGCCTCAGGCCCTGATTTCACAGGACCAGGACTCAGACCATCACCCTGGGAGGCTGGTGGGGCAAGGATTTTGTCATCATCCCATCCCTTATGTAGGTGAGAAAATCCAGCCTAGAGAGAGAAAGTGACTTGCCCAACGTCACACAGAAGGTTAGCGGGAGACCCAGGCCTTGAACTCAAGTTTCTTAATCTAACACTGTTGCTCAGAGGTGGGAGACATCAGTGGGCCACAGCAGTTATGGGAGGATTCTTAGAGGAATTAGGTATCAAAGTGCAAAGCCCTGACAGATGGGGAGAAATTATAGTAGAGGCATCAATCCAGGTAATGGATACAATGTACAGTAAGCTGGAGATAGTGATGGGCTGGTCTGGCGAGGGAACCACTAACTCCATCCATCAGCCCTTCTCCATCCCAACCCAACATCATTGCATCAGTGCATGCTTAGCGGCCTCTCAGGGGCCCCTCTTCTTGGGCACCACTCTGATAGTGGAGCAGGAAGGGGCAAGGTGGACAGTCTTCGGTAAAGCCAGCTGACTGGGGTCAATCTCTCTTCCCTTCCAGGGCGAATGGTGGAGGCCTTTGCCCGCAGAGCCTTGTGGGATGCTGGGCTCAATTATGGTCACGGGACAGGCCACGGCATTGGCAACTTCCTGTGTGTGCATGAGTGTAGGTGTCTCCTCAGCACTCCCCACCCCCCCCCCCACTTTTATTATACTCTCTATGAAGGTAGAACATTTCACAGGTATGGAAATGACAAAGACCCACAAAGATGCCATGATCTAACCAAGGTTACCCAGCTCCACAGGGTAAGTGAGGAATGCCAGCAGCAGGCCAGTCCTGCTGGATGCTTGGCATTCCAGAGGGCACCAGAAAGAGAGTCAAAGTCTAGTGGCTAACTTATATAGACCCCAGAGAAATAAAAGCCAGAGCCAGCTGCATGTGGTGACTCACACCCGTAGTCCCACTGCTTTGGGAGGTCAAGGTGGGAGGATCACTTGAGGCCAGGAGTTTGAGATCAGCCTGGGAAACACAGCAAGACCCTGTCTCTACAAAAGAAATGTTTTAAGTATCCAAGTGTGGTGACATGTGCCTGTAGTCCCGGCTACTCGGGAGGCTGAGGTGGGAGGATCCCAGGAGGTCAAGGCTGCAGTGAGCCATGATGGCACCACTGCACTCCAGCCTGGGCAACACAGCAAGACCCCCTCAATACCTAAATAAATAATGAAAGCCAGAGCCAATCTGGTGTGTGCCAGGCCCAGGCAGACAATGATGTAATGGACCTGTGCTCGTAGAGATGCTCCGGGATCCTCACTTACCTGCTCTTCCTTGGAAGCTGCTCACTTCCAAGCTGGTGAGTATAGGATAACTAATACCATCTTTCTGTCTTCCTTTCTAGGGCCAGTGGGATTCCAGTCCAACAACATCGCCATGGCCAAGGGCATGTTCACTTCCATTGGTACGGCCCTCAGGCCCCTCTACCTCACCACCCCATCCCAGAGCAGGGCTAGCCCAGAACTGCAGTCTAGGGTATACCAGCCTTCAGAGGAGCACAGCAGGCACTAGTACAGCTCGGGACTCACCTCCCCATTCCCACCCCTACACCCAGCCCCAAATGACTTGTCCCACCCTAACCCCAGCTCCCCTCAGCCCAGACCATCTTTTTGCCCTTGGGAGTTGATTCCCAGCTATATATTCAGACGAGATCAGGCGCGTTCAGGGTGGTATGGCTGTAGACCCAGTGGTATATCCAGACTCTGGAGTTGCCAAATGCTGGAGTAACAGGACAGTGGCATCCAGAGAGATGGGAGTACCTTCAGGACCCAAGTGGGTTTTTAGGTCTTCCCTGCTGGGCTACAGGGAAGAGAGGGTGAGTCACAGATGCCCCTGTAGGGGATCTGAGGCCTGACAGGGATGAGTTGCCTCTGCTTAGCCAAGCATCTAACCAGTTGTGGGGCTACCAGAATCAACAGCCAGGGAACAGCCAGGGGACAGCCAGACAGCCAGTCCCTCCAGCCACTCATCAGTAGGTACAGGAAGCCTGGGCTTGGACCCTCTCCCAGCTTAATGCCACCAGCATCTCTGTGTCTCCCAGAACCTGGTTACTATAAGGATGGAGAATTTGGGATCCGTCTCGAAGACGTGGCTCTCGTGGTAGAAGCAAAGACCAAGGTAAACTGCCACCAGGATGGGCTGGAGGTGTGGGCAGCACGTTAGTGACTTTGGGCTGCATGGGAGGAAAGGTTTGGGAAGGAAGATCAAAGGAGAAGGACATTTAGTGTGCAGGCATGAATTTATTTGGAGTCTTCCTTAGGAATTCCATAAGTCAGACTTTTCAAACTCACTTGCACATTTGAATCACCCAGAGAGCTTTCTCATGTTTTAAATGCCCATGCCCAGGCCCCACTCCAGACCAAGTGAATCATTATCCCTGCCCTATATCTTTGGTTCTCAATGCACATAATAATCGCCAGGGGAACTTGTTAGAAATAAAGATTCTGTATAATAGCAGCCAACAAGATAAAATACCTAGATGTAAACTTAAAAAGGCTTACATGGAGAAACTCTCTACTAAGGGACATAAAAAAGATTTAAGTAAATGGTGCTCTCTGGAGAGAAGCCTCAATATTATGAAGATATCATTTATCTCTAAATTAATCTATAAATTCAACACAACCTCAATTCCAATGCTAACTGGATATTTTTGTAACTTCACAAAATGATAGTAAAGTTTATTTGTAAAAATAAACATGCGAAGATAGCTAGGAAAATTCTGAAAAAGAAGAGCAGGGCCAGGTGCAGTGTCTCATGCCTATAATCCCAGCACTCTGGGAGGCCAAGGCAGGAGGATTGCTTGAGCTCAGGAGTTTGAGACCAGCCTGGGCAACATGGCAAGACCCCATCTCTACGAAAAATACAAAAAAAAAAAAAAAATTAGCTGGGTATGGTGTCATGTACCCGTAGACCCAGCTACTCAGGAGGCTGAGGTGGGAGGATCATCTGAGCCTAGGGAGGTTGAAGCTGCAGTGAGCCGTGATTACGCCACTGCACTCTAGCCTCGGTGACAGAGCAAAACCCCATCTAAAAAAAAAGCAATAAGAAAAGCCAGCTCTCTCAAATTTGAACACAAACTACCACAACTAAAATAGTATGACACTGGAGATGAAATAGACAGCTGTAACAATGAAACAGAACAATTAGTCCAGAAATAAACCCTCTTATTTCCATAAACAACATGGGAATTTAGTTTACAAGAAAGCTGATTTTGCAAAACAGTAAGAAAAAAATGATTATTCAGCAAATGGACAGGGGGAACAAATGGCTAATCATTTGGGGGGATTAAACTGAATAACCTCCAAAATAAAATTCCAGATGGACCAAAGTTTTAAGGTGAGCAATGAGACCACAAAAGATGTAAAGGAAAACCTCTATCAACTCATTTATAATCTCAGGGTGGAAAAGAGTCTTTCTTTGTAAGACCAGAAGCCATGAAGGAAAAGATTAATAACTCTGACTAAATAGAAAATGGAAACAATGTTTATGGAAACAATGCCATAAACAAAGCCAAGAGATGTGTGACAAACATCTCTTGGCTTTGTTTATGGCATTGTGAGAGGGTGAATTTTCTTATTTTACCATGAGCTCTTACAAATCCATATGACAAAAATAGGCAAAACAGGAAAAAATAGGGCAAAGGACATGAAAAGGCAATTCACTAAAATTAACACCAAATGGTCCACATATATGTGGAAAGATGCTCAAGTTCATTCTTAAAGAAATACAAGGCTAGGCGCAGTGGCTCACACCTGTAATCCCAACACTTTGGAAGGCCGAGGTAGGTGGATCACCTGAGGTCAGGAGTTCCAGACCAGCCTGACCAACATGGAGAAACCCCATCTCTACTAAAAATACAAAATTAGCTGGGTGCGGTGGCGCATGCCTGTAGTCCCAGCTACTCGGGGGGCTGAGGCAGGAGAATCACTTGAACCCAGGAGGTGGAGGTTGCGGTGAGCCAAGATCATGCCATTGTACTCCAGCCTGGGCAACAAGAGCAAAACTCTGTCTCAAAACAAACAAACAAAAAAATACAAATCAGGGCCAGGCACCTGTAATCCCAACACTTTGGGAGGCAAAAGTGAGCAGATTACTTGAGGTCAGGAGTTCCAGACCAGCCTGGCCAACATGGTGAAACCCCATTTCTACTAAAAAATACAAAAATTAGCCAGGCATGGTAGTGCGTGCCTGTAATCTTAGCTACTCGGGAGGCTGAGACAAGAGAATCGCTTGAACCCGGGAGGTGGAGGTTGCAGTGAGCCGAGATCGCACCACTGCCCTCCAGCCTGGCTGGCAGAGCGAGACTCTGTCTCTAAAAAAAGAAGAAGAAAAAGAAAAAAAGAAAGAAAGAAAAAAGAGAAGGGGAAAAAAGTATCTTTCTTGCTCAGTTTCCTTCCTGAGAACATTTCAGGCACACACAGCATATGTATCTATCTATGTATATATTTTGAAAATTCACACAAAATGGATTCTACCATACATACTTTTCTGCATCTTCCTTTCCTGCCCGGCTGCCCCTTACTTAATAGTAAACCTAGAAGAGTGCTCTACAATAGCGCAGGGAGACCTACCTCATTCTTTTTAAGGGTTGTGGAAGAGCCACAACAACAGTATGTGGCTGTCCCATGGTTTATTTAACCAGCTGTGGATATTGAGGCTGTTTCCAAGTTTTTACTATATTTACCATCAATGCTACAAATCAACATCACTGTATAAACATCTTGGTGAGCTTTTGGGACCATATCCAGAAGGTACATAGCTGGCGTCGGGATTTCAGAGACAAAACGTACAAGCATTTTTAATAGGTAATTTGATAGATATTGTCAAACTGCCCTCCAGAAAGGTTGCACCGGTTGTACTTTTCTCCAACAGTGTGTGAGAGTGCCCATTTCCTCACATACTCACTAGCACTGAGAATCACCAAAGTCACTAATTTTTGCCAATCTGATAGGCGAAACATGGTATGCTATTGTTGTTTTGATTTGTATTTCTTTTCTTTTTTTTTATGGAGTCTCCCTCTCCCAGGCTGGAGTGCAGTGGCGAGATCTTGGCTCACCACAACCTCTGCCTCCCGGGTTCAAGTGATTCTCTTGCCTCAGCCTCTCGAGTAGCAGGGATTACAGGCACGCACCACCACGACCGGCTAAATTGTGTATTTTTATTAGAAATGGGGTTTCACCATGTTGGCCACGCTGGTCTTAAACTCCCAACCTCCGGTGATCCACCAGCCTCGGCCTCCCAAAGCGTTAGGATTACAGGCGTGAGCCACCACACCCAGCCTTATATTTCTTTAAGGATGGACTTGAGCATCTTTCCACATGTATGTGGACCATTTGGTGTTAATTTTAGTGAATTGCCTTTTCATGTCCTTTGCCCTATTTTTTCCTGTTTTGCCTATTTTTGTCTTATGGATTTGTAAAAGCTCATGGTAAATAAGAAAATTCATCCTCTCTCTGTGATATGTGCTATATTTGTCACACATCTCTTGGCTTTGTTTATGGCATTGTTTCCATAAACATTGTTTCCATTTTCTATTTAGTTTAGTCAGAGTTATTAATCTTTTCCTTCACGGCTTCTGGTCTTGCACAGAAAGACTCTTTTCTACCCTGAGATTATAAATGAATTGATAGAGGTTCTCCTCTATATCTTTTGTGGTCTCAGCCTCCCAAATAGGTGGGACTACAGGCGCCCACCACCATGCCCTACTAATTTTTGTATTTTTAGTAGAGACGGGGTTTCACCATGTTGGTCAGGCTGATCTTGAACTCCTGACCTCAAATGATCCACCCACCTCGGCCTCCCAAAGTGCTGGGATTACAGGCGTGAGCCATCCATCGCACCCGACCTCTTTTATTTTTAGAGACAGGGTCTCACTCTGTTGCCCAGGCTGAAGTGCAGTGGCACGATCACAGCTCACTGCAGCCTCGACCTCCTGGGCTCAGGTGATCCTCCCACCCTTCCACCTCAGCCTCCCAAATAAGTAGGACTATAGATGGACACCACCATGCTCAGCTAACTTTTGTATTTTTTTGTAGAAACTGGTGTATTAGTCTGTTCTCACACTGCTATAAAGATACTACCCAAGACTGGGTAATTTTTAAAGGAAAGAGGTTTAATTGACTCACAGTTCCACATGGCAGGGGAGGCCTCAAGAAACTTACAATCATGGCAAAAGGCGAAGGGGAAGCAAAGATCTTGACATGGTGGCAGGAAAGAGAGAACTAGCAAGAGCAGGGAAAACTGTCTTATAAAACCATCAGATCAGCCGGGCATGGTGGGTCATGCCTGTAATCCCAGCATTTTGGGAAGCTGAGGTGAGCGGTTCACCTAAGCTTAGGAGTTCAAGACCAGTCTGGCCAACATGGTGAAACTGCATCTCCACAAAAAATACAAAAATTATCTGGGTGTGGTGGTGCCCATCAATAATCCCAGCTACTTGGGAGGCTGAGGTAGAAGGATCACCTGAGCCCAGGAGGTAGAGGCTGCAGGGGGCTGTGATCACGTCACTGCACTGCAGCCTGGGTAACAGAGGGAGATCCTATCTCAAAAAAATAAAATAAAATAATTGAAATTTAGATTTCTGGGCCCTGCCCTAAGGATACTGCCTCCAGTAGGTTTGGGAGGTGGGCCCTGAAATCTGCATATTTATCATGCTCCCTAAGTGCTGTTGATGTGCGTACTTCAAGTCTAAATTTCCAGAATCAGGAGGGAAGCACCAAAGGTGGAGCACTAAGTGGCAGACAAGGGGGCTGGCGAAGAGAAGGGACTCTAGAAGGCTCAGATCTACCCAGAGTGTCCAGGGTTGATGAAGCCCAGCTCCCTGTGTCCTCTGGGTGGAGTGCTCCCTCCTTCCCTTCAGCCCAGCTCCTCCTCCTCCCTCACTGTCCTGCTTACCTGCCTTCTCTTGTGGACTCCCAGTACCCAGGGAGCTACCTGACCTTTGAAGTGGTATCATTTGTGCCCTATGACCGGAACCTCATCGATGTCAGCCTGCTGTCTCCTGAGCATGTGAGTGCCCCTCAGCATTGCCTTCTCCCTGACCCTGGGCCTTTCCTGCCTCTGCTACCTGCCACCACATCCTCTGTCCCTTCACCTCCCCCAGGAGGGTCCACACTGGTGGCACCTGCAGACACACACTAGGGCATTCCTCCCCAGCTCATCAGAGACCCCAGAGCTTCTAGAACTTTCCAGTCAGACCAGCCTGCCCAACCCCAGGTAGTGAATAACTGGAGGGGTCTGAGATTGGGCCTCTGAGCTCAGCCACTACAAGGCCTGGAACTATAAGTGATCCCTTCCATTCTTTCGCCTCAGTCTCCTATTTTGTAAGCGGAGGATAAGAATGCCTGCCCAGCTTACTCCCATTACCGGGCCTGAAATCTACCCACCCCACCGCCCATGAACATCACCATGACATGAAACAGCCACCGAGGGGAACTGCCTCTGGAAAGCCCCAGAGAATTCCTGAGTCCTGATGATGGTGGGGGACCTGTGGCAATCTGGACCATGGTGACAGCTGGAGTACCACAGTAGGGGATTGGGTGTCACCAAGACTTCACCTCTTGGCAGCTTGGCTTGGAGAGGCTCTCACCCCTTCTATCCTTCGCAGCTCCAGTACCTGAATCGGTACTACCAGACCATCCGGGAGAAGGTGGGTCCAGAGCTGCAGAGGCGCCAGCTGCTGGAGGAGTTCAAGTGGCTTCAACAGCACACAGAGCCCCTGGCCGCCAGGGCCCCGGACACCGCCTCCTGGGCCTCTGTGTTAGTGGTCTCCACTCTTGCCATCCTCGGCTGGAGTGTCTAGAGGCTCCAGACTACCCTGGTAACCCTCCATCTAGATGGGGGGCTCCCTTGCTTAGATGCCCTCACCCTGCACCGAACATACCCCAAGGGTCCCTGCTGGCCCATCACCTGGAAACCTTTGCATTCATCCTCCTTCTCCAAGACCAGGCCCCAGGAACACAGGGCTTCTTGGCCCCAGACGATACCTCCCTGCACCCCGGGGTTGTATAGTACACCCTGGGCTCCTAACCCCAGGCCCCGAGATAGGAGAGCCAGCTGGTCTCTTCTCTCCTGTGATCTCAGTAGGCCTAACCTATAACCTAACACAGATTGCTACAGCTGCTCCCCTCCCGCCAAACAAAACCCCAAGAGAGCAATGCCCCTACCACCCCAGGGTGCCATGGTCCCAGGAGAGTCCAAACCTATCACCACCTGTTGGGTATAGCCAGAGCTTTTCCCACCCAGTCAGGGCATGAAACAGCAACCCCCCACATGTGAACCCATCATTCCTAAACCCTGGGTGGGCTCTATGCCAAGTAACGGCAGAGGGAGTTAAGCCACAGGAATTTGGCTGTGGAGTAGGAGGGAATGCGGCGAGGCACTCTGGAATATGACCCTACCAGAGGTTGGAAAACAAACTTGGGCAGCCGGAGTGCATCACTATTCTAGACTTCCCTGGCATTCAAGGAGCCCTTTGAACTTTCCAAAGTGCAGCCACAGCTACAATGCTGTTAAATCCTCCCACATTCTTGGATGCCCCTTCACCTTGTGTGGACAGTATCTGGTTTCTCCATTTTACAGACAGGAAAACTGAGCTTCAGACAGGGGATGGGTTTTGCCCAAGGACACATACATTTGGTTGAGAGCTGATGGGGCCAGATGAACCGGCACTCCAGCTCTTTCACCCTTCAGCATCATGCAGAGTCCCTGAGCCCACCTCCCAGCCCTCTCCTCATTCTCTGAACCCACTGTGGTGAGAAGAATTTGCTCCGGCCAAATTGGCCGTTAGCCACCTGGGTCCACATCCTGCTAAGACGTTTAAAACAGTCTAACAAAGACACTTGCCTCTGGGTTTTGCCTTGTGTCTGCTGTGTTGCCAGAGACTGCTGTCACCTGTGGCTTTTGTGGTGGGGGAGGAAGAAGAGAGGGTGCAGTGGGGGTGGGGACATGAGGCTCCTAGAAGCTCAGCAGGGGAGCACGTGGGCTTGAGAGTGTGTGTGGGGGCATGCATGTGAGTATGTGTGCGCATGTGCACAGATGCACGTGCACACCACGCCCAATCAGCCAACCTCCAGCCTGTGCTAAAAAGGTATTGTAACCTTGTGGAGGGGAGAGAAAGGAGCCCTACACTGGTAAACTTGTCAAATGTAGTCCAGAAAAGTTGGGGCTAGCACCTTTGCCAAGCAGCGCACAGTTGGTGGAAGGAAAGACCCAAGGTTCTGGGTGCAGGGTGCCAGGCAAAGGCACCAGGCAGAAAAGTCTCCTGGCCTGGAACCATCAGGCCTAGTCTGCTGAGGGTGAGGGTGACCTGTGATGGTTACCATCACCAATGCTTGCATCCAGAGGCCCCAGCCCTGACCAAGCCTTACTGAGTACCCAAAGATGAGCCTCTGTTTGCTAAGTCATTTGCTCCCTCACCTGCTAACCCCACACAGACAGGGACTACTAATAGAATTAAAGTCATCATCACCTTCATCATCATCACCATCATCATGATCATGGCTACCATTTACTGAGTGTTTATGTGCCACCATGCAAGAAGCTTTCCATGCATCTTCTCATTTAATCCTCACAACCTCTGAGAAGGGCCTTTACTTATTCCCATTTTACAAGTGAGGGAACTCAGTGAGGCCCATAGAGAGTGGCTCTAAGTCACTTTTTTCATTAGGTAAATGAAAAAAGCCAGATTTAAACCAGTCAGAGGACTCTAGAATCCACTCTCAAGAAAGGGCGAGTCCTGGCCAGGTGTGGTGGCTCACTCCTGTAATCACAGCACTTTGGGAGGCTGAAATGGGAGGATCACATGAGGCCAGGATTTCGAGAGCAGCCTGGGCAACACGGCGAAACCCCGTCTCTACTAAAAATACAAAAATTAGCTGGGCGTGGTGGCACACACCTATAGTCCGAGGTGCTCGGGAGGCTGATGCAGGAGAATCGTTTGAACCCAGGAGGCGGAGGTTGCAGTGAACTGAGATCGTGCCTCTGCACTCCAGCCTGCGCAACAGAGCAAGACTCCGTCTCAAAAAATAATAATAATAAAGTAAAGGGCGAGTGGTATGGCTTTCATCATTTTACTGATGGGAAAACTGAGGCTCAAGCAGGATCACACCGCTGGTGAGAAGCAGATCCACACCATAATGCCTCCCCAGACCCTGCCAGACCTTTCCCTTTGTACGCTGACACTTGCTCCTGGGGTTCTGGCAGGTCATGGGTGGCAAGACCAGGCACCTGACCAACACCCTCACACAGGCCTTTTGGCCCGAGGCAGCTCATGTGCTTTTTTCCTCAGTGCGAGACCCAGGACTCCACCTCATCTCTGATTCCCCTTAACTGCCCCTTCCAGCTTACCATTCTGGGAGGAAGAACCCAGCCCTGGAACGTGGCTGGAACGAGGGCTCACAGTCACCCCAGCTCCTCCCTCCCCTGGGACCCAGATGGCCAGCCTTGACCATTCCTGCTTTAAGGGGTTAACTCTAGGTCAGGCAGGAAAACATTCAGGGCACATACACCAGGGCTGATACACAGGGACTCTTGTGACATCGTTAGGAATGAAAGATCATTAGGAACTGTCCCCTTGGGCTCTAGTACTTTGTTTTAATGTTGGAGAATGGGGCTTAGCAAACCTCTCCTCGCCTGCTGATTGCCTGGGGAGTGGGCCATGTGGAAAAGCCCCTTTTCCTAGGAGTTAAGATTCTGGGATTTGAGTCCCACTTGTGCCAGCTGTGTGGCCTTGGGCAAGTCACTTCTCTCTGGTCTTCAGTTATCCCTTCTGGAATCTCCCATACTGCCTTCTTGGTGAGGTTACAGTGAGAAGCTCATGAGACCCGGATGTGGCAGCACTCTAAACCAGGAAGCCACACAGACAAGAAATGATATTGCTGTTATTTGCCCAGCACGAGTTCAACTCAGCTTCAACTTTGCAGGTAGGTAAGAAAAAGGTCTGGGATCCAAGTTTTATATATAAATAGTCGAAACTAGAAAGGCTCTGGAGCAAACATCTAGTTTATGTCTCTCCAACTATGCTCCCAGGAGCCTGAGATGCCTCAGAAACACCACAGGGGCTGTCGAGGAAAACAGCTGCTGCACGAAGTAGCCCTGATGGGCTTCCCATAAAATTGTACTTGAAGTAGTTGCAGGGCCAGCTTCACGGGTGTAGGACCTGTGCATTCCCTTTTTGTGCTTAGAAGGGCCCCATGCTTGGTTTAATGCTCGCCTGTCAGTGTCTCAAAATTCTCGATAATTTTAAGCAAGGGGCACCGGGCATTTTCATTTTGCACAAGGCCCCCAAAATTCCAGAGCCAATCCTGAATAGGAGCTCCATGACCAAACACACACACACACACACACACACACACACACACACACACACACAACCCTGGTGCAGTCCTTTCAGTGTACAGATGGGGAAACTTCAACAGCAACCCAGGAAGAGGAAGGGACTTGCCCAAGGTCACACAGTCCGTTGGGGCCAGAGCAAGGACTAAATCGCAGCATACTGACTCAGCTCTTCAATGGCTCCGCTCTTGCTTTCAGTGTGTGCTTCTGTCACTCCCTTACTGCCTCTAATGACCCACTGAGACCCAAGGAGACCTGTTGGAGGTCACACAGCTATGACAACAATGGTGATGGTAGTGTTGAGCTACGTTCCTTCAAGCTTCAAATCCGAATAGAAAAGTGCATAGGTAAGATGATAGGTAGATACGTACATACACAAATCGTCCTTTTGTTTTTTTGTTTTTTATTTTTAGAGAGAGGGTCTTGCTCTGTCACCCAAGCTGGAGTGCAATGGCGCCATCATAGCTCACTATAACCTTGAACTCCTGGGCTCAAGCGCTCGTCCCACCTCAGTCTCCTAAGTAGCTAGGACTACAGGCATGCACCACCATGCCCGATTAATTTTTTTTTTAATTTTTATTTTGTAGATATGGTGTCTCTCTATGTTGCCTAGGCTGGTCTCAAATTTCTGGCCTCAAGCGATCCTCCCACCTTGGCCTCCCAAAGTGCTGGGATTACAGGTGTGAATCACTTAACAGTTCATTTTTTTAAATAACTAAGTCAACCTTTGCTCATTTGCCAGTCAACTGGTTCCAGCTGTGTGTGAGTTGGGACCTCAGAAGGGGCTGGGCTGGCTACTCTTCAGCCAGCTAAACCACGTCAGCAGTGAATTTTACCAACTCACTGGCTGCTTCCTCAAATCAGTGGTTGGGCACTCTTGGCACCAAAAAAAAAAAGAAATGTGAAAGATTCAGTAGCAATTGTTTCCTCCTTGTCCGTTCCTGCCCCTCATGGCTCGTCACAGCCAGGATGGGGAGGTGCTCCCCAAACCCCTACCCAGCTAGCCTTTGCCCAGAGGCCGGCCCATCTCTTCACTTCCTTATTTCTTTGTGAAACAGGAACTGAGCAAGCAGCTTAAGTCGGGTAGGATGGGTGGTTGAGAAAGCCCCAGTGGTCCGTGGCAAGGCCACGAAGCTGAAAAGCTGGTTTCTCTCCCAGAGGGTTCCAGGCAGCTTCAGGCCCTCTTGTTTGTCACACCTCTTTTGTTCTAGAACAACTTGGGCTGAGGGATGTGCCCTTGACAAGGTGGAGACATAGGATATGGGCCACAGGGTCATTTGGCAGAGATTCGGATGCGGACCACAAGAGACATAGAAGCAGGTGCCAGGCCGGGCGCGGTGGCTCACGCCTATAATCCCAGCTCTTTAGGAGGCCGAGGAGGGTGGATCACCTGAGGTCAGGGGTTCAAGACCAGCTTGGTCTGGCAACATGGTCGGCAACATGGTGAAACCCTGTCTCTACTAAAAATACAAAAATTAGCTGGGCGTGGTGGCAGACGCCTGTAATCCCAGCTACTTGGGAGGCTGAGACAGGAGAATTGCTTGAATCCAGGAGGTGGAGGTTGCAGTGAGCCGAGATCTTGCCACTACACTCGAGCCTGGGGCCACAGAGTGAGACTCTGTCTCAAAAAAAAAAAAAAGAAGAAGAAGAAGAAGGTTCCAAGGGGACACCAAGGGAGAAGGCAGCAGCTCCAAACAGTCACCAAGGTCTTCCTGTATTTAGCAAGGGGAGAAACTCCAGGTGGAGCCTGAAGTGAACTGATGTGGAGTCACTCACCAGGTACCCAGCACTTTCTACTAGCTGGGCACTGGGCTAAGAGCACTCCCTCTATGCATGTCACCTGAGTAGTAACCCTAGTCACACCCACAGGAAAGGCCCACATTATACATTATCACTGTTACCCTCTTCACTAAGGCTCATTGCAGGTGACATCACTTGCCCAAGGTTATGCAGCCAATAGCTGACCATACAACAATCTGAATCCAGTCAGGACAACCTGACTCCATTTCTGAGAGGTGTTCTGCTCCTCCTCTTCCCTGGAGCCCTGGACAATTGTCCCCATGGGGCAGGGGCCCACTGATCAGAGACATTTGTCCGTGTAACCTTGGGACAGAGATTTATGCAGAGTAGCCCAGCACTTACTTGTCCCCCATAGAAAGTGCCCCCCACACCAGTGAGTCATGAGTGTGTTTTAATCTGAGCACCAAAGTCCAGCCTCCTCTTCTAATGGTACTTGACAGAGCTACCAGCAGGTGTTTTTGGTTTTGTTTTAAAACCAAGACCTTATCACGAGTTCAGAGTTCCAAAGATCACTGTCTTTCCCTCCCCTCCCATCAGCCCCTGCCATCAGCTGCCCACTCTGTGTGTGTTGTATGTGGGCATGAGGAATGGGTGGAAGAGTCTCCTGCCCTTGTCTCCTTGCTTTCCTCTGCCCGCCTTCTCCCTCCTGCAGTTTTGCTCTTTCTGCCCTCCCTGCCTAAAATGACCACCATTAAATTTGCTAATGGGCCGGGCTACTAAAATGGGCTTCACCTTGGAAATGTCCAAGTATTTTCAAGAAACTATGTGGCCTCTGTTTGGATATTTCTTTTTCTTTTTTCTTTTCTTTCTTTCTTTCTTTTTTCTTTTTCTTTTCCTTTCTTCCTTTCTTTTTTTTTTTTTTGTTTTGTTTTGTTTTGTTTTGCTTTTGTTTTTGTTTTTGTTTGTTTGAGATGGAGTTTCACTCTTGTTGCCCAGGCTGGAGTGCAGTGGTGTGATCTGGGCTCACAGCAACCTCCACCTCTCAGATTCAAGCGATTCTCCTGCCTCAGCCTCCCAAGTAGCTGGGATTACAGGCATGTGCCACCATGCCCGGCTAATTTTTGTATTTTTAGTAGAGACGGGTTTCACCATGTTAGTCAGGTGGGTCTCAAACTCCTGACCTCAGGTTATCCACTCACCTGGGCTTCCCAAAGTGCTGAGATTACAGGCATGAGCCACTATGCCCGGCCTGCTTGAATATTTCAAGAGATGGAGAGATCATTACTTACTAGAGCTGAACTAGTGCCATCTGAATAGTCAAAATTCCTTCCTTGGAATAAACTAAAACCTTGCATTTATCTGTTCCCCATCATTCATACCACTTGCTTCCCCACCCCAATCACCTAGGCTAAATGTGACAGGAGTTTAGTACTTCACACGTTGACAACGACTTCCCTATACTTCACCCCCACTTAATCGACCCTAGCTATTACAGCTTTGCACACGTGATGCGACTTCCAGATATCCTCCCCTTCCTGTTCACTCCCCTCTGGGCCTGCTTCAAGGTGGCTCTGTGGCACCTAGTGTGGTACCCAAACCAGCATCAGGTGCCAAGAGAAGGCTGCAAGCTCCATAATTATCTCACCTCCCCGTTCAGGAACTCTGCATCAGAGGCACTTCAGCTGACTGGTTAGTAGTGTGGGCCCTGGCCAAGACCTGACCTGCATTTAACACTGGGATCTACTGCTTACTAGCTGTGTGGGCAATTCACTTAACTCCTCTGGGCCTCGGCTTCCTCCCTGGAAAATGGGGATAACAATAGTGCCTGACTTACCAGGTTGTTGTAAAGCCCACTGCTTGCCATGAAGTATAATAATTTTCAGCTAGATGTGGGGATGGTGGGGGAGTGGAATTAAGAATCTTTGGGGGCCAGGTGCAGTGGTTCACACCTGTAATTGCAGCACTTTGGGAGGCAGAGGCAGGAGGATCACTTGAGGCCAGGAGTTCGAGATCAGCCTGGGCAACACAGGCAAAAAACAAACAAACAAACAAACAAACAAAAACTCAGGAATGGTGGCATGTGGCTGTAGTCCCAACTACCCGGAAGGCTAAGGTGGGAGGATCATGAGCCCCAGGAGTTTGAGGCTGCAGCGAGTTGTGACCACACCACTGCATTCCAGCCTGGGCAACAAAGGGAGACCCTATCTCAAATTAATTAATTACAACTTAAAGAATCTTTGTGGAGGTTTTTCCAGATATAGGTATCTCTCACTATCCAAACTCTTACTGTCTCAAATCAGAAATATATCCATTCAGAGAGTGAGAGACGCTTTTGTGCATGCTCTGGATCCCACCTGCCCCAAATATCCCACTCGTGATCATCTACTAAATAAGAATTTCTTGGCCGTGTGTAGTGGCTCACACCTGTAATCCCAGCACTTTGGGAGGCCAAGGTGGGCAGATCACGAGGTCAGGAGATCAAGACCATCCTGGCTAACATGGTGAAACCCCATCTCTACTAAAAATACAAAAAATTAGCCGGGCATGGTGGCATGCGCCTGTAGTCTCAGCTACCCGGGAGGCTGAGGCAGGAGAATGGCATGAACCTGGGAGGTGAAGGTTGCAGTGAGCCGAGATGTCACTGCACTCCAGCCTGGGCGACAGAGTGAGACTCTCAAAATAAAATTAAATTAAAATTAAAATTAAAATTAAAAATACTTGGAGTGTGCTGGTATGGGAGCTGCTTTATCTGAATGTGGCCTACGATGACCTTTGTGTCTTTGGTAGTGCTACATCCACCCTCTGAGGGTTCAGGTTGATTTCACTATCAGTGGAATCCCAAAACACACACACACACATGCACACCCTGCAATCCTGCAGTATTGGCACTAAATCAAGGTTCTTCTGCCCCAAATCTATACTTCTGGGTGCATCTTTATACTAAACTACTTGCCTCCCGGGGTTGTGGTAGGATTAAACATCTGTCAAGTGCTTAATGTAGTACTTGGTAAAGAACAAGTGCTGGGCAAATGTAAGCTTGCCACACCACCTAGGATGTCAGCTCCCAGGTACGAGGGGCCCTGATGGCTATTTATTTTGTACCTCCTCCTGGGGTCTAGCACAAGGCTGTGCCCACAGCAAGTTCCTAGGTCCTGCCTGCTGGCCCATTATCAAGTTTAAGATGACCTTGTTCCCTGAACTACTGACTCGTATCACTTCCTTAGCTGAGGGCTCTGTGTACCTCAAACAACATAACCTGTGAAATGCAAATATGTTCCCCAGAAGGGAAAATCTATTAAACACGTGTTTAAGGGTCATTAGGCAGCAAGGACCTGGCCTATTGGGATTCAGCCAAGGCAATCTGTTGGAAGAGAAAAGCTGGGGGAAGGCAAGTCCCAATGGGGGGGTCCTGGACACTCCACCTCCACTGGCTCCGGTCCCCAAGTGGCGGGGAAGAAGTGTTGCTGATCAGAGGAGACAGATCTGAAAAGGAGAAAGAAGGAAGCCGTTGAAAACGCTTGCTCCCTTCTGTCCTGGGAGCTGGTCACCTTTCTGTATTTCTCTCCGAGGCACCCTCACCTCCCCCTCGCTGCCTTTTCCCAAGCCTCCCCAGCCCTGTGCCCTGGTTTGCTGGCCGCCTTTGAAGGTTCTGCGGTTAGTGTGTGATCTTCGGTCGCTGCTGGCGCTGAGCAAACAGGAAGCGGGCACATCCTGCGAGGCGGCCAGGGACGCAGCCGCTGCGCAGGCCCGGAAGATTCTGCGACCTGCTTCCTCCCTCACAGCTCTGGCTCCAGGTGCCCCGGGCCACTACAGTGGTGTCTCCAATCCCAGAACCCTCTGGGGCTGCCCTCCTGCCCCTGGTCACGCAGAGCCCCAAAGGCCCGATGGGTTCCCTACACAGCTGCCAGTCTACTGCATATACCAAAAAGGCTTGCTGGTGCCCCTGGGCCGCCTGGGAGGGACTTTCAGGGTGGAAAACACAGGCCAGTGGGGAGGAGATCTGGGGTGTGGAATCTTTTCATGAGTCTGCCTGGCAGGCTGAGTAGGCCAAAGAATGTATGGTTACAGCTTAGGGAAGAAAGATCTTATCTTCCCTGAGCTCACCCTGAAGGTTGGATGGTCAGAGGGCATAAAGCAGAATCAAGGAGGAAGTCACAAGAACATCTTGGGAGCAGGGGTGGACCAGCCCAGGATTTCACAAGTACCACAGACTCGAAAGCCTTAAAAATGTGCATACCTTTGACCCCAGCAATTTCTCTTCTGGGCATTTCCCCCAAAGAAAAAACTATGGATGTGAATATTTATCATAAGTATGTTCAATGGATAATTTAAAAATCTAAGCCAACCCAAGTTCATCAGCAGGGGCTTGGTGAAATAAGCATGGCACATCCACACAATGGGATGTTCCGCAGCCGTTATAAATCATGTAGTTGAAGAATATTTCATAGCATGAGACAATCTTGATACTGTGTTCAGCTGGGCGCAGTGGCTCATGCCTGTAATCCCAGCACTTCGGGAGGATGAGGCAAAGAGGTCACTTGAGACCAGGAGTTTGAGGCCAGCCTGGGCAACATGGTGAAACCCCGTCTCTACAAAGAATACAAAAAGTAGCCAGGGTGGTGCGCACCTATAGTCCCAGATACTTGGGAGGCAGAGGCACGAGAATCGCTTGAACTCGGGAGGCAGAGGTTACAGTGAGCCGAGATCACACCACTGCACTCCAGCCTGGGAGACAGAGTGAGAGACCCCATCTCGGAAAAAAAAAAAAAAAAAAAAGATATTGTGCTTAGTGTGAAAAGCAGACACCAATAGTGTGAATTATGACCCTTTTAATTAAAAAAAAAATTTAAACAGCTTTATTGAGGTATAAATGGAGCTAAATAAACTGCACACATTTGAAGTATACAATTTGATATGTTTTGACATGTGTATTCCCCCATGAAATCACCACCACAGTCAAGACAGTGAACATAGTCATCACTCCTAAAAGCTTCCTGTTACCCTGTGTGATCTCTCCCTTCCCTTCTCTCCCCTCCCCTTCTCCCCAAATCAATTATCTGTTTTCTGAGCAGTATGATTTTTGTAAAAAGAAAAAAAATGTGTATAGACAGAGAGTAGATAGATGCTTAAAACAGTATAGAGGACAATGACGGGAAATTTTGAAATTTTTTTTGTTTATGTGTTTGTGAAATTGTATCACAAATACAAATTGCTTCTGTAATAGCAGAAAGTTATTAAAGTTATTAAAATCTGCCACAGATAGCTCACAAAGTGAATATACTGCATAGGTGTTTGATAAATGCCTGTTGAATAGGATACTTGCTAGAGGCGTGGAGTTGGCTCAAGTGCTTTTCAGCTGTGGCGGTGATAAATATACTCACGCTGGCTGAGGGTATTGACTGGAGGGGTGACTGCTCTAGTGATGATGGCTTTAGGTGTGCTGATGGCTGTAGGAGTGGTGGCTGCAGGGCTGATGACTGCATGGATGTGATGATTGTTGTAGGAGCAATGACTGTAGGGACGATGGTTATAGGGGTGAGAGGATCATGGGTGTGGTTGGTTGTAATGTCCGGAAGGGTGTCAGCTGTAAGGATGACGGCTGGAAGGGTGATAGCAGCAATGGTGATGACTGTAGAGGTGATGGCTGAGGGATGTCAACTGTAGAGGTGATTACCGTAGTGACTATGGCTATAGATGTGCTGATGGCAGCGGGGATGGCTGCAGGTCTGATGGCTGTAGGGGTGATGGCTGTATGGTGATGGCTATTGACAGGAGTGATGGTAGCAGTGGTAATGGTCACAGGGGTGATGGTAGTGGTAGTGATGGCAGTGACGACCTTGCAGATGTGAGTTGACCAGGAGCATTGATCCAACAGGCAGATGATCCAACTTCTGGTTTCTGGATTCTGGTCAGTGAGATAAAGGGCTTGGGTACGCCATATAATGTCGAGTTGATTGTCCACCTCTGGGAGGATGGAGCAGAAGGACTGATGATGATTGACATGAGACAACAAGGTAGGGACTTTCTCTGACTGTTCAACCCAAGAGCCGTCTGCATCAGAATCTCTGGAGACTGAAGCTTGGACTTCCTTCCTCCCTAGGGGCCGGCAGGGGCTGCGATTGCTGTAAGAGTAGGTCACGTGTCAGGGCTTCCTGTATGCTGCTGCTGCCGGGTGTCCATGGCCCGCACCCCCAAGCTGCCACTGCAGCAGTCAGAGTGTCAGCTGAAGGCTCGGTTCATGCCGTGTCCCCAGGCAGTACTGGCAAGGCTGAGCAAGAGGCCTCTGCATCTTGACACCTAGGAGAGCAGGGACGGAGTCTCCCAGGGTGGAGGACCATGCTGCGCCGCAAGCCCTCCAATGCCAGTGAGAAGGAGCCCACTCAGAAGAAAAAGGTGAGGAGCATTTTGGGAACTCACATCTTCCTTTGCTCTGCTTTCTCGACCCATCCCCTCCAAGACTCTTGGAAGTGGGAAGAGCCAAAGGCCATATGTTGAGTCTATAGGTGAGGGCCACTCACCTAGAGGGCAACGGGACAGGGACCCAAAGGTTACAAGAGTAACAGAAGTACAGAAGAGATGTTTAAAATTCTGGAGCAAAAGAGTTACAGAATAGATCCTTAGAAGTCTAGAGTCATGCAATTCAACCCTAGAAGGATCGGAAAAAAGATCTAAAATTATGGGCCAGAATCTTAGACTAGAATTTGAGAATGACAAAATACAATGCTCAAGCTGAACCCTAAGCCTGTACTTAATTCTTTCCCCTCTACGCTGGTCCTGCCACCACTTCTGCCCCGGCCACGGCCTCTCAGGAGCCATCTCACTCAAAGGGCCCCACTGGGCTGCCCAGCTTGGAGCCATGATGCTCACAGGACCGCTACCCCCTCCTCCACTTTGGCCATGGCCCAGACCCTGCCCACTTGGCTCAGCTCTGTGGTAGCTCCCAGGCCCCACCAGAGATGGAGCCAACCTGGAGATGGGGCCTGAGGCCATTCCAGTCTTGGGGGAAAAGGCGTCCGGAAGTGCAGTGGAATGCAGGGGGCATACAGGTTCTTCCTGGGTGGGGAATGAGAAATGAAGTTGAGGTGGTGAGTAGGAGTGAAGGCTGAGGAGGGGGGATTTTAAAGACCAGGAGGAAAAACAGCTGTCATGGATAGCTGAGGTGTTCATCCTCCTGGGACAGACACTGGACTGGAAGATTCCTTGAAGACTCTGCCAGATCTAGGATTTCGTGGTTGAATTTGAAGATTTCCAGATTTCTTTGTTTGGGTTTGAGGATTTCTAGACCTAATTCTTTAATTCGATTGAAGAATTCTCCCAGACAGTCAGCAAGTATATCCTACACATCCAGTGGGATGCTAGGACAGTCCCAAAGCAGGCCTGAATTAGGTCCAAGAGGCCCAGGCTGTCCCTCGCCAGTTTTCCCTGGAGCTCAGCCCAGGTGCCCTATGGTGGATCCCCTTTGTCAGGGGAGCAGCTCAGAGATGGAAACCAAGGCAGCTGAAAGACTGAGACTCAGGGCACTGGGGTGTGCATCCTGCCCCAGCTCTCAGGTCCTGGGGTGGCTGCCACTTCCGGCTGTATTCTCCCCACCCCAGCTGCTTCTCTAAGGTTGCAGTGGTGGTGGGCGGGGGAGGGGGGAGGTTCATGAATCTTCACACGGGCTCTGTCATCCCCGTCCAAACCCTGCACAGCACTAGGCCCAGCAGGCCTGCCATTGGTTGCCACTCCTAAGCGAGCAGGGTCACTTCCCCTTGCTCTCTGACTGGTGGGGGTGGGAAACAGAGACTGCTCTATAGACACTGCTAGGCCTCAAACCACACCACAGGGGCAGTGAGCTGGAGGAAAGTGTGAGAAAGAGCTTACACTTTGACACTGGGACCCCGTGCCACATCAGGAGGACGTACCTAGGGGCACACAAAGCCAGAAGTCCCCTTTTTCTTTCCCAGCTTCAATTACCCAAATTCTGTGTTCAGCAGGCAGGTGGGTCCCTGGGATTTCCCCAGGTCTCTCCCAGGAGAAGCAAGGCCCATGGGGCTCTCTGAAGCCCATGTCCTTTAAGGGGTCCTTTTGGGGAGGGTAGTCCAGGCAAACCCCACCTCAAACTCTGCCAGAGCTGGTGCCAGCCTCCAGAGCTGGAATGAGCTTGCCTCCACACACTCTGCTAGCCCCAGACTGTGGAAATGCCACCCAAAAACCCAAGCTTCCAGAAGGTACAGAGCATCTTCCCCAGGCCCAGAGGCAGTGGACTGGCTCCATCACTGCTAGTCCCTTCCTCTCAGAGGCTGAGATGACGTGGTGGAGAGGAAAGCACAAAGGCAAGAGAGGCCTCTCTCTCCTGCCCCTGCTTCTCCTCTTGGGGCTGCCAATGGAGAATGTGCCAGACGGGGGCAAGAAAGCTGAGCTGGAATCCTACCAGGACCTTGGACAGCTCATTGACTTTCTTTGGGCCTCAGTTTCCTCGCCTCTGAAAAGGGGGATAACTCCTAATCTGCCCCCCTCAAGAGGCTGTACAGATCACCCAAAAGAATAGATGTGAGAGTACCCTGTCGCATGTGTGCACGTGCACACAAGGGGGTGCCTGCTGTAGGCATGGGTGGGGATAGGGAGACACTGCAAAGAAGAATGAGCCATGCCCCCAGTGCTGGCGCAGAGAACAGAAGACTTAATAGTACCAAGAGCCACCACAGAGTGAGGGCTCATCGGATGCCAGGTATGGTGCTGTGCATCTCTAAGTTTGTTCACTCCCCACGACAACCTGGTGAGGTAGGGGCAGATATTGTCATTATCCCTATTTGACACCTGAGGCTCACAGAGGTGAAGCAACTTGATGAAGGTCACACAGCTGGGAAGCTGCCGAGCAGGGATCCAAGCCAAGATTTGTCTGACTCCAGAGTCTTGACCCCTTCTTTCTCCACTCTCTTGTCCCCCTGTTGATCTCAAAGGCGCTGGAAGAGTCTGATGAGCATAAAAGATTCAACCTATCAGCAGGAGAGCTCCGTGGGGCAGACCCAGATAGTTGTGGAATGAGTGACCTTCCAGCCAGCAAAGTAGAGGAGGGTGCGGGCCCTCTAGAAGGGTAGGGCTAGGACACGGCTCCTCCCATGGATCATGAAGGATTGGAGAGGCCCCAGGGTTGGGAGACAGACCTCTTAGCTGCCCTTTGGAGACTTTCACTTCCTTCAAGTTTTTGCTCTGTGAGCCCTTTGATCAGATTTCACCCAAAGGCCAGTGTTGGGGTATAGGCAGTGGAGAGGGATTTTTCCTGGACTTGCTTCCCCTAAGGATGCTCCTACTCTACCACATCCCTGCTTTCTCCCTTCCTACAGCACACCTCTAGTATAACCCTCCCCCCCCCACCACCACCCCGCCAGCATGCACTTTGTATTTCAGTGGCCCTTTGTATTTTCACTGCCCACAGGATACATGCCCCTGGCCTGGCTGGCAAGAGCCTTCCACAGCCTTTTCTACTCCACCACCCACCATCCCATCACCATGAGCTCAACATCTCAAACTTTCATTCTTGTTCAAACCCTTCCGAGCTCCACCTGGAGAAATCCTAACTCCCCTGCATGGCCCAGCTCAAATGCACCTCCTCCACGAAGCCCCGCCTGAGCCCTTCCCCCTCTGCACTCCCACCTGCTTTCCTTGGAGCTCTGTTCAAAAACCACCTGCATGCCATCACCACTATTCTCAATCCACTGCTAACTTCTACACTGGTGGGGCAGAGCAACAGCATGACCTCTGAGGTAGCACGAGCACAGCAACATACTTGGGCTTTCAGAGTCACAGACTTGGGTTTGGATGCTTGCTCTTCCTGAGACCAGCTGCGCCACCCTGCCTAGGGCACTTCATTTCGCATCTTGGTCTCCTCTGCTTTGAGGTGTGAATATGATGCAGAGCTGCAATGAGGCTGGAGTGAGCTGGCACACATGAAATGCTTGGCAGGATGCCGGGCATGCGGGAGGTGTTTAGACCCTCATTGCTGGATTCTCACACATACAGAGGCGGGGCCTAGAGCTCACAGGGTGCTCAGTATATGCCTGGTACCCTGAAGGAGCAGAGGGAGTGGCTCAGGAGACCACTGGGGAAAGCCAAGTTTGCTCAGGAAGTGAGGGAAGAGGTTGCTGGCTGGGGTGGTGTGGACTTCTGAGAGATTGATCAGGGCATAGTTTCTGCATGGATGTTGCCTTTTAAGCTGGAATTGAAAAATCTTTCTATAGAAGTATAATATCCATACAGAGAAGTGGATAAATCATAATTGCTCCACCGAATGAGTTTCTGTAATGTGAACATCCCCATGTAGACAGCAGTTAGATCAAGAAACAACACTCTCAGAAGTCTAGAATCTTCCCTCATGCCCCTGCCAGTTACTACACGCCCCCTTTCCCCCAGGGCAACTGCTCTCCTGACTTCCAACAGCACAGGTGAGCTCTGCCAGGCTTTGAACTTACAGGGGGAACCATATCATGTATATATACTCTTTGGTGGCCGGCCCCTTTACTCAACCATATGTTTGTGACACTCATCCATACTGTTGGGAACCTTTCTATCTCCGTCCTGGGTACTATTCTTTTGTGTGACTCTGCCACAATTAATTTATCCATTCTACAGGTGATGGGCATTTGCGGGTTTTCCACTTACATTGGAAGGGGGAGAAACTACAGCTGACAGAGAGAAGGGCAGAGTATTCCGGGTGGGGAAATGCCCAGGGTAAGAGGCTGGAGGTAGGTTGTAGGAAAGAGTAAGCATAAACTGACATTCCACAAGGGACTGCTGTGTCAGACAATGTTCCAAGCACTGTATGCGTACTCGCTTATTTCATCCTCACAACAGCCAGATGAGGTCAGTGCTTTTGTCTTCATTCCACTAATGAGGAAACAGAAACCTAGAGAAGTTAAGAAACATACCCAGTTTACACAGTCAGTGGCAGAACCAAGATGGGAACACTTGCCCTGATGTGAAGTGGGCTTCAGAGAGGTTCGATAACTTGCTGGAGGTCACACATCCCAGAGTTGAACTTCTGAGAAAGCTTCCCTCATGCCCCTGCCAGTCACTACATGCCCCCTTTCTCCCACAGTAATCACTATCCTGACTTACAACAGCATAGGTGAGTTCTGCCAGGCTTTGAACTATAATTATACACGGGGAATCATATGGTGTATATATACTCTTTGGTGGCCCTACATTTCAAATGTGTTGTATATTACGTTTGAAATATACTAAATATATATTTGAAGCATACTAAATGTATATTTCAAATGTAATATGCAATACAATACATATATACTCAACAATATATATTTCAAATGTAATATACAATATAACACATATATATACAATATATATTTCAAATGTAATATATAATACAACACATATATATACTCAATATATATTTAAATATATATTTCAAATGTAATATACAATACAATACATATATACTCAATAATGCATATTTCAAATGTAATATACAATACAACACATGTATACTCAACAATATATTTAGTAGATTTCAAATGTAATATACATTTGAAATGTAGCTCTTTCCAAGAGGCCCACACATTCCCCTGAGCCATGAAGTGAAAAGGGGGCCAACAGTGTATGGTACCACCTCCTCCGTCAGGCATGACTCCCAGGAAGTCCTCACCCCAAAGGGAAGCCAGCAGAAAAGCCAGCCAGGCTCAAGAATTTCAACTCAACCCTGAGTGGGGGTCACCTCTCCCTGAAAGGCGGTCAAGATATTTGGGGCTGTCCCTGAGGTTGGAGGTAGGCTTGGCAAAATGCCACCCTGGCGGGCCCTGAAACTCTATCACCCAAAGAACATGTGTTCATCCTTTCCATCTCCCTGGGCTGAGAGTGTTCAACTGGGCCCAAGACCCAGCACCATCTCTATAGTCCTTTGTGATTATCTCCTCCCGCTTTGGACTAAAACTGAGACAGAGGGACCCTCGCACAAGGGCCTGGGAGCCAAAGGCCTCTCCTCCCAGCCCCCAGACTGCAGATTAATGACAGGAAAAGGCCTTGGGAAAGAGCTGCAATTAGAGGGCAGGCAGGCGGTGAGTTTACTCTTCCCCAACAAAGCCAACTTCCGGCCCCATGCCTGCCCTCCTGCTTGCTTTCCAGCCTCACCAGTCCCTAGGGTTTCGGGGGCGACTCTTAGCCTCCTGGTCTGCAGATCAGGCTGAGGGTTGGTGGAGAGAAGGCCACAATAGGCCCCATCAGCCTATAAATAGCAGCCTAGCCTGCCCTCCTTGGGCCCAGGCCAGCCCGATGCCCACCCTCTCTCCGTTCCCTCTTTTCCATACTAAGAGGAGGAAGTTATCCAGGCAGCTGCATCCTAGCCATACAAGAGGAGGAAATAAATGGAAGGTGGAGGAGAGAAGGGGAAAGAAAGGGAGAAAAAGAGAAAAGAATAGTGGAAGGGGACAACCAAGAAAGGAAGATGGAGGAGATGCAGGTGAACCAGAGTGGTCACCCTGTGGTCATGCTTCCCCCTCACACCCACCTATGGCCCCCTTTTCAGCTCCCCAGGGCAACACAGAAGAGGCTTTCTGACTGAGGCTGCAGGCACCCCACCCATCAGGCCCCAGTCGTGCTAGCGTCTGCTTGGCCTGACCACTGACCTAGTTTTTCATCAACTACCTCGCTGTGACTTTTAGGAATGTGTGACCCCTGACCCCCAATTGCTGACTTGGCTTTGGTCAAGACCCATCAAGAGTGCTAAGCTGCCACACTGCAGTCCCCAGGAGTTGGGGCCAATTATTTGTGTGTGTGTTGGTGGGGGGCAGGTGATAGTGCCCCTGCCCTGGGAGTTTGTCACTGGACACACACAACCCCTTTAGTAGGAAAGAGGATGTGAAACCTTCAACATTGTGTGGGTTTGGGGCTTCAGTTCCTCAAGCCCTTATCTCGGGTGTCTGCAGTCTATCCCACTCTATCTGTCTGGCCATCTGTGAACCCTGGTTCCTGTGTGTATCTTCTGGGCTCGACTGTTTATCTTGATATAGGCTCAGCCTTAACTTCTTGTGTCGAGGGCCTGTCCCCCTTGCCTGCCTTGTCCTGGTTTCTGGCTGCTACCTTGCATGTGCTCGCATATATATTTAAGAAAGCTCAGCCGGGCGCGGTGGCTCACACCTGCAATCCCAGCACTTTGGGAGGCCAAGGCAGGCGGATCACCTGAGGTCAGGAGTTCAAGACCAACCTGTGCAACATGGTGAAACCCCGTCTCTACTAAAAATAAGAATAAATAAAAATAAATTAGCTGGGCATGGTGGCTCATGCCTGTAATCCCAGCTACTTGGGAGGCTGAGGCAGGAGAATTGCTTGAACCCAGGAGGCAGAGGTTGCAGTGAGCCAAGATTGCACCACTGCATTCCAGCCTGGGCAACAGAGTGAGATTCTGTCAAAAAAAAAACAAAAAACAAAAAAACAAAAAAAAAAACTCATATCCTGAAAACCATCTCATCAACACAAACCACAAACAATAATAGGCCATACCTAAAAGTCCAAACACTGGCAAACGTCACAGTTGCCAGCTCATCACATTAGTGGCTAAGATTAAAAGCTGAGAATAAAGAGAAAATGGTGCCTTCTACCAAATTAGCCCCAATCACTTATGTCCTAAATCTGTGGGCCCCTCCTGTGAGTAAGCCTCTACTGTGGTTTTCCAGAAAGTGTCATGCCAGGTCTTGCTGGCTTCTAGTCGGATTGTCTTGCTCTTATTAGGACACAAATTCATCAGGCTAGAGACACCAGTGTGTTTGTTCCTATCACTGTGACTGGGGACCTGGCTCAGAACACACCCAGGACATGGAGGCCAGAGCCACGGGTTTTGGGAGGGATTTGCTCAGTTACACACCAGGCGATGTGCTTGTGAATGCTGAGGTATGTCTCTAGTAGTAGATACACATTTACCCTGACTCATGTAGTCTTTAACTCCAGGATTCTGGGGACCAAACTTGAGGAATTGGTGGAATTTCAGGCTAAGTCTGAGGCCCGATTGAGGTGTGAAGCTCTTGAGGTCAGGAGCTTGGTCTGTGGCCAGGGCTGGAGTGAAGAATGGGATGAAACCAGGTAGCCCCAAGAACATCAAGGTGCTTCACCCACTAGCCTGGGGCTCTCGGGGCAATGTGGCTCTGCCAGCTCTGGGCTGTGGGTATTGCGTGATGGGGGGAGGCAAGTATGTGGGCCATCAGGCAGCCATTTAGCCCACTGATTGCAATACCCACGCTTTTTCCAGCTCTCCCTTCAGCGCTCCAGCAGCTTCAAGGATTTTGCCAAATCCAAACCCAGCTCCCCCGTGGTGAGCGAGAAGGAGTTTAATCTGGATGATAACGTGAGTTTCAGGGTGTCCTTGGGGGACCTGGCTGCAGGCCCTGGGTGGGGGAGTGGGGGTGGGAGGGAGGAAGGTGAAGAGGAGATAGAATTGTTGGGGAGAGGGTCCACCTCTCCCCACACCAAGCACTCCCCGGCATTCCTTTCAATTACAAATTAAATAGCAAACTATTTACAAATTTATAGGGCTAAGGACATGGCTGGGGCTAAGAGGGGAAGGGATGGAGGTCTCACAGTTCCACCCCCTCCAGCTTCTGCTGTGACCCCAAGACCTCTTGTGCCTCAAGTCCCGGACCCAGGCAGGACCACCAGGGTCCCTGGATCGCCTCTTTTGTTGTCACAGATTCCAGAAGATGACTCAGGTGTCCCCACCCCAGAGGATGCTGGGAAGAGTGGCAAAAAGCTGGGGAAGAAGTGGAGGGCAGTGATTTCCCGAACCATGAACAGGAAGATGGGCAAGATGATGGTGAAGGCCCTGTCAGAAGAGATGGTGAGGCCTGGGGATGCAGGGGAGGGGGAGCCCATGGGGGCCTGGGGACCGCTCTGGCAGAATGTGAGCATGACCACCTCAATAGCCACTACTCAGGCCCGAAGGCCCTATTTGATGCAAGAAGGAAGGTCACATGGGAGAGGAAACTCACTCGTAGCCACAGACAGGCAGCCAGGCACCATCTTGAGGGTGCAGGAGGCTGGCGGCGGAAGGGGTGGAGTTTGAGAAGGGATGAAAGTCTGGGCAACAGGGCTGGGTGTGGTGGCTCATGCCTATAATCCCAGCACTTTGGGAGGCTGGGGCTGATCACTTGAGGACAGGAGTTCGAGACCAACCTGGCCAACATGGCAAAACCCCATTTCTACTAAAAATACAAAAATTAGCCAGGCATGGTGGCGCATGTCTGTAATTCCAGCTACTCGGAGACTGAGGCAGGAGAATCACTTGAACCCAGGAGGCAGAGGTTACAGTAAGCCAAGATCGGGTCACTGCACTCCAGCCTGGGCAAAAAAGCAAGACTCTGTCTCAAAAAAAAAAAAAAGAAAGAAAGAAAGAAAGAAAAGTCTGGGATGTTTCTTGAGGAGGCGGGCCTGGGACAGCGGCAGCTTGAAGAAAGATGAGATGGCCTGAGGCAATCCATCCACCTCAAAGCTTTGCTTTGGAACTAGCCCCTGGGGTTGGGAAGGCCTATTTTCTCTCACAGAATCCCTATAAGAGAAAACAGATTGGGCGCGGTGGCTCACACCTGTAATCCCAGCACTTTGGGAGGCCAAGGCGGGTGGATCACCTAAGGTCAGGAGTTCGAGACCAGTCTGGCCAAAATGGCAAAACCCCGTCTCTACTAAAAATACCATATATATATATATATATATATATATATTAGCCAGGTGTGGTGGTGGGGGCCTGCAATCCCAGATGGGAGGGTAAGGCAGGAGAATTGCTTGAACCTGGGAGGCAGAGGTTTCAGTGAGCCAAGATCACGCAATTGCACTCCAGTCTGGGTGACAATAGCAAAACTCCATCTCAAAAAAAGAGAGAAAACAGCGAAGGTTGGCTTCAGCCCAGGGAGGAAAGTTGGCACAGACAGCTGTGGGGCAGGCATGATCCAAGTAGCTTAAATCACACAGTGGGTCTGGGGTGCCATGGCTCTAAAAGGAGCCACTGAGGCAGTGGTGTGCTGGAGTTGGCTCATAATGGGCTTAGAGCAGTTGGTCAAACTGTCAAAAATTTTGCAAGACAGTTGTTAAACACAACCATTATTAAAAATCAAATTAAAGAAACTTACAATTTGGTAAATTATATATTTTTTGAAAGGTACACTGGGCATTGTGGTGTACACCTATAATCCCAGCTACTCGGGAGGACGAGGCAAGATGATTGCTTGAGCCCAGTGAGAGTCCAGCCTGGGCAACATAGCGAGACTCTGTCTCTAAATAAATAAATAAATAAATAGTGTTGTAAAAAAGAACAAAGGTAATACAGTAAGTCTTCAAAACTTATCACTTCCTAATTCTTGTGCTACCTTTTACTCTTATCAGTGCTGCTGAGGTTACTTGCATCCATAGCATCTTCATGGTGGAAATAGCCTCGCCCTCATTTCAGACAACACATCCAGTGATGTCAAAACGGTAGCTTGACATTGGCCGTGGTGGGGAGTGTTTACAACACAGGAATTGGCAACTCATCGGGGCCAGCTGTTAAACAGTTATCACCTCACTGAAGTGTGGTGAGGTGGGGGGAGCTCTGGAGTCTGGCCGACTTGGTTGTGGGTTCCCTTGGGACTTGAACCTGAATTCCCTTGGCCTGAGTTTACAAATGAGGAGTAAGTAACCCTTGGGCCTTACTCCTCATTTGCAAACTCAGACCAACAATACCACTTACCTTCAAGTGTCACTGTAAGGATTCAATGAAATGGCAGGCAGGCCTGGTACACAGAAGCACAGGCAAAAGTATTTTCCTCTCCAGCGCCATTGTCTGCCCAGTTGTGCGGTAGCAATGGCTGAGTCCAGGTTGTGCCACTGTGGTCTTTTCTGTATGTACATCGCCACTTGAGGCTGACAAAAGCACATCCACATGGTGCCCTGGTCGAACCTGTTTCTGCGAGGTAGCCAGGGTAAGGACTATCACTCTCATTTTCACAAAAGGGGAGACTAGAACTCAGAGAGTGCCATTCAGCCTGTAAGTGGCAGAGCTGGGGTTTGAGCCAACCCCCAGCTCTTCACCAAGCCCAGGCCCATTTCCTCAGCTTCATGCGCACCCCAGCAAGGCTCCTTAAAGCTTCCCGCCTACCCTCCCTGCAGGGAGACACTCTGGAGGAGGGCTCTGCCTCCCCGACATCTCCAGACTACAGCCTGGACAGCCCTGGCCCTGAGAAGATGGCACTGGCCTTTTCTGAGCAAGAGGAGTGTGAACTTCCGGTGCTCAGCCGCCAGGCATCAACAGGTGAGTAGGGGACGCGGGGGACACCTGCCGAATCTGGAGGAAAGGACTGGGTTACAGCCGTGCTGGTGGCACTCTGTCTGGGAAGGGGCTAACAGAAATGAATGCTTACTCTTTGCCTGCTGGGAACATTCTCAGCCCTCTTCATATTAAATCTTCTCAACAACCTCATGGGGCCAGTACTGTTATCTTTGCTTTATTGATGTGGAAACGGAATCTTAGGGAGGTTAAGTGACTTGCCCAAGGTGACCCAGTCTTGAACTCAGATGTACCATAGAGGAACTTCCACTTGCTATCCCCAGGCCCTGGAGAGGCCCACGGGCAGAGGAAGACTCTCAGTCACCCTCTTGGACCAGCCTGTCCCCACCCTTCCAAGGGGAGCTAGAGGCTACAGCTCTCTGGGCCTCTGATGCCCCAGGCCGGGGTGGGCGTATGAGGTCTCCAGCTGTGAAGAGTCAGCCTCTTGACCCTAGACCATAGTTGCTGGGCTCAGGGCATCACCTGGCATCTTCTAGAAGTCCATGGGGCAGGACAAGAGGTGCCAGCAGGGAACTCCTCCAGGCAGGGGCTTTGGGTTCTGTAGCCCCATTCAGCACTGCCTTTCTTGCCCCTCAGGTCCACTCCAAGTTTCCTGCTTTCTCTGGCTCCACAGACACTTCCCTGCCCCCCACTGAAAATCATTCAAAATGCCCACTATTCTGTCCTTCCCAGGGAGAAGGAGCCCAACTGAGTTTCTATGTGACATTGTAACTAAACATTGAGTTATTAAGCAAGGAAAGTCAAATATGAATGCAGGGGGTAACTTCCTAGGTGCAGGGAGCATTGGAGTGGGAGGCAGGGAACATGGAGTCTAATGGACTCAGTGCTGCCAATTACAAAATGAGAAGCCTTGAGCAGTTCACTTGGTCTGTGTGACCTCAGATTTCCTCGTCTGTTCACTGGGGTGTTGGCCCAGTTGGTCTCTAGAGGCTCTCCTAATTTGCCCATTCTGTGGTCAGTGAGCCATTTCTCCTCCTGTTGCCAATTCTTTTCATGTCCAAGGGCCCAGAGGTGAAGCCATGCTCCTGGTGGGTAGCCAAGGGGGTGGCTCAGAATCCCTTCTGCAGTGTAAAGCTTGCCAGAGCCCAGCTGCCTTCCCAGTGTATACCTTTGGGATTTCCAGGCAGACCCCCTGGAAGGCACCTGCTAGGCACTGTCTCAGCTGTCCTAGGACAAAGGTGAGCCTCCTCCCTGCCCCATCTCCTGCAGGCAGTGAGCTCTGCAGCCCCAGCCCAGGTTCTGGCAGCTTCGGGGAGGAACCACCTGCCCCCCAGTACACAGGGCCCTTCTGTGGCCGAGCACGAGTCCACACCGACTTCACTCCCAGCCCCTATGACCACGACTCGCTGAAACTGCAGGTAAGGTCAGCATCCGGGCTTCTCTGGAGCCTGGCAGGCTGCGCCCAAAAAGGAAGCTGGACTGAACCAGACTATGAGAGTGTCAGCGGAGGCCAAGACCCCATCTCCTCTCTCCCTTGCTCCCTTCTCCTCTCCTCTCCCCCAACAGAAAGGAGATGTGATCCAGATCATTGAAAAGCCACCTGTGGGCACGTGGCTGGGCCTACTCAATGGCAAGGTGGGCTCTTTCAAATTCATCTATGTGGATGTGCTGCCCGAGGAGGCCGTGGGGCATGCCCGACCCAGCCGCCGACAGAGCAAGGGCAAGAGGCCCAAGCCTAAGACCCTGCATGAGCTGCTGGAGCGCATCGGCCTGGAGGTTTGAGCTTGGACCTCACTAGTATCTAGTATCAGGGAGACACAATTGACCCAGGGATGGGGACCAGGAAATGACAGTTATTTGGGGAGGATCTAGGCAGGGGTGGCTGGTAAGCAGCTGTGCCGGTGGCCTGCCTCTGCCCACAGGAGCACACGTCCACCCTCCTGCTCAATGGCTACCAGACACTAGAGGACTTCAAAGAGCTGCGAGAAACACACCTCAATGAGCTGAACATCATGGACCCGCAGCACCGGGCCAAGCTGCTCACGGCCGCCGAGCTGCTGCTGGACTATGACAGTGAGTGGCTTTAGGAGCAGCCTGGCGAGGGTGTGTGCCCGCCAGCATTCCAGGGATGGGAGGCTTGCCCTGGCCCTGCCCTCTGTCCACGCTCTGCCCTAGGACCGCTCTGCAGTGGAAAGGTACTTTCCACTTTGAATTAGGATTTCAGGGAAAGTGTATGGGACAAAGGAGTTGTAGGGATGATTGGGCCCAACCCACTTTGGATCAAAGGGGACCCTTAAGGCCAAAAAACGCAAAGCCTTACTTGAGGCCTCAAAGCCGAGTAATAACAGAGCCAGGATTCAAGCCCACTGCCTGGCTCCAGCTTAGTGCTAAAGAAGTGTGAGCTCCTGGACTGCGGAGCTGGCCTGGAAACAACAACTACCGGCTTCTAAGCTGGAAGGAGTGAGGAGAGGGGCAGGGTGGTGGCAGGTGCCCAGAGGGAGAGACCGCCTATGGTGCATTTCCCAAGGTCCCTCCCCCCACCCCCATATTCTGTCTCCCTCTCTCATCCCTGGCAGCTGGCAGCGAGGAGGCAGAAGAAGGCGCCGAGAGCAGCCAGGAGCCAGTGGCACACACAGTGTCGGAACCCAAGGTGGACATCCCGCGCGACTCAGGCTGCTTTGAGGGCTCGGAGAGCGGGCGCGATGAGGCAGAGCTGGCAGGCACTGAGGAGCAGCTGCAGGGCCTCTCCCTGGCCGGGGCACCTTGAGGTGGCGGTGGCAATAACCCAAGGCTGGGCCCCAGCTGCAAAGGCTGCAGGAGTGGGCTCAGCCTCCCGTGGTGGCCCAGGCCCTGAGGACTGGCACTGAGCCTGGCCCTGCTTCCCCAGGGACACTTAGGCAGAGGCCAGGCCAGGGTCCTACAGGTTCCAGGCTCAGCTGGAGTGGTTGGGGAGTCGCCCAAGGGCACATCCCACCTGCCTGAGCCCCACCCTCCACCAGCGACTGACAGCGCAGTCCCTCTTGGCACCAACTGCTCCCCTGCCATAGCCATGGCCACAGCAAGCGGGGCACTGGGAGACCCTGCCCATGTCCCTCACCGCCAAGGCCTCCAAATCCTCCTCACCCCCACACCACCTACCCCTGTCGCACTGCTCCTGAAAAGGGGGCCAAGTCAATGTTTCAGGTCAGTCTAAAAACCCTAGGGAAGCTGGCCATTTAGAAGAACCCAAAGTGACCATGGGTAAATCCAGTTCCCCTAAATAAGGCCTGAAGAAATCCACAAGTACCATTCCCACTTTCCTTCTCCTTAGCTTTCTTAGAGATTTGGCCACTAAATCCTATGAGACTTGAACCAAGTGGCTTCCTCTTTCTAGGCTTAGGACTGGTTGGGGTTAGAATGGATGATCACCGAAGGCCTTGCCTGCTCTGACATTCTGTGACATTAAATGTCTATTCTCCTGTTACCTGTGGCCTGGGACACCAGTGGGGTTTGTCAAGGGGACCAGAGGGGCCTCAAGCTTTCAGATGAAATGGTTCCTCCTACCCACCCACTTTATTCCTCCCCATGTAACTCAGGACAAGCTGCAACTTCCCCCAGCTTAACACAATGCCCATACCTCACACGATATGCACCCTCCCCTTCCATTCCTGGCCCCCTCAAATGAGACTTCTCACAGGGCTGATTGCAGATGGTCAAACCTGGCTTCCAAGGACAGAATTGCCTCTCAGAAGCCAGTTGCAGATCTGGGTCCAGAGTTGGCCACTTGTGTGGGTTCTCACAAGCAAAGAGAGCACTAAACTTGACATTGGGGGTCCACCACTCCAACTTTGCTTTCTGAAGGTTTTGGTGTACACTGAGCCCCAGAAGGAAAGGAGAGTATCTGTGAGTGGGGGCCTCCCTTGACCCTGGTACCAAGTCTGTGCCCTGAATCCCCAGAGTAGCCCTTCCCTGGTGCCCAACTGGCCTGGGGACAAACAGCGTCCACTACATCTAGGACTGCCGGCTAAGTGGACACACTTCTTGACCTCCTACCAGGAACTTTGGTAAAAGCTAGCTTTGGGGAAGGGGTTGGGTGTAAATATGAGAGGGTGGAAGGAGACCAGCTGTTAGCAATAAACATGGGTAGAACTAAATTACTGTCTCCAGTTATCTTTTCTATGGAGAGAGGGTTGTGGGGAGGGCCAGACCGTTCTCCTTCAAGGCTGGACTCAACAAAGTGTCCCTAACTGTCTCTTCAGGTCCATCTTTCTCTTCCCTTAAATGTTCAGTGTCCTTGACTCTGCTGACCTAAAGCTCCAGTCTGAAGCCCTAGCTGGCTCTGCCCTTCCCTCTAACCAGCTCTCCTCAGAACAAGGCTCAGGTTCCCATGGCCACAGGCTTTGCTGGGGTCCAAGAGGTGCAGGGGGAATAACTATTTCCCTCATCCAATAACTGTTCATTTTCACAGGACCCTTCAAGACCTTCACCCCTGTGAAGAAGGGCCTGCACTAAGGAGCTGTCCAGAGTCTAAGAGGGGGAGATTTGGGGTCAGCATAGCCTTTCCTCCGAAGCCACCTTTTCCTGGCCCCCACCCTGTTCCCACTAAAGCAGTACCATCTCCTGGGAGGTGGGATGGAGATGAAGACCCCTAGCTTCCTTTCTGTTTCTGCCAGAATTAACTGCCTTGGGCATTGGGAAGGGGGTTACTGGAGGGAGAGCTGCCACCAGAGTGAGGACAAGGCCACTTGACTTCCAGGCCTTGTTCTCAGCTGCATTCATCCCACCGTCCTTAGTGACTCGGGGTGCCAGGAAACCGCAGGCATGATCCTCACCAAAGATGCAAGAGCCCTAACAGCCTCAAAGCCCCAAGGGTACTGAATAATTGCAGTCATCTAGGGAGCACCTCCACTTGTGCCAGAGCACTTTACATATAGAGCTACCTTCTGTGTCTCCTTCCTGTCAGGAGAAGCAGCTGGAGGCACCGGCACAGCCCAAATGAAGCATGTCCTCTCTCACTTGCTTCCTCTGTATCTCACAACCTCACCTTAGACTACCCCAGCAGGTTCTGATCAGCCCCCCAAAGGCCTCCGCAAATTCCCTCTTCTAAACCCCAAACCCTATGGCACTGTGATCTGATACATGGCACTGAGGCCCCAGCCCCCATGAGTCAGTTTCTCATTTCCTACTCACAGAGCTCCCCGCCCACGGTTGGGCCATGAGAGACCTAGGGCATTAAAACAAAGGCTAAACGAGGTTTCTTACGGGAAAAATAAGCACATCGTCTCAACAAGGCCCAACAAGGCCCTTCCCCCCTCCCAAGTCAGGAAATTCAGGATGAGGTATGAGGTTTCCCACTGGGGAAAAGAAGTGGCTCTCCCACCTCTCCTTCACAATAGAGGCTACCATAGCTTCTCACACAACATTGGCCATATTACAGATTATTCAGCCAACAACACAATCAAGTGGGAAGGAACTGCCTCCCCTCTAGACTCAGCCAAGACTCCTCCTCCAGGAAGGACCTAAATAAATGGAATTCTATAGCACTTGATATGTAGGCTTCACCTTTTCCTATAACTTCACAGTGACCAATATAGCATTTGTATACCATTGCCTCTGGGACCTACCAGGGATAGCGTCAGAAAGAGCCCAGAGCAATGGCCCTCACAAAGGGACAGCCAACTTGACTGTGGGAACTTAGCAAGGCAATTTCCTGACTTTCTGTGCTAAAGAAACCACATCATCAGTTCAACCTAAATGCGGGGGTCTGGAGAGAGACTTGAGAGCATTGAGTTTAAAACAAAAATCCAACAACCAGCCTCATATCAGCCTGACTATATATAGTCAGTCCTCTGTATGCCTAAAATGGAGAGCTTATCAGTAATATCCCAAATGGCAAATAATCCTAAAAATCATTGCTGTTTCTCAACTTACGAGGGTTGGTACTACAATTTCTCCTAAAGTTAACCCTAGCATGCAGTCAATCTTCAACAAGTATTTATTGAATGTTAAATAAATGAAAGCTTCATTTCATTCAAATGTCATATGCAGTTATTCCAACTCTCTTATCTGTCTACACCTGCTTGACAGAGGACCAATCAGTTATGCCAGAAAGCTCTCTAGACTGGGAGCCAGTACATCTGGGTTCTGGTCTTGGCTCTAACAGTAACTCTCTATGTGACCCTGGGTAAGTTACAGTATTTAATTTAAGGGAAAAAGAGAGAGAGAGAGAGAAGCATAGACTACATGATCAATATGTTCCTTTAAGCTATGTTGTTCAACAGCATCCGTGTTTTATGACAAATAATCATCATGTCTCCTATTTGGGCAGAAAACCCCAACCCTTTTAACAAGTTGGAACAGCTAAACAACTGAAGAAGGGCAAGGGCTGGCAGAAAAGGCAGTGATAAGGCAAACAAGGGAGCATGAAGAAAGTTAAGGACTTGAAATGTCAGGGAGGTAATTCTACTCTGGGTTCCAGAGTTGTAAAGCCACTTCTAAATCAAAGGCCCCTTCATTTCCTGGCCCATGGTGAAGTATGAGCTCTAAGTTCTAATTTATTAATCAATCAATCAGAAAACCCCTTAACGCCTGAGGAAAAATAGACAAAAGATTAGGACAATTTACCGAAGAAATACAAATGGTAATAAACATAAGGCAGAGGAGAGGTGCAGAAAGTGTTTAACTTCACTATTAATCAAGTAAATATAAACTAAATAACACTGAGATATAAGTTTACAACTATCAAATTACCATAGGTTCAGGCCAGGCACGGTGGCTCACATCTGTAATCCCAGCACTTTGGGAGGCCGAGGTGGGCAGATCACTTGAGGTCAGGAGTTGGAGACCAGCCTGGCTGACATGGCAAAACCCCATCTCCACTAAAAATATAAAAATTAGCCAGGTGTGGTGGTGCACACCTGTAGTCCCAGCTAATCAGGAGGCTAAGGCAGGAGAATCACTTGAACCCCGGAGGTGGAGAATGCAGTGAGCCAAGATCGTGCTGCTGCACTCCAGCCTGGGTGACAAAGAAGACTCTGTCTCAAAAAAGCTAAAATAAAACTTCGAAAGGTTTAAATGACATGGGTTGATTAGAGTCTTCTCTGATACACTGCTGGCAAAACAAACAGGGACAGTCTTTCAGTAAAGCAATTTGGCCATATTTATCAAGAGCCTTTAAAAGAGCATTCCCTTTGACTCAATAATCCCACTTCTAGGAATCTGTCCTAAAGAAATAATCACAGACACACCCATATTTAAGGAAGTTCATCACAGCATTATTTGTAATAATGAAAAATCAGAAACTCTTAAATGCCTGACATGTACGTGTTACAAAGTCATTAAGAAGTATTTTCAAACAACAACAAAAAAAAGAAGTATTTTCAGCTGGGTGTAGTGGCTCACGCCTGTAATCCCAACACTTTGGGATACCAAGGCAAGCGGATTGCTTGAAGTCAGGAGTTTGAAACCAGCCTGGCAAAATGGTGAAACCCCGTCTCTACAAAAAAATTAGCCAGCTTTGGTGGCGCGTGCCTGTAGTCCCAGCTACCTGGGAGGCTGAGGCAGGAGGATTGTGTGAGCCTGGGAGGCGGATGTTGCAGTGAGCTGAAATTTGCACCACTGCACTTCAGCATGGATGACAGAGTGAAACCCTGTCTCAAAAAAAAAAAAAAAAAGTGTTTTCAATACTTTCTAATGATATGGAAAATACTAAGTTAAAAAAGCAGGTTTACGAAACTACATTTACAGTTGAATTCCAGTTATGTTTAAAAAAGCATGTGCACAGAAAAAAAGACTACCAAGAAATCCACTAAAACATTACTGGTGATTATGACATCTTGGTGATTAGGTTATGGGTGATTTTTTCAAATCTTACTATTCTGTACTTCTCCAATTTTCAAAAACGAGCTTTAAATTTTTAAAAAGCACATTAAGGGTGTGAGGGGAGGAGGATGTTTATTATCTCTCCAAGCTTTCCAAATATTAAGGGTTAGAAAGGAACCCTTGAGATAATGTAGTCCAGCGATTCTCAAAACTAGCAGCCCTAGCACTCCCTTGGTATATGTCATATTTTGCATGCATCTTTTGCCACCCTGAAATGAACTTCATAGTTAATATGACCTGCTTATGCATATAATTTCAAGAATAGTAACATAATATACTAATTAGACTAAAAAGAAGAAATAAAAAGTAATTTGTAATAGGATATGTATTTCAATATACAGATACCTAAGGCAAGACTATACTAAAGCATATAATAGAGTATGAGGTGCTTCTACCTATATGTAACATCAGTGTGAAAGCAATCTCTATAAATGAAGACTCATACAGGTATGTCATATTGGCAACTTAAATACCCATGAATGGCACTGTCATCAGTGACATGATTTTCAAAAGTTGTGAGCAACTCTTACTTAGTAAAGTTTTGAACAAAATAGAATATCCTCTTCCCCCAATGTACACAGTTGTTGCACTCCTGGAAATTCAGTGTATATATTAAAACTGTAAAAACATTTTGCGTTCATTTGTAAAATAATTAGGTCTAGCTAATTATACCAGTCTTTTCCACCTACATTAACGTATAGAACATTGAAAGTTTTACTGATGTAGATTTGCAGTTCCCATTGCCCTTTCATATTAATCTCAAACATAAAGTTTATAATGATTCTCTTTTTTTGTGAGCTGGGCTTGCATCCTTTAAAACAAACGATATTCAGAGTTGTAGCCTTTGACATTGTTTCTAAAGCCTACCACCAAGAACAGCAAGAGATTCCTAGAATGTATTCTCCAAACTGACACAAATGCTTTTTGAATTACTGGGAACATGACTCTTCTTTAGTAGCACCAAGGCACGAGAACAAATTATCATTTTTTTAAAACCATTTACTGTGCTCCCTTGGTGATTTTCCCTGGCCTGGTCCCAGCTCAGGAGTATAAAATGAACTGAGCTGGAAGAAAAGGACTAATAGGGCCAGGCCATGGGGAGAGGGAAGGGGGCTGGGTTGCTAGGTTACTACTAGAGCCAATCCAAGTGGTCCCAGAGGGGTACCAGACACAGGACAGGTCCTTCTCTCTGCCCCACTAAGTTGGGGGCCCTCTCAGAGGAAGGGGGTCAAAAGGTGGGGGAGGGAGGCCAATCACTCACACTAGGCACAAGTAAAGAAATGAGGCAGAAGCACAAAGAAACAGACAGCCCTGTATTTCTAAAACCACTCAAGGCTCCTTCATTAATTGGCTTCCCCCCAAAAGAAAGATTTCTTTATTAAGAAATACCAGAGAGTGAAAAACCCCCAACACATACACATTTGTAGGCTCACACAAAAGTGCAGAGATTTACATATTAAATTGCATTTAAGTTAGAAAATAGATTTAAAAACAAAATACTTTTTTTCTCCAACAAGGTAAAGAGATTTGGTCAGTAGGAACGGGTGCTTTACGGGTAAAGGCAGGATGGTCAGGACAGGGAGAATGGAATTTAGCTGCTATAGAATCAGAATCCACCTCTAACCCAACCTCACTCCTGGGGAAAAAAGCAAAGGAGGAGATGATGATCTCAGCTAGGGCCAGGAAGGCCTCAGAGCTGAATGGACATGAAGAAATGGCTCAACACGGCCAATTTCCACCTGCCCCCAGAGGTTTGGGATCAGTGCCAACCATCCTGGCCTGGGAAAGTAGGGTGCATAGGAAGCTTGAGGAAAAAGGAGGAAGGGGAGAGTTGGAGACAGTGTCAGCCATTGAAAAGACCAAACAATTTAAGGCCCTTTTCCCCTGGGAAGATTGATTCTTTAATCTCCCCTCTGATCAGATAGGGACAGTCCCGGCTGGTGCATGGTATGAATGGGACAGATCTTCAGGCCAACATCTTAAACACAGAAGATTTATTAAGGAAAAGAAAGAGGGCAGGGAGTATGAAAAAGCAGAAACTTAAAAAAAAAATCATTTCACACTAGAGATAAGAGATTTCCATTTTGACCCTCCCCATCAGAAAGAGAAAGCTTCTCTGTCTGACCTAAGGGTCCTCAAGAGAACACTTGAGGTAAGGTGAGGGAGGAGAGAGATCCATCTGAGCCCGGGAGAGGAGATGGGCTGAGTACTTATTAAAATGGGGTTCATATGAGTGCCAGGTTACCTGGGAAAACCTAACAACTTACAAACTCTCCAGGTTTGGCTTTATAACTTCAAGAAAAAAAAAAAAAAAAAAAAACAGAGAGAACCAGAAGAAGAAGAAGACAGGAGAGGGATCTGAGTCAGCCTCTCCCCATCTCTCTTCCAATCTCTCTCTCTCTCTCTCTCTCTCTCTCGAATGCTCAACTTAAATCCTGCTACAAGGAAAACAGGAAGACATGGAAAAAGTCTGGGAGCAGCCAAATTTCATTAATTCCAATTAACTGGGAAGTATGAGATGGGAATTGATAAGGAGTCTTGATTACACACCACCTAGAAATAAACATATACCATCACTTGTAAAAGACCACTGATCAAATATTTCCAAGGGGAGGCCCTGATGAACCTGCATTAATAACCAAGGCTCATTAGCAATTAACGGCATCCATCTGCTTCAAAACAATATCCGAATATAGAGCTTGTTCTCTTAAGTAAATATAATCCCTCTACCTTCCCGATCCTGTTCACACTATACTTCCTTGAAAGTCCTTTCTTCATAGTCCAGAATAAGATAAACTTCAGCCCAGAATGTAGTATAGATCAATGGAGAGTTTGGGAACTAGCTCTCCAACCCAAGGGTGCCCTGGTTAATGGAAGTTTGGGGAGTAACAAGCAACCCCTTCCAACCCCCACCCCCACCCTACACACAAACATATTCTTGAAATGGAAGGGGGAAGGAGGAGGCAGGAAGTTTGCATTAGACACAGTTTAATCACCTTCGAATAGATGAAAAGTTCTGGTTTACACTCCCCCCCGTGTAAGTCATCCAGACAGGACCCTGGCTTAGAAAGAGGAAAACACAGGTGCTCTAGGAAATATAGCCACATATAATACATAAATCTTCTTCCCTGAAATAGAGCAGGTCCTGAGCAGAGCTGACTGGGGGCCACAGCCCACCTCCAGGGTGAAGTGGCTCTGGGACTCTGACGGTGGAAGTGCTGGAAGAGTGGGGCTTGGAGGAAGCCCCCAGTGTGGTTACCATAGCCAGAGGTGGGCCGAGGCCTTAGAGTGGGTTACCCAAGAGGGCAGCAGTGCTGGGCTTTCCCTCACTCAGCTGAGGCTTAATGGAAGAACTGGTTAGCATTTTTTTTTGAGGGTACATCAGGGGAGAGGAGAGGAGAGGAGAGCCTCTCTGTGCCTTGGTTTCCCATTTGTGCATTCAAGGCCTCTGCAGGCCTCACACAGGGAGTCTGAGGGGGTAGTGTTTAAGTGAGCACTCGGGCTTCCTCTGAGGAAAACAAATGACCAAAGTGCAGACTTTTATTACTGCCATTCCTGCTCCTAATGGGAGCAGGAGTCAAAAGGAAAAACAAATTAAAAGGGGCTAATGAGAAAGGAGGAGAGATGAGACAGAGAGTGTGAAGGGCTATGCCGTTGGCATCTCATAAATTCTTACTGAGAATGGCACAGGTATTAAAAAAGTTTCTGGGTAGTCTACGAGAAATGTCAATTGCTATCTCTACTACAACTGCTTACATATATCTAATGGGAAAAGAGTGGGGCTTAGGTGTCAGAGTGGATGGGAGACAAAGGAGAAGCTACACTAATAAATACAACAAGTGGAAGGTACCTGTCCCATTCCTGAAAGGATTCATGGGCAATGCTGGCACTTGGTGGCCAGGAGAATCCTCTGACCCCACTCTCCCTCCTCTTCAATCCTGAAGACCCCAAGAACCCAGTTAGGATCCCCTGGCCAGAGGTCTCTGTGACTGCCTCTGGACTCGGGACATGCAGCAGCTTGGGAGGATTTGAGCCAGTCTCAAAAACTTTTAGCCCCAGAATGAGACCAGTGACCCCAAGCAGGAGGGCTGGGATCTGGAGGGAAGAGAGGGGGTCCAAGGGGACCCTGTGGATGAGGCCATGGAGAACCAGTGCCAGGGCCCAGGAGACCCATTTGTCCAGTTATCAGAGGTGACTGACATCTTCTGCCACTGCCTTGAGTTCAGAAATTTAAAAAAGCTTGCAGCAATAAAATGCCAGTGTGCAACTGGGTGACTAAAGACCAAAGAAAAACAGTTAAAAGGGACAGCTTACTTGCTCTCTGTCTCAGGTTTATCTTCTCACCTGAAATCTCTCATAGCCCTAATTAAACACAAACAAAAGTCTCTTCCATAGATAGGCTACTTCTCAGCTTCAGCTGCTTCCTGTGGTGGCTCTGGGGGCTCTGGAGGTGGCATCTCTTCAGGAGTGCTGCTGTCCTCCGGCATCTCATTTGAGTTCAGGTGTTCTGTGGGGGCCTGAGAAGGAAAAGATATCAGATTCAACACAAAGCTGTCCCTCAAAATCCAAATGCAGATAAGCCTTAGACACTGAACTCTTCCTCTCAGCCCCCTCACCGTACTGATGCTACAGATATGCAGCCACCGACACCAAACTCAGAACCAACACCAGGCTATCATCTTCTCAGCAGAACACAACTGAAGTTTATTTGAGTTCAATCCTTAACTGTCTGTTGGGAACAGATTTTTCTATTATTATTAATAGTCATAATAATAGGGATCACAAATAATTACACAGGTCCTCCCCACTTCAGAATAAGTGTCATAACATACTTATCTAACAAGGCCTGACCCAATGGTCCTCAATTGTGTTTCTGCCCAAACACACAGGTCACTCGAATAGTGATTCTGAACCAAAGAAGGCCAAGTGTCCAAATTTTCAGCTGGTCATATGTGGTTTGAAAATGTCCCCAAGTGATTCTAAAATACCACATTTCCCCACTTTGAACCAAGAATAACTAACCTAGATTGTTACAATTTGAGTCCAGACTCATTTAAAAAATAATATTAAAACTGACAACAATAATATAAACATGGGTTGCTGTAGTTTAAAAGGAAATTCAAAATTTAGGAAAGGCAAAGTAGAGAACAATTATGTATCTTATAAAAAGCATTCACTTAAAAGTATGATTCTATTTTAAAACAAAGTTCAAACTACTAAAAATCTATTAGAACTAATGAACAAGGGCTGAGCACGGTGGCTCACACCTGTAATCCCAGCACTTTGGGAGGACAAGGCGGGCAGATCACTTGAGGTCAGGAGTTTGAGACCAGCCTGGCCAACATGGCGAAACCCGGTCTCTACTAAAAATACAAAAATTAGCCAGCGTGGTGGTGGGCACCTGTAATCCCAGCTACTTGGGAGGCTGAGGCAGGAGAATCACTAGAACCGAGGAGGTGGAGGTTGCAGCGTGCCAAGATGGCGCCACCGCACTCCAGCCTGGGCAACAGAGTGAAACTCCATCTCATAAAATAAAAACAAAAACAAACAAACAAAAAATAACTAATGAACAAGTTTGGCAAGGTTTTAGGATATAAGATCCATATATAAAAATCAATTGTATTTCTATAGACTCCAAGTGAAAAATCCAAAAATGAAATTAGTAAAACAATTTCACTTACAATAACATGAAAAATAATCAAATACTTATGAATAAATGTAACAAAAGTATAAAACTTATACTCTGAAAACTACAAAATGTTGTTGAAAGAAATCAAATCAAAACTAAATATATGAAAATACAGTCCATGCAAATGGCTCAGAATATTTAATCTTGTTAGGATGGCAATATTTCCCCAAATTGATCTATAGATTCAATGAAATCCCCATCAAAATTCCAGCTGGCTTCTTTTCATAAACAACAAGTTGATTCTAAGATTCATATGGAAATTTAAGGCACCCAGAAGAGCCAAAACAATCATGAAAAAGAAGTATAAAGTTGGAGGACTAACATTTCCTGATTTCAAAACTTACTACAATGCTAAAGTAATCAAGACAGCGTGGTACTAGCATAAGAACAGACATATTGAGCAATACAATAGAACTGAAAGTCCAGAAATGAACTCTCACATTTCTAGATTTTCAACAAGGGTGCCAAGACAAGTCTATGGGAAAAGAACAGTCTTTTCAACAAATGGTGCAGAGACAATTGGATAGCTACAAGCAAAAGAAAGAATGTGGACCCTCTACCTCACACCATATGCAAAAATTAACTCAAAATGGATCAAAAACCTAAAAGTGAGAGCTAAAACTGTACAACTCTAACAAGAAAACAGGGGCATAAATCTTCATGACTTTGGATTACACAACAGTTTCTTAGATATGACACCAAAAAGTACAAACAACAAAAGAAAAAAATAGACAAACTGGACTACATCAAAATTTAAAAATTTTGTGCTCCAAAGGACACTATCAAGAAAATGAAAAGATAACCCACAGAATAGGAGAAAATATTTGCAAGTTGTATATCTGGTAAGGGACTTGCACACAGATTACATAAAGAACTGTTACAATTCAACAAAAAAGACAAACAATCCAATTAAAAAATAGACAAAAGCTCTGAACAGCCACTTCTCCAATGAGCATATAAAAATGGCCAATAAGCACATGAAAAGATATTCGACATCATTAGTCATCAGGGAAATGCAAATCAAAACCACAATGAGATATTACTTCACACTCACTAAGATGGCTAGAATCAAAATGTCAGATAGTAAGTGTTGCCAAGGATGTAGAGAAACTGGAACCCTCAGACACTGCTAGTAGGGGTATAAAATGGTGCAGCCACTTTGGAAAACAGTTCAGCAGTACCTTAAAGGTTAAACATAGAGCTACCATATGACCTAGCTATTTTACTCCCAGGTGTATAGCCAAGAGAAATGAAAATATATGTCCATGCAAAAATTGGTACACAAATGTTCATAGCAGCATCACTCATAATAATCAAAAGGTGGAAACAATCCAAATGTCCATCAACTGATGAATGGATAAATGAAATGTGGTATATCCATATAATGGAATATCATCTGGCCATACAAAGGAACAAAGTACTGCTACATAGTACAACATCGACAAACCTCGAAAACATGCTAAGTAAAAGAAGCCAATCACAAAAGACCACATACTGTATGATTTCATTTACATGAAATACCCAGAAGAGAGAAATCTATACTAGAAGGAAGTAGATTAGTGGTTGCCTAGGGGTGTGGCTGGGGAAGTTGAGGGGAAAGGGAGAGTAACTACCAATGGGTACAGGATTTCTTAGGGTGGAAGGGTAACGAAAATGCTCTAAAATTGATTGTTATAATGATTGTACAACTCTGTGAATATTCTAGATCAGCGAATCATACATTTTAAATAGGGATTAGCTGGGCACAGTGGCTCATGCCTCTAATCCCAGTACTTTGGGAGGCCGAGGTGGCAGATCACCTGAGTCAGAAGTTCGAGACCAGCCTGACCAACATGGAGAAACCCCGTCTCTACTAAAAAATACAAAATTAGCTGGGCGTGGTGGCACATGCCTGTAATCCCAGCTACTCAGGAGGCTGAGGCAGAATTGCTTGAACCCGGGAGGCGGAGGTTGCAGTGAGCTGAAATCGCGCCACTGCACTCCAGCCTGGGCGACAGAGAGAGACTCTGTCTCAAAAAAAAAGGGGGGGGATCTATGGTATGTGAATCATATCTCAATAAAGCTCTTATTAAAAAAAAGAAAGCTCAGCCGGGCATGGTAGCTCACGCCTGTAATCTCAACACTTTGGGAGGCTGAGGCGGGAACATCACGAGGTCAAGAGATGGAGACCATCCTGGCCAGGATAGTGAAAGCCTGTCTCTACTGAAAATACAAAAATTAGCCAGGCATGGTGGCGGGCACCTGTAATCCCAGCTACTCAGAGGCTGAGGCAGAGAACTGCTTGAACCTGGAGGCGGAGGTTGCAGTGAGCCGAGCCGAGATCACACCACTGCACTCCAGCCTGGGCAACAGAGTGAAACTCCATCTCCAAAAAAAAAAAAAAAAAAAAGCTCAAGTAATTTTTTTTTTTGGAAAGTACTTTACATACTTTAAAGATACACTTATATATCTTAAATAGGACAGCTGGGAGAGTTTCCACAACATCTGCATATTCCAGTTAGGAAGCCCCCTTCTACCAAGGTAACCACATCACTAACTCTAATACAATCCCCTGACCTCTATCTTTGCCCCTATAGCATTTTATGCTTTCCTCATCAAGGCACTTTTCACAATGTTGAGCAATGGCCTGTTTACTTGTTTCTTGCCCCCACTAGACAATGAGCTCCTTGAGAGCAGGGACGTCGTTTGCCTCATTCATTGGTATATCCCTGGCAGCTAGTACAGTGGCTGGCACAGAGTCACTCAATATACACCAAAGAAATGACTAAATCTTAATCTACATCAAGGGCACAAAGATCTGAAGGCAATGTCAGGGCAGCTGTAGAGGCAGGGAAGCTGGGGTGATTAGAATACAATATTGCCTAATTATATTTCCAAGCTGTAAATTGGCCTCCGCCCTCTCTATCATTGACCCAGCCTTAAGTCAGGAACACTTACTGGGTTTTGTGGCAAGAGGCTACTACTGGTCTCTTGAGTACTGGGAGGTCGACTTCCACTTTCCTCCAGTGGCAAAATACCCCTTCGATCCAGCACACTGAAGGAGATAAGAGAGTTAACAAAGAACTGGGCATTCACCCCTCCACCCACCCAGCCTACTAAATTTTGCTGCATAGTCTGGAAAATATAAACCTGTCCTTTGGCGATCTAGCCTGAACACAGCACACGCCTCTTATCTCCCATTCACTTTTTCTTCCACAAACCAGGAAATGTCACATTAACCAGGGAACAAACAAATGAAATAAGAATGAAAGATCATCCCTCCAAAACAACCAGCCCATGGTCTATGGTCCATATAGACATGGTACCAAGTGGCAAGCCCTGGGAAGACCTATTTGACACCAAGAGGCCACATTCAGAAAAACACATCAGACCAGGTAACAGGACCAGGTTGAGCTGCTCATCCCAAAAGTCCCAGGAATTTTGAGTGCCCTGAGTACCTGGGGGGCAAGGGGCCACACAGCACTTCACAGCAGTTCTTCACAATATTGCCATGGCTGTAGGGATTCTGGACGCGATTCTTCCCTGTCCATGATCCTTTGATCTACAAGATAAAAGCCAAGGCTGACATTAAAAATAATGTTAAAAAGAACAAATAATAATAATAAAATTTTTAAAAAACACAAAAAAGAAAAAAATAATAATGTTGAAGAAACACGTGCAGCATGGGATAATAAAAAAGTTCTGGAAATGGATGGTGGCAATGGTTGCACAACAATGTGATGCCACTGAACTGTACATTTAGGATGTGAGGGCAATCTGGCTGCAACATCTGTCTCCCCATTGATCGCCAGGGTTGAAAGACATTTAATATGGCACACTTTATATTATGTATATTTTATCATAATAAAAAAGAAATACACTGCCATGAAAAAAGCTCACAATAGTGAAAAAAGCAGATAACTGAATGATATATATTATTTTTATTTAAAAGTACATAATATAAACACAAATAAACATGGAAACAAGTCTAGACAAGTCTAGAATATATAAATCATACTACTAACAAAGGTGATGTCTAAGAAGTAAAGTAAGAGGAACTTACTTTTTCTTTTTTGCTCATCTGTATTTTCTGATTTTCTACAGTGAATGTAGATTAATTGGTACCTTTTTTTTTTTTTTTTTGAGACAGAGTCTCATTCTGTCGTCCAGGCTGGAGTGCATTGGCATGATCTTTGCTCACTGCAACCTCCACCTCCAAGGTTCAAGCGATTCTCCTGCCTCAGCCTCCCGAGTAGCTGGGACTATAGGTGCGCACTACCACACCCGGCTAATTTTTGTATTTTTAGTAGAGACAGGGTTTTACCATGTTGGCCAGGCTGGTCTCGAACTCCTGACCTCAGGTGATCTGCCCGCCTCAGCCTCCCAAAGTGCTTGGATTACAGGCATCAGCCACCACGTCCAGCCTAATTGGTAACTTTTTATATAGCAAGGATTCATCCAGTGCAACTGTCCCTCTCCATGCCAAAGAGAGGCACCAGCTAGCCTTTAAGGACCTATGAACAGTTAAAGGCTATATACCCACCCAACTTTTCAACCTCTTCTTCCTAATGCTCCACAAGCATTCAACTCCAAACAAAGCCCTCTGCTTTCTCTTCCACACATCTGACTTAACGATCTCGCACACCACGTTTCTGCCTGCCTCAACCTCCCAGGCCCTGGAGACTCTAGCAAGTAGTTCTCTAGCAAGTAGCAAGAGGATAGGCTTTGGGAAGAAGAATATGTGGTGAGGAGAAGAGTAAGTTGACTCACGTCTTCATTGGTTGTCTGGTTGAGAGCCACGAGGAAAGTGTGAAATCCAGTCAGTCCCACGACGGACCAGAGTGTAAAGAAGCAAATGAGGACTTCTAGAACAGTGAGGTGTGGTTAAGGAATATTGAAGAACTCAACATCAGGAGACTTGATGCCTCCACCCATATTCAGGGCACCAGTCACACCATCTTTACCTCCTGGAACGTATATCACAAAAAGTCATGTTTCCATATATATAACAACAGATGAATTCTGAACTTACTGGATAGATCCCTTATGAAAGAATTTCTAGCATATCTAGGATATTTAAGGGTTTGCCTATTTATTCATCATTGACTCTTGGAAGGGGATGTGTGGGAGTGGCCAGAGCTAAACAATGTTGGCCATCACTGCCAATGGAAATTCTGTCAAAAAACAAAATTCATGTAATCCTGGCACTTTGGGAGGCCGAAGTGGGCGGATCACAAGGTCAGGAGTTCAAAAACAGGCCAACATGGTGAAACCCCATCTCTACTAAAAATACAAAAAATTAGCCGGGCGTGGTGGCAGGCACCTGTAGTCCCAGCTACTCGGGAGGCTGAGGCAGGAGAATTGCTTGAACCCAGGAGGCGAGCTGGGGCAACAGTGCAAGACTCTGTCTCAAAAAAAAAAAAAAAAGATTCATAAATGAAGAACTAGTGAGGGAAAAGAAAGAGGATGTGATTTATAGAAATCTCATCTGAACCCCCTTTGCAGAAATGCAGCCACCGTTCTGAGCAGGGAGTGAAGGAAAGAACTCCCTTTTAGTGCCGGTCATCTTCCATTCTGGTTGTTACCACTAAGACTATATATATTTTTTAATTATTTTAGACCTTGGCACTCTCTGATGTCTGAAAAACTAGATAGTGGGAGAAATGTGGGGAGAAAGCATGCTGGAAAGTAGCTTAAGAAGGCTTTAGAGGGACATACTGCCAGGGGAGGATATGTTCCAGGAGTTTCTTTCAACGTCTCCAAGAAGCCAATTTTCAAAGATTCTGTGAAATTGGGAGGAGGAGTAGAGAGAAAAATTAGTGACTTCAGTCAAAACTACACACTATCCTAGTGCCTACTCACTTCCTTCCCTCCTTTTCCCATGTTACACACTGGCAAGAGCTAAGCTCTCACTCGGGCAAGGGTGAAGAGCTTCATCTCCTAGCTGGTAGTCTCATGACTAAAGAGTTCACATTTTCAGTGCAGGACCAGGCCCTGGACTAGAGAGATGGGTAGAAGCCAAGCAGTAGGATCCCTTCCCTTTTCCCTAGCCCCCAACTATGGACATGTGAGGGGGATATTAACAGATAAAAGAAATCAGAAATACCCAAGAAAAATCCTCTCTCCTTGCCAATACGTGTCCTTCCCTTGCTCAAAATCCAGCTCAGAACTCTTCTCTTTCCAGGAAGCTGTCTTAAGACCACTCCCTTAACTCCACATCACATCTGCCCTTAGACTGGTGTGCGTGTGTGTGTGTGTGGGTGTGTGTATGTTTGTGCACATGCACACATGTGGGTGTGCTTTCTATCTCCCAAAATAGACCGTGAGCTACCAAAAGACATTTCTCAGGCAAAACCCTTTTCTACCCCTTAGCACAAGGCAAGTTTTACAAGGCAGAAGAAGAGAGGATTTTCCGAGACAAAATATATCCCCAACCTTTGGGATGACCTCAGAAATGCCCCAGTACTCTGGATACAGACCAGTAATTATGGCCCCAGGCCCCAGCAGTTGGTCAGAGAAAAGGCCAACACACTGAGTAATACTCATTGATGTGCACTAAGGTTTGCAACCCTGCTCAAGAGCAGATAACAGTGCTCATTTCTAACCTGTCCTAAGGTACCTTTCACAATGGTACCACCAGGAAACCCAACCACCCTCTAAGCCGCCCTTAACTCTTCCCCCACCCCGCCCCACTCCAACAACGGACACTGCCCTGCATACTCACTGAGGGCCACATAGACGATGTTGAAGGCGAAGACATAGATTGTGAGGAGGGAGAGAGAAAGGATGAAGAGGTAGAAGTAGCGGTAGTTCCTCTTTCCAACACAATTACCCACCCAGGGGCAGTGATGGTCGAAGCGCTCTGTGGAAGAAAGAGAGAGTCCAATGCCAAAAGACTCCAGAACAAAAATCAACCCCGCCATCCGCATAATATCTAATTCAAAGACCTCCAGGATCATTGTCTATTTCAGTTGTAAAAAATACAGGGTTTTATATTTTTATTTTTTCAAAATGTTTTCATAACCATCTCATTTGATCCTCACAATTTCCCTGGAACTTGAGCAAAAGGAGATACTCTTTTCCCCACTTTACAGATGAAGAAACAAAGGCATGGAGAGGTTAAGTGATCTGCCTCACTTTGCTCATTAAAAGCAGAGACACTGCTTGTCCAAATAAAATATTAATCGGTGGGCCTGCTAAGTTCAAGAAGAATAAATAGGTGAAAATAGCCAAGGAAAAATGTAAAACTACAATATTTAAAATGGTATGGCATAGCTCAATGGAATGGAAAGAGCCCAGAAACAGATCTTAGAACAGATAAGATTTTGTTGTCTAATAAACTCAGCATCACAAAATCAGGTGAAAGGAAGTATTATTCCATAAACAATTACGTGACAATTGGCTATTTGGTGCAAAATATGGATCAATTTCTTTTTTGTCTTCATACTACTTGTCATAGTAAATTCCAGATGAATTAAAGAGCTAAATGTAAAAACAAAGCAAATCCATAAAATAACTACAAAGAATAAATGTTTATTTGTCCGCTATATGCAGAAGGACTTTCTAAGCATAAAAGTACTGGAAGAAAACAGATGACAAGGAAAAATAGATTTGACTCCATAAACTTTTAAAAAAATTTTGTGGTTTTGATTTGCATTTCCTTGGCGATCAATTATGTGATTATCACACATTGCATGCCTGTATCAAAACTTCTCATGTACACCATAAATATATATACCTACTAAATACCAACCAAAAATTAAAAATTTAAAAAATATTTTGTTGGCCGGGCACGGTGGCTCAAGCCTGTAATCCCAGCACTTTGGGAGGCCGAGGCGGGTGGATCACGAGGTCAGGAGATCGAGACCATCCTGGCTAACATGGTGAAACCCCGTCTCTACTAAAAATACAAAAAACTAGCCGGGTGTGGTGGCGGGCGCCTGTAGTCCCAGCTACTTGGAGGCTGAGGCAGGAGAATGGCGTGAACCTGGGAGGCGGAGCTTGCAGTGAGCCGAAATCGCACCACTGCACTCCAGCCTGGGTGACAGAGCGCGAGACTCCGTCTCAAAAAAAAAAAAAAAATTTTGTGTGTCTTAAAATTACCATAAAGAAAATTAAAGAGAAAAAAACCAATGGCAATCTACGTAAAGTTGTACCTGGCTATGTGAAAAGTTCTTAGAAATCAATAGGAAAATACAAATACTTCGTCAAGAAAATAATAGTCAAAAGTTACTTGAAATTTGCTAAGAGAGTAATCTTAAGTGTCCACAACACACACGCACATACACACACAATGGCAACTGTGTGGTGATGAATATGTTCATTTGATTGTGGTAAGCATTACAGGCAGATACCAAAATCCACCCATACTCAAGTCACTCAGCAGCCCTGCAGAACCCACAGATAAGAAAAGTTGCCCCTCGTGTACACAGGTTTTGCATCTTGTGAATACTGTACATTTGAACCTTGAACAACTCAGGTTTGAACTGTGTGCGTCCACTTGTACGTGGATTTGTTTCAATAAATACAGTTGGTCCTCCGTATCAACAGGTTCTGCATCCACAACTAAAACCAGATCAAAAATACAGTATTCACAAAATATGAAACCCCCAGATACGGATACAGGGGGCTGACTTTTCATATCCATGGGTTCCACAGGGCCACTGCAGGACTTGAGAATGCATGGGGTTTGGTATTCAAGGGCAATCCCTGAAACCAATACCCCAAGGATACTTAGGGACGACTGTATTTTGGATCCGCGTTTGGTTGCAGATGAGGAACCCACTGATACTGTATTTATTGAAAAAAAAAAACCCTCATTATTAAGTGGGCCCATGCAGTTCAAAACTGCATTGTTCAAGGGTCAACTGTACATAAAACAAAAACAAAAAACAAACAAAAAGGAAATAGGGCAAAAACTAATAAATACCATAAAACCTGTATTTAACATTTTTCCTATTCACCAATAATTCAGTGTAATACTAGTAAAACAGTAACATATTTTATGCCTATCAAAATAAGAACATAAATAATAAAATTCAGTGCTAGTGAGAATAAGGTAAAATGGACACTCTAACATACTGCTTGTGGGAGCATAAAATGAAAGAACCTTTCCAGAAAGCAATTTGGCAGTACGTATCAAGAGCCTTCATAAAGCTTGTACCCCTTTGGCAGAATAAATCCATTTTCGTAATTTCTCTTAAGTAAATAGAAATGCGCACAGAAATTTTAAGTTCAAATTTTTATTTTTATTTACTTATTTTTGAGACAGAGTTTCACTCTTGTCATCCAGGCTGGGAGTGCAATGGTGTGATCTCGGCTCACTGCAACCTCCGCCTCCCAGGTTCAAGCCTCATTAGCCTCCCGAGTAGCTGGGATTACAGGTGACCGCCACCATGCCCTGCTAATTTTTGTATTTTTAGTAGAGACGGGATTTCGCCATGTTAGCCAGGCTGATCTCAAACTCCTGACCTCAGGTGATCTGCCCGCCTCAGCCTCCCAAAGTGCTGGGATTACAGGCGTGAGCCACCGCACCCAGCTGAAGTTCAAATTTTGTATTGTTTGGGAGGCCCAGGCAGGGGAATCACGAGGTCAAGAGTTTGAAACCAGCCTGGCCAACATGGTGAAACCCCATCTCTACCAAAAAATGCAAAAATTCGCAAGTCGTGGTGGTGCACGCCTGTAATCCCAGCTAATCAGGAGGCTGAGGTGGGGGAATCGCTTGAGCTCGGGAGGCAGAGGTTGCAGTGAGCTGAAATCACGCCACTGCACTCCAGCCTGGGTGACAGAGTGAGACCTTATTTAAAAAAAAAAAAAATCTATTATGGTAAAATATACATAACATACAATTTGCCATTTTAACCATTTTAAGTGTACAATTCAGTGGTATTAATTACATTCATAATGTTGTGGAACCATCACTATTATCTATTTCCAAAACCCTTTCATTACTCCAAACAGAAACTCTGCACCCATTAAGCAGTAACTCTCCATTTCCCCCTTCCCCTATCCCCTAGCAATCTCTAACACTCTGTCTCTATGAATTTGCCTATTCTAGATATCTCATATAAGCGGAACCATACAATATTTGTCCTTTTGTCTGTTTTTTTTTCCCACGTAGCATGTTTTCAAGGTTCATCCACATTGTATCAGTACTGTATTCCTTTTTATGACCAGATAATATTTCATTGTATGTATATACCACATTTTGTTTAGCCATTCATCTGTTGATAGACACTTGGGTTGGTTCCACCTTTTGGCTACTGTGAATAATGATGCAATGAACACTGGCATACAAGTAGGTTTTGAGTCCTTGTTGTCAATTCTTTTGGCAATTGTTATGGAATGAACTGTTCCCCCATTCCCCAGTTCCATATGTTGAAGCCCTAACCCCCAATGTGGCTGCACTTGGAGGCAGAACCTTCAAGGAGGTAACTAAAGTTAAATGCGGTCATCCAGGTGGGGCCCTAATCCAATGGGACTGGGGTCCTTGTAAGGAGAGGATGAGACACCAGTAGTGTGTGAGCACAGAGAAAAGGTCACATGAGGACACAGCAAGAAGGCAGCCATCTGCAAGCCAGGGGGAGAGGCCTCACCAGAAACCATCCCTTCTCGCACCTCTATCTTCGACTTCCAGCCTCCAGAATTGTGAGAGAATAATTCCCATTGTTTGAGCCAGCCAGTCTGATGTATTTTGTTATGGTAACCCAAGCAGACTAATATAGGTGTACACCCAGGAGTGGAATTGCTGGGTCATGTGGTAATTCTATGTTTAACTTTTTGAGGAACCACCAACTTTTCCACAGCAGCTGCATGATTTTACATTCTCACCAGAAATGTATGAAGGTTCCAATTGTTCCATATCCTTATGTTTAATAATTACGATTGCAGTGTTATAACAATGAATAAAGTAGAAGAATGAATAATGTCTAATGACAGAAGACTGCCTAAATAAACTTGAATAGAACCATATGATGGATTATGCAGTCATTAAAATAATATATTAAAGAAACATTTATTAAAGATGCAGAAAAATAGGATAGAATGTTAAATGACAAAAGCAGGATTAAAAACTATCATGTTACAGTCCAATTTTGCAGAAACACTAGAAGGAAATATAGCAAAATGGAGAGTGAATTTAGGATTAAGTTTTATTTATACTTTCTGTACTTCCCATATTTTCCACAATGAACATGTGTTATTTTGATGGATAAAAGGTTACAAGAGAATAAAATACACCAATTTGGGCCAGTGCGGTGGCTCCCACCTGTAATCCCAGCACTTTGGGAGGCCGAGGGGGGCAGATCACGAGGTCAGGAGATCGAGACCATCCTGGCTAACACAGTGAAACTCCATCTCTACTAAAAATACAAAAAATTAGCCAGGCGTGGTGGTGGGCGCCTGTAGTCCCAGCTACTTGGGAGGCTGTGGCAGGAGAATGGCGTGAACCCAGGAGACAGAGCTTGCAGTGAGCTGAGATTGCACCACTGCACTCCAGACTGGGAGAGAGAGCGAGACTCCATCACAAAAAAAAAAAAAAAAAAAAAAGAAAAAAGAAAAAAAGAAAAGAAAAGAAAAGAAAAGAATAAAATACATCAATTTGAAAGAAAAGTGGGCTGTGTACTGGTCAAAAAATAAGGCTGTAAAAATGGTCTATCTCCTGCTGAGGAGGCTACATCTTTTCAGGAAAGGGAAGAAAGGTATAGAGAAGAATGGTTATACAGATACATATTTTTTACAGTATTTTAAATCACATCTTTTCTGATAATACAAGTAATACATGCTCATTATAGAAAACTTGAAAAAAAATAAAAAGAAACATGAAGAAATCACAGCAGTGGAGGACAGCATATGAAAAAATGAAAGAAACAAAATCACTCATAATCCCACAACCTATAGATAATAAATTATAAAAATTGTGGCATATTTCCTGTATTTCCTTGCATATTTCTTTATACCTCATTATATATTTTTTTAAATAGGTAACTGACTTCACACGGTAAATGTAGCCTCTCTCCTGTTTTGTGTCATTTAGCTTTCTGGTATGAACTCTTTCCATTAGTCTAATGTATGAATGTCCATTTACTTATTTATTTATTTATTTATTTAGGGACAGAGTCTAGCTCTGTCACCCAGGCTGGAGTGCAGTGCCACGATCTCGGTTCACTGTAGCCTCCACCTCATGGGTTTTTGATTCTTGTGCCTCAGCCGGGATCTCAGCTGGGATTACAGGCACATGTCAACATGTCCAGCTAATTTTTGTATGTTTTAGTAGAGACGAGGTTTCACCATGTTGGTCAGGCTGGTCTCAAACTTCTGGCCTCAAGTGATTTGCCCACCTCGGCCTCCAAAAGTGCTGGGATTACAGGAGTGAGCCACCACGTCCAGCTCTATAATTTATTTGGCTACTCGTCTGTTGGTACACAATTAGGTTCTTTTCAACTTTTAATTGTCATAATAATCCTGAGTTAAACATTTCTACCCCTAAATATCTTCCCACATCTCTGATTTCATGGGACAGACTCCCTAGAAAGGGAACCACTGGCATCAAAAAGTATAGATGTTTTTAAGGTTTTTGATTACTCTTATTAGGTTGCCTTCCAAAAAGTTTGTTCCAATTTACACTTACTAGTGGAAGAACAAATATCAGGTTTTCCTTGCTGATTTTCTAGATTTAAAAAAAGCATATTGGGCTGGGAGTATTGGCTCACACCTATAATAACAACACTTTGGGAGACTGCGGCGGGTGGACTGCTTGAGCTCAGGAGTTTGAGACCAGCCTGGGCAACATGGGGAAAACCCATCTCTACAAAAAATGCAAAAAAAAAAAAAAAAAAATAGCCAGGCATGGTGGTGCATGCCTGTAGTCTCAGCAACTTGGGAGGCTGAGGTGGGAGGATCACCTGAGCCCAGGAAGTTGAGTCTGCAGTGAGGTGTCATTGTGCTACTGCCCTCCAGCCTGGAAAAAAGAATGATAGCCTATCTCCAAAAAAAAAGCATCCTGAAATCATTTCTTTGACTATTAGTCATGATAACTAGCCAATTATATTTTTATGAACTGTCTATATTTCTCCCGGAACATTAAAAAAATTGTGTATTTTAAAAAATTGTGCTTTTAAAAAATTTTTTTTAAAAAAGTGCTTTTAAAAAAATTGATTTGTATGAGTTCCTTATAGTTAAGAATATTAATAAGGAAAGGAAATACTACCTCACATCAGCCCTTCTTTTTTTTATTAATTTTAAGTTCTGGGGTACATGTGCAGGATGTGCAGGTTTGTTACATAGGTAAATGTGTGCCATGGTGGTTTGCGGCACATATCAAGCCATCATCTAGGTACTAAGTCCAGCATGCATTAGCTATTTTTCCTAATGCTCTCCCTCCCCTCCCCATCCCCCAGTAGGCCCCGGTGTTTGTTGTTCCCCTCCCTGTGTCCATGTGTTCTCATTGTTCTCAAAAGAAGACATTCATGCAGCCAACAAATATATGAAAAAATGCTCAACATCACTGATCATTAGAGAAATGCGAATCAAAACCACACTGAGATACCATCTCATGCCAGTCAGAACGGCGATTATTAAAAAGTCAAAAAACAACAGATGCTGGCGAGGTTTCAGAGAAATAGGAACCCTATTGTTGTTGGGAATGTAAATTAGTTCAACCATTGTGGAAGATGTGGCAACTCCTCAAAGATCTAGAACCAAAAATACCATTTGACCCAGCAATCTCATTACTGGGTATAGACCTTCCTTAAACATCAAGTTTCCTGCTTCATTTAAAATGGATTTCGAGGGCTGGGCACGGTGGCTCATGCCTGTAATCTCAGCACTTTGGGAGGCCTAGGTGGGTAGATCACAAGGTCAGGAGTTTGAGACCAGCCTGACCAACATGATGAACTTCCATCTCTACTAAAAATAAAAAATTAGCCAGGCGTGGTGGTGCACGCTTGTAATACCAGCTACTTAGGAGGCTGAGGCAGGAGAATCACTTGAACCCGGGAGGTGGAGGTTGCAGTGAGTGGAGACCACACCACTGCACTCCAGCCTGGGCGACAGAGTGACACTCCATCTCAAAAATAAAATAAAATAAAATGGGCTTCAACAATAGATGCTGACGAGGCTGTGGAGAAATAGGAACACTTTTACACTGTTGGTAGGAGTGTAAATTAGTTCAACCATTGTAGAAGACAGTGTGGCAATTCCTTGAGGATCTAGTACCAGAAATACCATTTGACCCAGCAATCCCATCACTGGGTATATACCCAAAGGATTATAAATCATTCTACCATAAAGACACATGCACACATGTGTTTACTGCAGCACTATTTACAATAGCAAAGACTTGGAACCAACCCAAATGCCCATCAATGATAGACTGGATAAAGAAAATGGGGCACATATACACCATGGAATACTATGCAGCCATAAAAAAGAATGAGATCATGTCCTTTGTAGGGACATGGATGAAGCTGGAAGCCATCATTCTCAGCAAACTAACACAGGAACAGAAAACCAAACACTGCATGTTCTCACTCATAAGTAGGAGCTGAACAATGAGAACACATGGCCATAGGGAGGGGAACAACACATACTGGGGCCTGTCGGTGGGGTGGGGTGAGGAGGGAGGACATTAGGACAAATACCTAATGCATTTGGGGCTTAAAACCTAGATGACAGGTTGATAGGTGCAGCAAACCACCATGGCACATGTATACCTATGTAACAAACCTGCACATTCTGCACATGTATCCTGGAACTTAAAGTAAAATTTTAAAAATAATAATAGTAAAATGGGTTTTGATTTATAAAAATCTTATCTACATATAGTAGTTTTTTAGTATACATGCTGCCGAAGAGAGCACCATATAGCTTTTTACCACATAAAGCAAGATATATCTCCCAACCTTTGCCTAAAGAAATGACTAGTAAGAGGAAAGCAACGCCCTCAGAATGCCACATGGTATACAGAAAAAACATTATCCAATCATGGGAACTCAAGAAAAAGTAATTCTAAAAAGAACGTTAGAAGTATGCCTGGTGATGATATAAGCAATTTCACATATAGGTCTATCAACAGGAATCTTTATGGCCCGTTTCTCATCTTGGCCAGGGTTTAGCACACAGTAGGTAGTGATTACAATGAAGCCACATATATGTGGATGGAAGCACAGACCACTGTATTATGCACACTTATACCCGACCCTCTTGCAGCAGCAGCAGAGAGAAGAAATAAGCAGTCTGGAATCAGACCTGCTCTAGCTTCATCTTATGCTAATTATATGAACTTACATACTGGTGCTTCACCTATTTCCTCATCCGTAAAATGGGGATAATACCAATCTCATGGGGCTGTTACAAGTCTTAAATGAGAGAAAGGTAAATCACCTAGCACAGTGCCCAACATGTAGTAGAAACTCAATAAATGCTACTAGCAACTTTCCTCTTCTTGGGTTGTGTCTTAGGCCTTCCTTCCTCAATACTGCCCTCCAGTGGACTAGGAGTCTCCTCCCACTATATAAGGTGGGTCCCACGTGAAAATCCAGTACAGGAAAATCTAAATTTCAAAAATAGGTAAAGTTTATTTTTCTCATTTACTAAAGAGGTTTTTGTAAAGTTTAGGCTAGAGGATATTTAAATTGTGATTCGATCTACATAAGTACAGCTGATTTGCAGTTTTTCAGGAGCTTGTTGCCTATCTAAATTTCCTATCTAAATCTAGCTCATTTTCCATCTAAATCTATCTTCCCTTCCCCACTGATTTCTCCCAAGAATTGGTGACCACCCTGACTTTCTTGTTCAACTCAGCCTTTTCCCTAGGCAATGTCCCCGTAGTTTTACTCACCCACACAGTTGTCACAGATGCTGCAATGGGAGGCCCGGGGAGGCCGGAAGATCTTGCATGTATAACAGTATTTCAGTTTCACAATCTGGTTGTTTATCTGGAAATTCTTGATACGAGGGGGTGGTCGCTGGCCCTGGGGCACCGCACCATTGGTAGCTTCTGTAAATCAATAAAGACAGCTAATATCACAGCTTGCCATTATTTCAGCCCAAAAGTCTCACCACCTCTCCAAACCCAATGGGGGCATTCAAAGGTTCCCTAAGCCTACTGTCTTCTCTAGGCAATCATTTACAGACTAGACACTCAACATCACAGAATATGCCCATAAAACTCCACTAAGTGTATGCAGTTCTGTGGTATACATATGAAAAAGTGTTTCTTCGAGACTTTTTTTCTGATTACAAACAAAAACATTCATTAAAAAAAAATTGCTAAAAATACATTAAATGAAAATATCCAATTTCACTAATAATCAGAGAAATAAAAATTAAAGCACAAAGATACCATTTCTACCTATCATATTAAAAAGCAACACAAAGAACAAAAATACCCCATGTTAACAAGGGTGGGGAAAGGTCATTCTCATATCTTATCAGTGAGCAATATGGCAGCTGCTACTAAACTTTTTTTTTGTTTTAAGATGGAGTCTCACTCTGTCGCCCAGGCTGGAGTGCAGTGGTGTGGTCTCAGTCTTGGCTCACTGCAACCTCCACCTCCTGGGTTCAAGTGATTCTCCTGCCTCAGCCTCCTGAGTAGCTGGGATCACAGGGGCCCACCACCATGCCTGGCTGATTTTTGTATTTTTAGTAGAGATGGGGTTGTATCACGTTGGTCAAGCTGGTCTCAAACTCCAGACCTCAAGTGATCCACCTGCCTCAGCCTCCCAAAGTGCTGGGATTACAGGCGTGAGCCACTATGCCCAGCCAGCTACCAAAGTTTTAAACATGTGTATTCATTTACTGACCGAGTCTACTTCTAGAAACTTATCAAAATTATAATGAGATATACGAAAGATGTTTGTATAAGAATATCTGTCACAGAGTTCCTTTTAATAGTGAAAAACTAAAAATAACTTCAATGTCACAATAGGAGGTTGGTTAAGTAAATTATGTTATGTGCATAGAATGGAATATTATGCAGCCATTAAAAATGATATAGATGAAAGAATGGTGAAAACAGGAAAATACAATATATGGCAAAATGAAAATAAATGTTAAAAAGCAATATGCAGAAAACAATACTATCTTGCAAACATAAAATATATGCATGTGAAAAGAAACGACTCGTAATACAAAAACAGTTATTGAAATAAAAGTAACACTTGCTTATTGTAAACATTTAGAAAAAAACAGAACAGGGCCAGGCGCGGTGGCTCACGCCTGTAATCCCAGCACTTTGGGAGGCTGAGGCAGGCGGATCACCTGAGATCAGGAGTTCGACACCAGTCTGGCCAACATGGCGAAACCCCATGTCTACTAAAAATACAAAAATTAGCCAGGCATGGTGGCACACGTCTGTAATCCCAGCTACTCTGGAGGCTGAGGCAGGAGAATTGCCTGAACCTGGGAGACAGCCTGGGTGACAGAGCGAGTGAGACTCCATCTCAAAATTTTTTTTTTGGAAAAAACAGAAAGTATAAATAAGAAAACACAAATATCACGACAGTCAGTCTCTCAGCTCAGAGATATTTATATTTTTTGGTGTATTTCCTTCTAATCTTCTATTAACAGGTAAACATTCATAATTTTTTTAAAAAAATTGAGATAATATTATAAATGCAGTTTTGTACCGTGAAGTATTTACTTAATATTATATGCTGTGAACATTTTCTCACTGTTAATTTTTTTCTAAAACATAACTACTGGTAATATTCCATCATATATGTGTCCTGTGATTTATTTAAATATTCCATATTGTTGGGATTTTTACTATTTAGCTGACGTTACATGTAAAAATTTAAAATATTACAGATAAAAGCTTAAATCCCCTTCGATCACCACCTCAATCCTAGTCCCCTCCTCCCTTCCAAGAACATATTCATGTGTTAAAATTAATTTCTAAAACAGAAAGAATAAAGAAAAGAATGTTGAAGTCTAAGCAGTAATACATGAAGTTGCCGGCATTAAAATAGCTACTCATATTTAAAAGAAAAGAAAAAACGATGCACTAAGAATCCTTCTACAGTAATTTGTAAAAATCTTTATCTCCTTTAGTTAAACCCTCAGAGAAGTAGAACTACGGGGTCAAAGGGTATGACCCTTTAAAGTACATATTACTTATTACCAAACTGCTTCCCAGACAGACCGTATGAATTTGCATGCCTGCCCATCCACAGCATATGAGAGTGCCTGTCTCACTGCACCCTCGCCATGCAGTATAATTCTAAAAACAGAATATTTTTCAATTCACTTTGATTTTAAAAATATCTGCCATATGGAACATTTTTCCTTTTTTTGTGGAGTGGGGTAGATGCTGTGAAATCAAACAATAACAGTGTGTCACAAGTCTTAAAAGGATGAGGACAGCTATTCATTAGAGGATAAGTACCAGCATGCCACCTTAATATTCTATGCATATGCTTTCCATGAGGGCACCTGGGAGACAGGGTTCATGGTTCACCTTCCCCGGGAGGCCGTATCAGGCAAGGGCATCACATGACTTCCTCTCTCCCCATCCCCCACCCACAGCATACCCAGTACAGGACTAAATACAAGATGACAAAAACTTCCTAACATAAACACACATATGAACTGAAAAATGTACTCTTCTACCGAGAGAAACATGCTAAATGCAGAGGCCGCGATGTGACAGCTTGAGTCTGAGCCCCAGGCCCAGTGATCGGGCAGAAAAGAGATAACTTTGTTAACAATCTGCTGTGAGAGGCAAGAGACAAGTCAAGGTACTGCCTTGACCCTCAGTTTCTCCATATGTGAATGGGAAGGGAACTGGAAAAGAATAACCCAGATGGAGAAAAAACAGCACTCACAACTCTTCCTCACCATCTTGCTCCTAATTACTCCTAGTTCTCTCGGGCCTCCCCAGAACTCCAGCTGTGCCAACACACGTCACCTCTGCTCTCTTCCCATTATCCCCACCCTCACCCCACCCCCAAATAGTTATAGCTCACATGTGCACAAACCCATTTCTCCTTAGCTCAACTAAAACAGGCTGGAATTTTTCAAAATGAAATCCATTAAGAAGCCTAAGGGAAAATACAGCTAAAATAAACAAAAGAAATACATGGGCCGGGCACGGTGGCTCACACCTATAATCCCAGAACTTTGGGAGGCCAAGGCCAGAGGATAACTTGAGGTCGGGAGTTCGAGACTAGCTTGGCCAATATGGTGAAACACTGTCTCTACTAAAAATACAAAAATTAGCTGGGAGTGGTGGTGGGCGCCCGTAATCCCAGCTACTCTGGAGACTGAGGCACGAGAATCACTTGAACCTGAGAGGTGGAGGTCGCAGTGAGCTGAGATCACGCCACTGCACTCCAGCGTGGGGGACAGAGTGAAACTGTGAAAAAAAAAAGAAGGAAGGAAAAAAAGGAAGGAAGGAAGGAAGGAAGGAAGGAAGGAAGGAAGGAAGGAAAGAAGGAAAGAAAGAAAGAGAGAGAGAGAAAGAAAGAAGGAAAGAAAGAAAGAAAGAAAGAAAGAAAGAAAGAAAGAAAGAAAGAAAGAAAGAAAGAAAGAAAGAAAGAAAGAAAGAAAGGAAGGAAGGAAGGAAGGAAGGAAGGAAGGAAGGAAGGAAGGAAGGAAGGAAGGAAGGAAGGAAGGAGAAAGAAAAAGAAAAAAGAAATACATGGAAGCCTTCAAAGCACCCTCAAAGAACACAGATTGGTGCTCTACTGGCACAGCTTCTTAGTCTTACAAGTCCTGGGTCCCTTTTTCTTACTCTGTCTAGCTTGGATGCCAACTCAAGCTACCTGGGTACCAAACCTGAGAACCATTTAGGTAGGCACTGGTGGGCTCCCACTCCCTCCTAGTACTTGCATCATAGTCTTCTTCTCACTGTGAGATCCCAGGATATCTCCTCCTCTGGCCCTGGGATAGTTCTGCTTCAATTCATGAAGCCACCCTGGCTCCTAGATAATGTAGCACTTCATCTCTGTACCAAAGATCCTTATCCTGAGCTGCGGTCTGCACTCTATTGACCCTGCAATTGCTTCTTTAACCCCTCCTAGAATTCTCAGTGGTTCCTGGCGCCACAGCTGCCCCCTTTCACATTGCATGTTCCCCTAAAGCAGGGTTTTTTGTTTGTTTGTTTGTTTGTTTGTTTGTTTGTTTTTTGAGACGGAGTCTCGCTCTGTTGCCCAGGCTGGAGTGCAGTGGCGCAATCTAGACTCACTGCAACCTCCACCTCCCAGATTCAAATGATTCTCATGCCTCAGCCTCCCGAGTAGCTGGGATTACAGGCACACACCACCATGCCCAGCTAATTTTTGTATTTTTAGTAGAGACAGGGTTTCACCATGTTGGCCAGGCTGGTCTTGAACTCCTGACCTCAAGTGATCCACCCACCTCAGCCTCCCCAAGTGCTGGGATTATAGGTGTGAGCCACAGCGCCTGGCCTAAAGCAGGAATTCTTGGTTGTGGGGGGATAAATGCATGTGCTTCAGAAGATCTATGAATCCCTGAAATTACATCCAAAACTATGTACATGTACATGCATATAAGAGCATTTTTATGGGGAGAAGGTTTACAGCTTTCATCAAAAAACCAAAAGTGCCTCTTGAGCCACTTGCTCAAGCCCCCTCTCACTCTGTGGAGTGTACTTTTGTTTCAATAAATTTGTGCTAACCGGGTGTAGTGGCTCACACCTGTAATCCCAGCACTTTGGGAGACCAAGGTGGGCAGATCACAAGGTCAGGAGATCGAGACCATCCTGGTCAATGTGGTGAAACCCCATCTCTACTAAAAATACAAAAATTAGCTGGGTGTGGTGGCACGTGCCTGTAATCCCAGCTACTCGGGAGGCTGAGGCAGAAGAATCACTTGAACCTTGGAGTCAGAGCTTGCAGTGAGCCAAGATCATGCCACTGCACTTCAGCCTGGTAACAAAGCCAGACTCTGTCTCTAAATAAATAAATAAATAAATAAATAAATAAATAAAATGATAATAAATCTGTGCTTTCATTGCTTCAGAAAAAATGTGTTGGTGACCACCTCCCCCAGATAAGTAATAAAACCATCCTCTTGGGAACAATACAGCAGGACCTTGGTAACAAATCCTTCCGCAAATGTGACCCAATGCAGTGAAGGACAAAGTCTATTACTTTAGACTGTTGCTACACCTGCCTTACTAAATTCACAGAGTAGTCATGATCTCAGATTCAAGATCTCAGAGAGAAAAGGCTAGAAGTGATTATTATCTGCAACTACTATTATGATTCCATTCTTTTACTGATTAGGGCTACCCACTACACAGCAGCTTGCCAGCTGGTTGGGAGACTCACCTATCTCCATCTCTATGAAAGCTGCTTCATCTGGTAGCGCCCGAGGAATCACTCCAGGGTCACTGAAGCTGGTCCTCAACAGTGTAGCCATGGAGAAAAGGAAGAGCATGGCAGCAAACACAGGGATGGCCGGAGACAGCTGAACAGCCAGGTAGCGGCACCTGAAGAAAGCAGGTAATTCAACATTTAATGATACCTACCCTATATTGATCTCCAATTGTTACCAGTATGTCAATCTGGCCCCCACAACAGAATCAGCAGCACCTCAAGGGCAGGGACCATGTTTTTTCTCTTGATTTACCCAAAACTCCTGACATATGGCTCTACCCATAGTAAGAGCTCAACAAATAATTGACTGCTGCCACCTATAACATGCAGAAGACAGTCTTGAGGACACTCTCTTACCCCCAAGTCCAGTCTATCCTATCAGCCCACCGGGAGCTACATTTCCTCTACCTCAGGAAAGTTCACACCTGCTAAGAATAGGGAAGCAACTGAGCCTGGATTTCTAAGCAACACAGGTTGATCTCACTCTGGGAATGTCCAGGGCTTTTCATATCCACTGATCTGGCATTCAGGCTGAGCTTGATGAGGAGGGAGAAAAGATGAGAACCAACCAGAAAGCAGGTTCACAGTGTCAGAGAGTATCTCCGCATGCTTCAAGACCAATGAAAACCTTCAGGGCTGTTGACTGACTCTGTAACATCCATTCCTCTGGTCTCCTCAATTAGCTCAGCTAATAAGTGACTAATGACCATCAGCAAGAAAATAAGAAAATCGTTTCTCCTTAGTACCCCTCCCCAACATCATGTTCACTCCCCCCTTTCCTCATAATGCACCTGGCAAGCTATTTCTCCTTCTCTCTGAATATCCCAACTCTACTCATCTTTCAGGTGCCAGAGACATCAATATCATCATTGTCATCATTGCAACTATAATTTATTGATGGCTCTCCATAAGCCAGGCACTGTACTAAGCTCTTCATCTACATTATCCCATCCAGTTCTCACACTAAATCTATGAAATAGATTCTACTATACCCATCTGATACATGAAGAATCTGGGACTTAGAGAATTCTTACTTCCTCCAAAAGGCTTATGCTAAGCTGCAATAATCTCTCTCTTCTCTACTCCCTGTGGTCCTCACTTCCAGAGCCTTGCATTATTTCCTAGCTATTTCTCAGTATGTTGATGGCATCTCCCTCAACCGGACTTCCTAAGAGCAAGGACCTAGTTTTATTGGACTGGGAATGCTCGGGTTTGAATTATGGCTCTACCAGCTCCTAGCTGGGTGACTAAGTTAACTTCAGTCTCCTTATCCATAAAATGAGGATAATAACAGTGCTTGATGAGGTCACTGTGTGGATCAAATGCACTAGTATAAAGTGCTTAGAACTGCACTTGACACACAGTAAATACTAAACACTAAGTAAAATGTTAGCTATTAACATTATCACCATGATTCCGTATCTCCCAGAGCTCTAATACAAGTAAGGGAACAAAGAAGCTATCAATAAATACTTGTTGATCTGAACTGAATTTCAAACAAAATAAATAGGAATATGTGAGGAGAGTTATCGCTGACCTATTTTTATCCTCCTCCTCCTGAGGCACATTTCTCCTTGAAAACAGAGTTTTCACTTGGAGGCAGACTGTAAGTGGAGGAGCAAGGAGCAGAGGGAGAGCAGAGAAAGTAAGCTAAGAAAAACGCTTACCTCATCAGCATGAGAAGTAAGCAAGCTGCTGGCCATTCAAAGCAAACGTTTAACCCCGGTTATATATTCTCTGTAGCTTCGGAACAACCCCCATGAGGTCCTCCCCTAGCTCCCTGCCACACACACAACTGCATGGGGGGACACAAGCCAAGTTTTATATTAGGCTAAGCAGTTTTCGATGAAGGTGAACGTATGTACTGAACTTGGAGGATGATTTTAGTGACTTTTTTGTTTGCTTGCTTGCTTATTTTTAACAAAATCCTTCATCTTAGGTTGCTCTTTAATGATTTACTTCCTTCTCCTAAAAGCCAAGGGTTGGGGGGAAAATTGGAGAATTGAAGGATCTGGCAGCTGAGTTCAGGGTAATTAAGGTTCTTACATATCACTAGCTTGTGGATTACCTTATTTTCCACTACTCCTTTTCACTGGTACAGATTAACCAAAAAGGGAATTCAGAAGCGAAAATCACCTCCACTTATCAGGAACCCAAAGGATGCAGGAGAAGAATGAGGCTTCATTTCATGAACAAGCAAAGTGAAATCACCACACTAACAGCAAATAGGAATCTTCCTGGCCACTGCCCATCACTAAGATCATTCTTGAAAACAAAGAAGTAATGTCTCCAGGACTCAAACTGCCCTGGATGTATAATCTCCAATCAAAAGCCTTAAAAAATCAGATCTATCTGATTGGCCACCAAAGAGAGTTTAATTTTTTTATTAAAGGGAAAACATACAGAGTGAGTAGAACAGCAGCAAAAAATTCTAAATTAATGCTGCCCCGCTGCACAGAAGGACCCAAGCTTAACTAAGTCCAGTTCCAACACCTGCTTGTAGGCCAGACAAAGGACAACTTAGACTTGAACTACGCTACGCCATCAAGGATAAAGGTCTCTGTAATCTCCACACAGAGCATCTTCTGCACCTGCTAAAACAATCCACTCTGTATGTCAACAAGTACACAACAGGCCTATTGTATTGTTCTCCTCCAGAGATGAGGCTATTGGCAGCCAGTCATCTCTAGTGAGTGGGTGTGGCTGGGAAGCCAGATGTGGGACCAGCAGGCCTTTCTACTCTGAGTAAGGGGAAACTTCGAGCGCCAGCCACTACGACTATTGTGAACTGCAACCCATAGTGTTTGTCTTCAAAAGTTATGATAAAAAAACCACCAATACCCCTGGTGGGGGTATTTGGGAAGGGAGGATTGGGAAGATGTTTGTCAAAGGACATAAAATTTCAGTAAGGAAGAATAAGTTGAGATCTATTGCCCAGCATGAGGACTATGGTTAATAACGCTATATTGTATACCAGAAAATTGCTAGGAGAGTAGATTTTAAGCATTCCCAACATTAAAAAAATAAGTATGTAAGGTAATACATATGTTAATTAGCTTGATTTAACTATTCCAAATGTATACATGTATCGAAACATCATATTGTATACCAGATATATATATATATCCTTGTGTGTGTGTATATATATATATCTTTATATATGTATATTTGTGTGTGTGTGTATATATATATCTTTATATATATATATATTCAACTTTCGTCAATTTAAAAATACTTCAAAAATATCACCCTAGGCTAATCCCATAATTGCTATAAGCTGGAAGTCTGTCTCTGACAAAAATAAGCTATGTGAAAGTTTGGTGGTAATTCCCAATACAGACCTCCAAAGTCAGGAGTATCCTCAAACATCACTAACTTGTCTTAGATAAAGACTAGATCAGTCAAGCACGGTGGCTCACACCTGTAATCCCAGCACTTTGGGAGGCCAAGGTAGGTGGATCATCTGAGGTCAGGAGTTCAAGACCATCCTGGCCAACACGGCGAAACCCCGTCTCCACTAAAAATACAAAAATAAGGCCAGGCACGTTGGCTCACACCTATAATCCCAGCACTTTGGGAGTCCAAGGTAGGCAGATCACAAGGTTAGGAGATCAAGACCATCCTGGCTAACACGGTGAAACCCCGTCTCTACTAAAAATACAAAAAATTAGCCGGGCGTGGTGTTGGGCACCTGTAGTCCCAGCTACTTGGGAGGCTGAGGCAGGAGAACAGCGTGAACCCAGGAGGTGGAGCTTGCAGTGAGTGGAGATTGTGCCACTGCACTCCAGCCTGGGCGACAGTGCAACTCCGTCTCAAAACTAAATAAATAAATAAATAAATAAATAAATAAGCCGGGCATGGTGGCATGCATCTGTAATCCCAGCTTACTCGGGAAGCTGAGCCAGGAGAATCGCTTGAACCCATGAGGCAGAGGTTGCAGTGAGCTGAGATTGCACCACTGCACTCCAGCCTGGTGACAGAGCAAGACTCCATCTCAAAAAAAAAAAAAAAAAAGACTAGATCAGATCTGTCATCCACAAATATAAACTAAGTGTTTTTGAAACTCCCTATATCACTCCTCGGAATAATAATATCCATATACTTCTTAAAACAGAACTCTCCTGTATTCAAAGTATCAAGAGGCCTTTCTCCTTCCTGGGGATTAGAATTCCTTTTCTCCCTTATGAATTTTATAAATGCAACCATGTCCCAACTAAGTCTTCATTTCTGCCACCTGAAGAGACATCATCATTTTAAGCCATCCTCTACTGACTTCTTGACTGTCCTCAGGCTACCATAGCTGGACTAGACAACTGGAATCCCACATGTCCCCTCAGGCGGCACGGTGGTACTGACCAGCAGTAACCATCAGTGCCAGGCTGGGCTCATGTGTCATGTCCCATCCCCCATCCCTAGCATGCTAGTTCACTGGAGGGATGATGGTAATGACACAGACTTCAATTCACATGAAAACACTCAGAAGAGATTCATGAGTAGAATGGGTAAGAATCTAGACAGAGAGCTATGCCTTACAGATTGGCAGCCTGGATTGGTGTTCTGTACAATACACTGCTTCTAAGTCTCCCTAATAGCCTTCTTGCTATGTTTTTTGGTTTGTTTGTTCTTTTATCAATGTAATCAGTCAGCCAACAAGTATTTGTTGGTTTAACAACTGAAGAACAAGGGAAATAGGAGTTAATTTTGTTGAGGAAAACATAACTGACATATGAAACAGCTAAAGAATAAGATGACTGATAATCAAGTGTTAGAACGGTGACTCAGCCTCTATGGGCTGTAAGTGGTCAGGGAAGAGCTCTGTGGGGGAGCTGCTGGCTGCTTGAAACTGCTCCAGTAGCAGCTGGTAAATATGGCTTTAAGGAGGAAGGCCCAAGGATCAGAGCCCCACGATACTCTTTGGTCACACATGAGAGAAATAAGCCTTTGCTATAATACCTCCCTGATATGGACGGCCATCTGTCCTCTTACTACCTACCTGCTACTGACTGAATGTCTATATCCCTGCAAAATTCATATGTTGAAATCTTAACATCCAATGTGATGGATTATGGAGGTGGGGCCTTTGGGGGGTGATTAGGTCACCTAAGGCTCCACCCTCATGAATGGGATTAGCATCCTTATAAAAGAAATTCTGGCAAGCTCCCTTGCCCCTTTGGCCATGTGAACACACAGAGAGAAGACAGCCATCTATGAACCAGAAAGCAGGCCTTCATCAGTCACCAAACCTGTAGGCATCTTGATCTTGTACTTGCCAGCCTCCAGAACTGTGAGACACAAATTTCTGTTGTTTATAAGCCACCCAGTTGATGGTATTTTCTTACAGCAACCAGAACAAACTAAGACACTACCTCTAGAACACAATAAACATGTAGAACCACCCATAAGACTGTTCCAAGATTTTTCTGATGACCCTCAGAGTCTGCTGAGAGGGGAAGTTTCCCTTAACACTAAAAACATAATTTACAATCAGCCTCCAGATTTACTTCTATGTGAAGGTCAGAGAAAAATGTACAACCCTCTTTTGCTCCAGTAGCAATAAAGAAAATTAAACAAATAGGGACATTTTCAATTCTGAAGTGAGAAGCCATCCTCTCATCAAAATCTCTATCCAGGCAAACCTGCTCAGTGGTTTTCAAATTTCAATTATAATAGCAAAGTTCAAATTTCAATTACAATATACCCCTGCTCGAGAACTTAGAACCATTCATTGCTGCCTATTACATTATGTCCCAAACTCCACAGGTCAGTATTCCAAGGCTCTCCATTAACTGGCCTTATCTAATCATCATCATAAGGCCCCTGTCTTCCCCACTCCATTCCAGAAACATCCCACTAATTAATTACCCTGAATTAGCTAGCTTCTTGCTACTGCAAATAGCCTAAGGTACCTCCTTTGTTCTTAGCACAATACCAGCTCCAGCATCTCTGAGGAGAAAGATTTAGGAGTCTCTTCTTTCCCTCAATAACATCTGAACTGTATGTCAACATGTTGGGAAACATCCCTGTTCTCTGGGCTTGCTTTTCCCAAAACAGAGGATCACTATATTTAATTAAGACTCATCCTCAAAAGATGGGAGAGGCATTCAGTGGAGACTGACAGTGTGAAACTCATTACCACAAAAGGTAATAGAGGCTGAAAATGTAGAGAAATTCTGAATGACAGAACCATAAAGAATTATTAAAGGAGCCCGGTGTGGTGGCTCACATCTTTAATCTCAGCACTTTGGGAGGCTAAGCCTGTTGGAGCACTTGAGCTCAGGAGTTCAAGACCAGCCTGGGCAAGATGGCGAGATCCTGTCTCTACAAAAAATACAAAAATTAGTCAGGTATAGTGGCTCATGCCTGTAGTCCCAGATACTTGGGAGGCTGAGGTGGGAGGACTGTTTGAGCCCAGGACGCAGAGGATGCAGTGAGCCAAGATCAAACCACTGCACTCCAGCCTGGGCAAGAGAGGGAGACCCTATCTCAAAAAAAAAAAAAAAAAAAGAAAGAAAGAAAAAAATGAATTATTAAAAGAAAGCAAACTGCCACCAGGTGCGGTGGCTCATGCCTGTAATCCCAGCACTTTGGGAGGCCGAGGCGGGTGGATCACCTGAGGTCGGGAGATCGAGACCAGCCTGGCCAACATGGAGAAACCCTGTCTCTACTAAAAAGTACAAAATTAGCAGGGCGTGGTGGCGCATGCCTGTAATCCCAGCTACTCGGGAGACTGAGGCAGGAGAATCGCTTGAACCCGGGAGGTGGAGGTTTCAGTGAACTGAGATCACGCCATTGCACTCCAGCATGGGCAACAAGAGTGAAACTCCGTCTCAAAGGAAAAAGAAAAAAAGAAAAAAGAAAGCAAACTGTTCAGGAGACACAACCCAAGGAACTCTTGGGAAGAACTCTTTCTCAAGGAACATACTTTATCAGGAAGTTAAGTTTAGCTAAGTGCTGTAACAGATTGATATCAAAGAGGCAACTATGCCTTTCTAAAACTCAATTGGTTAGCCAAGTCACAGACAGAATCCAAAGCTAGATAAAGCCAAGACTGACCTCCATAGAGTCATTCTCCAGAGAATGTACTCTTGGTGAGCACAATATAGTCACTTTTTTCTCTTCCCAATCTCACATAAGGATGCTCTTCAGGAACCTGGACCTTGTCACTGTGGGCACTAACATTCTGGCATGTCAAAGTTTGGCTTTGGTCTACATAGTCTTGTGTCTCCTCAAACCTAGTAAGTTCATATTATCAGGTCTGCTTTTTCTATTTCACCTGTCTTCCAGACACGCCTCCCCTTTCTTTTTCTTTTTTTTTCTTTTTTCTTTTTTTTTTTTTTTTTTAGATGGAGTTTTACTCTTGTTTTGTTGCCCAGGCTGGAGTGCAATAGTGCAATCTTGGCTCACTGCAACCTCCACCTCCCAGGTTCAAGTGATTCTCCTGCTTCAGCCTCCCAAGCAGCTGGGAATACAGGTGTGCACCACCACGCCCAGCTAATTTTTTGTATTTTTAGTAGAGACAGGGTTTCACCAGGAGTTGGCCCGGCTGGTCTTGAACTCCTGACCTCAAGTGATCCACCCGCCTCAGCATCCCAAAGTGCTGGGATTACAGGCATGAGCCACTGCACCCGGCCCACGCTGCCCCTTTCATCAGGATAACTCACTAAGTAACAATGTATGGAGCACAAATTGCTCGATTCTTCTCCAAGTCATCCTCATCTCGGCAGCAGGGACCAGGAGTGGCCACAGCAGTGATGATCCCTCATTAACTCACAAAGCTCCTGATAGGCTTCCCTGTTCCTGCAAGGCTACCAGAAATGCCATGCTGCAACACCATCAATTCTCTGCAAAGATGCCTTCACTTTCTAGGAGCATAAGCTTGGGAGACCCCAAGAGCCTAGATGCCATTGGGTAACACACACACTAGCTCGCAAGAATCCTGAATATGCTGGTCTAGTATTTGGTACTATGTACACTTCACTAAAGCATGTGGGTTTGAATGTCTTCAGGATTCCATAGCCAAAGGATAACAATGAAAGGTCGAAATTAGAAGAAAAAGCCCTGAGACAGTATAGAGACATTGGCTGGCCAACTCATCTTGATGAAGGAACCTCACTTCTGTGGGCCTGGTTTCCTCACCCACACAAGAACGGAGATAGTCTCAAAAGTCCTTTCCAGCTCTACCATCCTATGATTCTGCGGGTCAAGATTGTTAAATTTTAAGTACATCCAGAATGTTTTAATTCAGCAACACTTATTGGCCATCTACTCTATGTAAGGCATGGTAGAGAGAACTGTGGGGGCTACACAGCCATTGAACATAGTCTCTGTCCTTGAAAGAGACTAGCTGTAGGGGACAACAACAGTGAGAAGTGTAATCACCATAGAGCTCCAAACTATAAGAAATGTCATGTGATTATCTGTTGAATGAGTGGTGTGTACAATTAGCCCAATGAATGCAGAAATTACTGGAAAGTTTTCATGAAGACTCAAGAAAGAATTTGAGGGAGGGGTAGAATTTGGATACGCTAGACAAGTATTTTTTGTATTGATTACTATTGATTACTAAACAGTGTTACAAAGCTGTTTTCAGTTCACCCAATTCAATGACTCTTCTGCCAATATATACATCAAAAGCTCTAATGGGGACCAATCTGACAGAACCTGGTCTGACAGTGCCTTGATAAGATTTCCTTCATATACAGAGGACAGAGTGAGACCATAAGCACTGATTATAGCAGTAAACTGCTTCTGCTTCAGGGGTCAAGAGTCACACAGTCATTCTTGCCACAAGGGAAGTCTGAGGACTTTGGCCCCACTAGTGGTCTGCTCAGAAAGCTAAAAGAGAAAGCTGGAAGCCAGTTCCAGGAGACAGTGCACTTGTTCCTTTCTCCGGGAGCACATTTTATCAGGAAGTTGAATTTGCCTGAATACCTCAATAGCCTTTCAGTAGCTGGATGGCTCCTAGGTTGTCAGTGTCATTCTGTTACAGTGTCCTGACACTTCAGGCCAAGCTGGTAGCTATGTGTTCATCGCACAAGCTGGATAGAGCTTGAGCAGAAAGAAGTGAAAATTGTTCATATGCTCAAAGCTGAAATTCGCAATACACACTCACATTTCTTAAATACCTCACCCTAAGAATTAATTAGAAAATCTTTTTTCTTTAAGCATTATACCATTTTCACTCTGCTTTTAAGTTTAAATACGTTTGCCATGAATACAATTATATTTAAATATAGTAACCTACTGGTAATCTATAATCTCCTTTCGTGTGTATTTGAGTCTTCCAGACAAACACAGAGTCATACAGAATTTCAGGTTCTTGGAGTTGCAAGAGGCTTAGTGAATATTTGGCCAAATTTCTACTCTGTGACAGCGGCCCTGAGAGAGACTCCCCAGCTTCTTCAGAAACACTTCTAACAGGCCAGGCACAGTGGCTCATGCCTGTAATCCCAGCACTTGGGGAGGCTGAGGCAGGTGGATCACTTGAGATCAGGAGTTCAAGACAAGCCTGGCCAACATGGTGAAACCCTGTCTCTACTGAAAATACAAAAATTATTTGTATTTGGCAGGTGTCTGTAATCCCAGCTACCCGGGAGGCTGAGGCAGGAGAACTACTTGCACCTGGGAGGCAGAGGTTGCAATGAGCTGAGATCATGCCACTGCACTCCAGCCTGGGTGATGGAGCGAGACTCTGTCTCAAAAAATAAGTTAAAAAAAAAAAAAAGAAAGAAAGAAAGAAAAAAGAAACACTCTAACAATACAGAGCTAACTGGCCCCAGGGTGGAACAACCTTTTTTTGTTTTATGTATTCAATCTACTATCTGTCCACTGAAAATTACAGGTCACTCATTTGAAAAGTCTTCTAGAAGATATGTAAAGGCATAATCCAAAAATAAAAGGACATCTGCCAGCACTGCTAACACTGTGCGTTCTTCATTAAGGGGCACCCACATGCCTGACCAGACTCCTCAAGCCATCTGGCTGGCCCAGAGCTGTGCTGCAGGCAGCTATAAATCAACTCACACTTGTTCCTAAGCACCTGCTGCAAGCAGGACCCTGCTACTAAAATGTAGCTCCAGATGTGCCTCAAGAGTTGGACTATCTTCCCACAAGGCAAAAATGCAGCAGCCAGAGGATGTGGAGTCTCTACTCCTAGACAATGTAAGGATGAAAATAGATTACCATTTGTCTATTCAGATACCCTCACCTGCCTAAAGGCAGGGGGCTAGATCAACTGATTTCCTGAGGACTCACTAAGTTCTTTTTTCTTTTTTTTTTTTGAGACAGAGTCTCACTCTATCACCCAGGCTAAGATCTCCGCTCACTGCAGCCTCCACCTCCCAGGTTCAAGGGATCCTCCTGCCTCAGCCTTCTGAGTAGCTGGGACTACAGGCGCACAACATCCACACGGGGCTAATTTTTGTATTTTTAGTAGAGATCGGGGTTTCACCATGTTGGCCAGGCTGGTCTCAAACTCCTGACCTCAAGTGATCTGCCTGCCTCGGCCTCCCCAAGTGCTGGGATTACAGGTATGAGCCACTGCGCTAAGTTCTAATACTAACAAAGCAGCCCACATTCTGCTCCCCAAACCGTGCCCCCACTATGTGGTGGACAGGAAATTATAGACGTCAAAGAAAAAGGCCGACCAGAAGGAGACTTCATTCCTCAGAGGCATGCTGGTGTACCTTGTACCACCTGTCACTGGCTAGGCACAACGCAGCCACCACCTAAAGTGTCTATGTGTTTATATATGACAGACATACACACACATACACAAGCACGCACATTCACAAACACAAATTCCGCCATTCTCAGTACAAAGTATTCATCACCAGGGTCCTCTCCTCTTTGGTCGCATTTCCACCTCCCCACTCCACTCCTCTGCTAACACATTTACTTCCTTCTCCCCTCTTCTTCCCACTACTCCCTCCTCCAGCCCTATCTTCAAAAATATTTAGTCTTTCACACACACAGCTGGTACTCAAGGAAGTTTTACAAATAACCTCACCCTTCAAAATGCAAGAAACAACCTGGGGGGAGGGGGAAGTCATCATGGTGGAAAACTCAACCTGCCTCTGTCAAACAGCAACGTGGCTAATTAGAAGCTTCATCCCACCAGCGGTTTTCTTCAGAGGCCTGCAGGGGCCTCAGTGGAACAGATTCCAATAAGATTCTTCTGCTGGCTCCCAGATACAAAAGGGGACAAATGGCAATAGCTCCAAATTTCAAGTACCCCTGGCCAGTCAAACCAGAGGTTTCCTGGGCCCAGAACTACCAACTAACTCAAAGCCTGGGAACAAGGCTCATCTCTGTTTGGAATGGTTGCAATAATAAAAATTTAACCATGGGGGTGGGGGTAGGGACAAAAAGAGAAAAAGGGAGGAAGAATGATAAAGAACAGAGGTCAGCTATTCACTTCCAAGAAGAAGTAGGGCAGGAATGAGGCAAGGAAAACTTGGAGAGAAGGGTGAGGAGAAGGAAAAACGATTTTTAATACTAGGAACTTATGCCTGCCTGACTACACATGCTCACTGGTACCACACACAAGCACGTGCATGCACACATGCACGCACACACCCTCAGTCAGGAAACTCAAACTGGAAAGCAAGTAAGAAGCCTTCAGCAACCTGCCTGACTTCGCTAAACACTTCACAAAGTCAGCAGTAGTGGCAGCAGCAGCAAAAAGACCTTTAACAAAGAGTTCCTCTGACCTTACTTTCCCAGCCCCGTTATATACTGGGTCCCCCTCCTCCCCCTGCTGTTACTCAAGCCAGCTGCAACCATCCAAAAGTCTGGCAAAGCAGCCCGAAAATCACTCTGGGTGCATTGGGAAAGCCTGAAGCCCTCACAGAAGGACAAAAAAATGAGCCCCAAGGGACCAGAGCTCACTTTACTTCCCCACTAGGCTGGCCAAGGTGCCCCCTCCTATCTCCCATGGCCACACCCCAGCATGAGGCCTCCATTTCCAGGTCACCCATGTACATACACCATAGCAGGCTCACGTCAGGTGTGGCTTACAGTCCACACACACACCTCTTGGCTCTCAAAGGCCTCCTCACAGTAATCCCAAAACAATTAGCACTGCTCCCATCCCTAGAGTGTAGAGCATTCTCAGCATACCCAGGAGACACGCCACAGTGCCCTAGAATCCAACCGGCCACCTCCCCTAGAGACGAGACCTACACAGACTTCAAACAGTGGCTCGAGTACAAGGTATTACACCACAGAAAAAAATCACTCCAAGGCTGGTACCAGGCATACACAGAATATAGAGTTGTTTACATTCAGTGATTTTGAGGGAAAGAAAGAGCAACTCACTTCTAATAAGCACGTATGTGCCACGCACACAACTAGTATGTGGTCCAGCTGAGGCTGGAACTAATCCGTAGGTTCCCAATTCAGTTGGCTTTTCACCGTAACAGCTAGCTGAGAGCTGAGCCTTAAGGAAACAGGGCCCAGAATAACAAAATAGGTGAGGATTGCTGAGTGATGTAACAATGAGGGGTGCCCTTAGGTTTGTGTGCAGGGGAGGCCATCTGTCATTCAGCTTCTAAGGAGACCACTAAAAGGGAGAGGTGAGTAATTAAGACAAACTTCCTTATTTCCCAAGTCTATCAAGGATAGCCCCAAACCAGTACTACAAAATTGGTATCAAAGGTATTGGTCTTTTGGGGAAGCACATACTCTGTGATGACCATGAAGCAATGAATTCAGCTGGCATCATCTACAGACATTGCTCAAGAGGATGTTAAAGTCATCCAAGGACCAGCCCCAAACTCCCCAGAAAGCGGGTTCTCCCCCTAGACCCAAAGTAACCATAATCAGGCAACTCTACTCAACCAAAACTCACTCAAAGGCGAAGAAGAGTGTACATGTCCCCAGGATGAGGAAAAGGGTCAGGTAGAAAATGCCCTTTTGCCGGGCCATCATGACCCGGCCATCACAGCAAAAGGTGTTCCTGCCTGGGAGTTTCTCCCATTTCCGTGTCACCTTCTTTCTCACCACCATCACAGACATGATTGGAATTCCTGCGTCAAAATGGGTTTTGCGATTACACAAGAGAAGACACAGAGGCTGAGCCCAGCTTTGAAATCGCGTTGCCTGCTATTCCTGCCGCTGGGTCAAACATCATCAAAAGTCCAATTGCCAGCCCTAAGAAAAAGCAGAAAAAGAAAAAAAGTGAGGCAAGAATAAAAAAAATACAGTTCAACCCTCCTTTCCCAGAGACAGAAAGTTGAAAACTGACTGAAGGGGTGGGGACGGGGAAGTGGGGAAAAGTTTATTTCCAATTCATGTTTGTTCTCTAGAAGAAGATATGATTAAAGGTTCTCAAATAAGGAAAAGGGCTAGTATTTCCTCTTAAATAAGCCTCTATGCTTCCAATCTAATGCTGATGATCTGATCATCACAGAACCTTGGAACTAGAGAGGATTTTATAGGTGATCGTGCCAATTATTAATACTTTGTTTTGTAAATGAGTAAAATGAGGACCAGAGAGAGGAAATAACTTATCCAGGGCCACACAGCAGCAATGCTGATACTGCTAACTTCAAGTCAAGGGCATGTTCCACTATGCCACAATGTTCTTTCAACATCATTAAAAGGACTCTAAAAATAATAGTAGAGTTTCTGTCCTTATAAAGCCTCCCTCCCTTCCTCCACTTCACCTTCTTTCTTCAATTAGCCACTCGAATATGAATCACAGCAGGGAACAAGTCACCCTCTGGCAGGGCCGGGAGGTTCTGGACGCTCTGTGCACATACGTGCATTGTATTTACACAAAACAGATTTCCCCTCATCAAACCCTCTGCAACTTCCTGAGTCCGGGAAATGAAACAATCTGGCTGGTCTAGCCTAACATTTGTGGGAATCATAATGAAACCACATCAGAGACCTGTAGGTGAAAGGCTGACTTAAGCAGGAGAGATTCTGGAATGGTTGGTGACTGCTGATGGCTGGTTGGGGGGTGGGGAATGGCAGCAGCTAAGAAAAGTCACAAGGGCGCTTTCTGGGACATGTCCTAAGTACCATCTCTACTCAGCATCCTGAATTCCCAGGCCCAGCCTTTCTCAGCCTCTGCCACCCTTCTCCTCCGCTCAGGTGTGGTGCTGTGGCCTCTATTTACCGACACCACATGCCCCACGCTGGCAGGACTGAGGCGGAAGCCTGCAGCCCGACGGACAGAGGGAGAAACAGCCAACTCGAGATCATTCCCGGGCTGGAGAGGGCAAACGTCCAAAAACAGCCTAGGAGCGGAGCAGGGAAACGAGAAGGTAGAAGGCTCGGGGAAGGGGAAGGGGGCCCAGAGGTGCAGAGAACCCGTCCTTTGTGCAAAACTAACCTGGAAGACAATCTCCTCCCGATAAACCGGCCCAGCGGGAGAAGGGAGACCACGAAGGGGGAGCCGGCCTGGAAGAACAAAGATCAAAATCCGTCGGGAAGCAGCGACCGGCTCCCCAGCGGGGGGCAGGAGGCCAGAGGCCGGAGATCGGGGCCGGGCCGCGGGCGCGGCCTCGCGAGGCCCGCCCTGCCTCTGCCACGCCGCGGACCACCGCCCCAGGCAGGTTGGGACGCGCGCCACATCCACACGCACACGCAGCCACACGCTCGTACACACTCACACACGCCCCGCCACGTGTAGTCACCCCGGGCCAGGGGCTCGGCGGCTGCCGAGTTGAGAAGGGCGGTGCCGACGTCCCAGCGTCCCGGCGCAGCGGAAGGGGAGGCAGCCCACCCTGCAGAGCAGCCCGGGAGACCCCCGCCCCCACCCCTCGTTACCTGAACCACGGAGACCCAACTCGGCCGGCAGCTGACGGCAGGAAGCGGACCGTCCCAGGGGATCGCGTCGGCCGCCAAAGGTGGCAGCGACTTCTCCTCCCCGGGCCGGGAGGCTGTCTCCTCCTGACAAGGGGCCCCAGTGGTCGGGGCCCTAAACCAGCTGTGGCAACCGCCCACCGCTGGCCAAATGGAACGCTCCTCACGTCACCAGGTCGCTCCAGTAGTTGCTCGCCCTCTATTGGCCGATCGGCCTCGGCGCCTCCGCCCCGGCCGCCCCTATCCCGAACTGCCATTGGATATGTCGAACGCCACTCGACGATGCCTCCGCCCACTCCTCCACCCATCTCCCTGCTGCATGCCCACCTGCCCAGCCACTGCCAGCCTCTCTTTGGGGTCTGAGCGCCAGTATGTGAAGTGTTGCCTTCTATTAATATAGTTACGCAGAGACGGAGGTGAAGGGTAGTGCCGATGAGAGAGTGAAGGGTGGAACCAGCCTGCACACACACACACACACACACACACACACACACACACACACAGAGTGAGATACTGAAGCAACGCTAGCTCACAGATCCGGGTGCTCACCCCAAACTAGGTCTGTCGTGGGCCTCTCCAGCCCTACTTGCATTAAAATCAACCACAACTTGAGATTTTACTCTTTATTGGCATAAAAACAAGTCCTCTGCCTCCCAAGTCTCATTCAGTAGCCAGGGACCCCATATCTGTCCCAGTCACCCTAGCCTGCATCTCTAAGGCTTTCAAATCAAAACACACAAACAAGCATAAAAAGCATGTTGTCAAGGATAAATGTCCCAAGAACATATTATCATTTTGCAGACCTAAAACAACTAATTGACATTAATGGAGTTAAAGAAACTCCACTGAGAGGACATAAATTCTTCCAGGTAGGTAATGAAGTAAAGATTGCCAAAAAGTTTGTAAATTTTTATTCTGTTTGGAGAGTTTATGATAACTAAGGGGAGAATCTAATGCAGAATTCCCACCCACCAACCAGATTGATTCTTTCCTTCTGCCACCCAGCTCTGCATTACTGCCACCATGAGCCACTGCTACTGAGCTGAGTGAGTTGCATGCATTAAAAGTTTGAGATTGGGCTGGGCGCGGTGGCTCACGCCTGTAATCCCAGCACTTTGGGAGGCCGAGGCCGGTGGATCACCTGAGGTCAGGAGTTCAAGATCAGCCTGGCCAACATGGCAAAACCCCGTCTCTACTAGAAATACAAAAGTTAGCCGGGAGCAGTGGGACTTGCCTGTAGTCCCAGCTACTAGGGAGGCTGAGGCAGAAGGATTGCTTGAACCCAGGAGGTGAAGGTTGCAGTGAGCCAAGATCATGCCACTGCACTCTAGCCTGGGCGACTGAGCAAGACCCCTGTCTCAAAAAAAAGAAAAAAAGGTTTGAGATTGAGGTGGGGAAACAATTAAACAATTGAGAACCACAGTATTGTATTATAGGGTGACTTTAAAAGACACTAGGTCTGTTTTCATTAGTATGGCTCTTGCCTTCCAAATATAAGAGGAAATATGAGAAAAGGTTGAAGGTGGCATCTCCTTTCCAAGTGTAAGAGGAAATAGGAGAAAAGGTTGAAGATTGGAGGAGAATGCCAACATTACCAGCCTAGGTTTTCCTAAGCATGAGAAAAATTTCAAAGTTTTAGAAATTTGGTATTTGGAATTAGTACAGAAGAGACCGTCAAAGCTCTTCTTAAGGCAGTTGTATGTTAGTTGAAGGACCACATACATAGTCAAGAACTATTTTTCGTTTACAGTATTTGTGTCACACACGATATGAAACAAAAAGCTACATAATAATTACATTTGACACTTTCATGGCACCCTTCAAAACTTTCAAAGGATTTAAAAAACACTAGGTAATTCTGAGATGTGTGGTAATTAATTTTCAAAGGAAAGTTTGTCTTTATAAAGCTCCCATTGTTCCTTAGCACTCATGCTGATTACAATCATCAGTTTATTCCTCATGAAGGGTACGATCAGTATTATTGCCTCCAATTCTGCTTTGAATTCTGGAGGGTGCTGGTATTGCACACACTTGGTATGGGAGGGAGAAGAACTTCCTTAAACCTCATCAGCTCTCTGGATTTCCAAGCCTGTATATATCAGATGCCCTTAGGAATAGTATGGTCACCCCAGCTGCCATCCTTCTGACTATGGAGCAGTGAAAAATAAGCCTCTGTAGCACTCAAACATATTTTGTCCATAGCTCAGGTGCAGGTGAAGCCTGAGGAGTCCTGGAATCGATGTGTCATGGCGACACATTCCTGAGCTCTGCCCCTCCCTGCTCTGGGTCACATTCCCTCTGAGATTAAGTGGCTATGTGAGTCAGGTTTGTTTTATTACAATCTATTATTATTTATGCTCACCACTCAAAGAAAAATAAGGAAAATTTATGTGGACAAATATCCCATAGTACTTCCTTCTATGTAATTACATCATTTTATATAATCCTTAAAGTCTTAATACACACACACAACTAAATTGCGACTATAAAATGAGACTGCTTTTTCCTATTCTTTCCTCTTCTCTTTTCAACAGACTTCCCACTTTTTACATCCAAGTCAGTGTTGGCTCTTTTGAAAAGAGGTTATAGGCCCGGCGCAGTGGCTCACATCTGTAATCCCAGCACTATGGGAGGCCAAGGTGGGCAGATCACTTGAGGAGAGGAGTTCGAGACCAGCCTGGCCAACATGGTGAAACCCCATCTCTAGCCGGGCATGGTGGCAGGCACTGATAATCCCAGCTACTCAGGAGGCTGAGGCATGAGAATCACTTGAACCTGGGAGGCAGAGGTCGCAATGAGCCTAGATCGCTCCACTGCACTCTAGCCTGGACGACAGAGCGAGATTCCGTCAAAGAGAGAAAGAGAGAGAAGGAAGGAAGGAAGGAAGGAAGGAAGGAAGGAAGGAAGGAAGGAAGGAAGGAAGGAAGGAAGGAAGGAAGGAAGGAAAGAAGGAAGGAAGGAAGGAAAGAAGGAAAGGGGTTATAGTCATGTGATGAGCACTAGAAGCACCACAAAAAATCAAGGTATAGCCTTCCAATTTATAAGACAGCTCCTTGTGTTATCATATATGTTCTGGAGTATTTGTTTAAAAATACCTGTCTCCATATTTATGCTTTGTGTGTGCGTGTGTGTGTGTGTAGGTGTGTGCAGGTGTAGGTGTAATGTGCTGTTTGATCCTGAGTGCCACTACTGGGTTGAAGTTTTCCTGGTAGTGTTGCTTCAAAGACTCTCTTCTGTAACCATCCGGAGACCCATTCAGTACTACACCCAGGAGCAGACATAAAGCGTCAGCCCCCATCCTGCTTTTGAATTCATGATAGCTCCTTTATTCTCTATTTTCTGTAGCCTCAAACTTGTCATGTCACCTTGCCCTCCTCCCCCTACACACGGCCCTTTCCACCCCACCTCTCTGACTTGCACATCTCTTTCTGCTTTCTGGCTATAAATATATGTGTGTGTAGAATGAATTGATGAGCAAAAGAATGAACCATGGAATGCCCTACCCACGCATGATGAGCTAGTATTCTTAAGCAACATCTGTTTCTCTGAGGCCTGGGCTGCTATCATTGACATAGAAGAGCCAGGATGGTAGGTAGCTCAGAAAGCACATAAGCCTTATGTCCAGACAGAGCTAGGTTCAAATCCTGGCTCTGCTACGTCATAGCTTGTATAACCTGTGGCAAGTAATTTATCCTTTCTGAGACTATTTCTTCATCTGTAAAATAAAGCTAATACCTATTTCACGGAGTTATAAAGGGAATTGTGTGCTAACTGTCTGGCATGGAAGAGAGACACAGTCAATGCTATATGTTATAATGCCATCTCCATTACTGCCCCCTCCCACCTCCCTCCCTTAGCCACCCTGCTGACTGGGGTAGAGAGGTAGAAAAAATGAGACCCATTCTTCACTGTATAGAGTCCTTGTCATCCATGTGCCACTACGTTTTCATAGCCTCTAAATTCATCACTGAATTGAATCCTTATCTGACTGGGTTTCCCAGTCCCCTACTCCACCTGGGACTGGGGAAAGCCTGGATAGTAATCTCTTTCCAGTAGAATGGCTGATCCTTAGCCTCATCTTCTCAAGTAAATCATCGACATTCCTGCCACGTTATCTGTTTCAACAGGCAAAAGGTAAATGGGATTGCTTTCACTGAGCACCTCCTATGTTCACAGCCCTGTGCTGAGATTGTTGGCTTCTCTTGGGAACTGAGCAGCACCTTAAAGACGTCCTTGCATGGCCAGGCACAGTGGCTCATGCCCGTAATCCCAGAACTTTGGGAGGCTGAGGTGGGTGGATCACCTGAGGTCAGCAGTTCAAGACCAACCTGACCAACATGGCAAGACCCTGGCTGTAATAAAAACACAAAAATTGGCTGGGCTTGGTGGCAGGTGCCTATAATCCCAGCTACTTGGGAGGCTGAGGCACAAGAATCGCTTCAACACGGGAGACAAAGGTTGCAGTGGGCTGAGATTGTGCCACTGCACTCCAGCCTGGGCGACAGAGCAAGACTCCATCTCAAAAACAAACAAACAAACAAAAAAGATACTTCTGTATGAAAGCCAAGCATGCAGAAAGCCCCCTCCCCCCCCCACCGCCCACACCACACACACACACACACACGCACACACACACACACAAACAGCCTGGGATGGCCAGGAAAGTGTTTATCACAATACACCTGAACTGCCCAAACCCAGGTCTCTGTTTCTGCCTCAGATGCATGGCTGCTCCCACTGGTTCCCAATTTGACTTCATCTCTAGACTGTGGATTTCTGACTCTGCCTGGGATGGCTTTAGGTCCTATGCTTGAACCCTCAACACCAGCCCTAAGACAATCCTCTCATTAAAAAGAATCATAACAGCAATCGAAACCATTTATTGGGGAACCTCATCTGAGCCAGAGATTGTAGTAGGTGCTTTATACATTTAGATTCTCAGATTACGGTCTAAACTTGATGTGCAAGTGAGAGCATCTGATACTGACCTGGCACAACCCTAGTCTCTGACTCCACCCAGCTCTCTCATTCCAAGAGCTGACCTCAATCACTGTGCAGTCCAAAAATAGAACCAGTTTATCAGTCAATCATGAAGTATGTATTAAGCAGCCACAGTTTTCTCAGCCTGTACTAGGCAATATGGGAAATACCAAGGAAGAATATGACGTGATCCCAGCCTCCAAGGAACTTAAAATATTCTAGGGGCAAAAAGACTTGTGCCTATGAAGTCATTAAAGGTAAATACAAAACAGTGCAAAGTCAAATTCTCAACTATGCATAGCACAGTCTCCAACCTCTTAAGGAGATCTTGCCTCAAAGGGTTGTAGCTTCTCAAATACTATTGGTACAGGAGTAAATTGGTAAAAATCTTTCAGCAGGGCTATTTGGCCTTATCTTTTAACATTTTGCATTACACAACCACTGACCCAATAATCCTACTTCTATCTAGAAATACTTGCACAAATGTTCAAACATATATGTTCAAAGATGTTCACTACACACATTGCAATCGTTTGTGAATGTGCATAATTGTGTATGTGTAATTGCAAAAATTAGCAAACAAAAAAGGCCGTTAACTATTGGAAATCCACATAGTGCAGTACCATGCCACTCTTAAAAATAATGGTATATGACATTCATACAGAAAAGAGCAGACCACTGCCTTCGTATATGTGGGTATATTTCAATGGAAATTTTACATTAAAATATTTTCTTGAGGCCGGGCACGGTGGCTCACGCCTGTAATCCCAGCACTTTGGGAGGCTGAGGCAGGTGGATTGCTTGGGGCCAGGAGTTTGAGACCAGCCTGGCCAACATGGCGAAACCCCGTCTCTACTAAAAATACAAAAATCAGCCGGGTGTGGTGGTGCGCACCTGTAGCACCAGCTACTCAGGAGGCTGAGGCAGGGGAATCACTTGAACCCGGGAGGCAGAGGTTGCAGTGAGCCGAGATCGCACCACTGCACTCCAGCCTGGCGACAGAGTGAGACTCCGTCTCAAAAAATAAATAAATAAATAAATTTTTTTTTAAAAAAAAAAAAGAAGCTCTGGAAGCATATAGGCAGGAGCAGAAAGGCAAGAAGGAGGCCTCAGAGCAAAAGAAGAAGGACAAAGACAAAAAAAAAAAAAAGACTCGGAAGAGCAAGACAAGAGCAGGGATGAGAACAATGATGAACATGAAGAAAGGCTGGAAGAAGAACAGAATGAAGAGGAAGAAGTAGACAACCGAATAGGGTGGGAGACTGTGGCACCTTGGAAGATACCACTTGGGATGAGATGTGCTACATGTTTCTGTGAAACTTTTTAATGCTGGGCAGAGTAGTCTCAGGCAGAAGTGCCTGAAAAGATCAGAATAAAAACTGACATCAAAACCAGCACTTCCTAAACTCAAAGCACCTGAGTAGCAGAATCCTGTTTTGCTTCACCAATCTGAAGGTTATGACTTTTTGGCAAGAGGGATTCTGACCGGCTAAATTAGTCAGTTTGATCACTTTTGGTTACTTATATGTATGGTTAGGTGGGTTTTGATCCGCAGTCTTTCCTATTCCCCCAAATAAGTAATAATAACTTCCATAATTGCTGCCTGCTGTGTTCCAGATCACAGAGGCAGCCAAGGCTCAGGAAAAATTGGGGCTTTGCTTATGGTCAGCCTATGTTTGATTGCACAGTCTTTGACAATAGTAGCTTACTAAGATTGGTCAGAATGAGTAAGCTTTAGGAAACTACTAAAATGCTGTGGGAGAATAACAAAATCTGTTCTGTCTCTTCACTTGACAGAAGCATTAACTGGGTTTTGTTTTCCATAGACCCACTGGGTTCAAAACCTTTCTATATTGCCTGTAGGTGTTCGACCTGCTGGGGTGGGGGTAATCTGGTCACAAATGTTCTTAAATCAGCAGTTTAAAATGGTATTCATCAAGCAAGGGTGCCAGTGTCTTACTTTTACAAAAGCAGATGGCATAATGTCACATGTACCTTACTCTCTGCTACTGTACAGCTTTAGGATTTGTCATCACCTCCTGGAGAGTGTAAAACCCCAGGCTTCCTCTTCTTGAAGTCCATCTCCCAGACTTGTGACTATGGCTTTTCATTCTTCAATTCATGATGAGTTCCAAATTTTATTTCCTCTAGACACAGCTTCCTCCCTCTGCACCTCTTACTTCCTTTCTCTTTTCTGCCTCTCCTCTGCTCCCCATCCCATTTTCTCCTCTCCTTCCTTTTCTCACTTCTGTCAGTCTAGGAGCTTTGATTACCTGCTTAGTACTCCAAAGTGTGAGTTCCTCTGATCTCTTGATTCCTTAGGTCTAATCTCATTGTGTTTGTTGTTGTTGTTGTTTGTTTGTTTGTTTGTTTTTGAGATGGAGCCTTGCTCTGTAGCCAGGCTGGAGTGCAGTGGCATGATCTTGGCTCACTGCAACCTCCACCTCCTGGGTTCAAGTGATTCCCCTACCTCAGCATCTCAAGTAGCTGGGACTACAGGTGCACGCCACCATGTCTGGCTAATTTTTTGTATTTTAATAGAGACAAGGTTTCACCATGTTGGCCAGTATGGTCTCGATCTCTTGACCTCATGATCCTCCCGCCTCGGCCTACCAAAGTGCTGGGATTACAGGCATGAGCCACCATGCCCAACTTTGTTTGTTTATCTATATCTATACATATCTATACATATATACACACACACATCTATACATATATATAAATATATATATATGTATATATATATATTTTTTTTAGAGATGGGGTCTCTGTCTCACTCTGGCCCAGGGTGGAGTGCAGTGGCATGATCATAGCTCACTGCATCCTTGAACACCTGAGGTCCAGTGATCCTCCTGCCTGAGCCTCCTGAGTATCTGGGACTACAGATGCGTGCCCCCAAGCCCAGCTAATTTTGTCTCATATCTTCTAAAAATTATTTTGTGAAGCCCCTCTGAACCTTAAGGGAAATCTGATGTTGCTCAGGAATCTAACTCTCCCCAAACCATCCTCTTTTTTTTTTTTTTTTTTTTTTTTTGAGACGGAGTCTCGCTCTGTCGCCCAGGCTGGAGTGCAGTGGCGCGACCTCGGCTCACTGTAAGCTCCGCCTCCCGGGCCCACGCCATTCTCCTGCCTCAGCCTCCTGAGTAGCTGGGACCACAGGCGCCCGCCTCCGCACCTGGCTAATTTTTTTTTTTTTTTTTTTTTTTGTATTTTTAGTAGAGACGGAGTTTCACCGTGTTAGCCAGGATGGTCTCCATCTCCTGACCTTGTGATCAGCCCGCCTCGGCCTCCCAAAGTGCTAGGATTACAGGCGTGAGCCACCGCGCCCGGCCCCAAACCATCCTCTTTAACTGCTTCTAAAATATCTCTGTTGGCCTTTCTTAGCCTTTTTCTGTTTCCATTCAGTGCTCCAAGCACTTTTCGTTTGTCTCTAAGTTGAGCACTTGGGGTTTGACAGGTAGTAACATGTAGTTTGACACTGTTAACTTGTTAAATAAATATAGTGAAAAGTTTGTGAGTGAAGAATGCTGAGAAGATTGTAATGCTTTGTACAAATAAAGAACACTCTTGCTAAAAAAAATATATATATATATTCTCAATAATTAACTATCTGTGTGCTGACAAGCAAGTGTCCCCTATATATTAAGCCTAACATTTACATTAATAAAATATAACTTTCAGGCCAGGTACAGTGGCTTGCACCTGTAATCCCAGTACTTTGGGAGGCTGAGGTGAGCAGATCAAGTAGGGACAGGAGTTCGAGACCACCCTGGCCAACATGGTGAAACTCTGTCTCTACTAAAAATACAAAAATTAGCCAGGCATGGTGGTGCATGCCTGTAATCCCAGCTACTCAGGAGGCTGAGGCAGGATAATCACTTGAACCCAGGAGGCAGAGGTTGCAATGGGCCCAGATCACACCACTGCACTCCAGCCTGGGCAACAGAGCAAGATTCTGTCTCCATAAACAACAACAACAACAACAACAACAACAACAACAAAAGAATTAACACAGGAAGTGGGCTTTAAGAAGAATAGACTTTATTCTGAGTAATAGACAAAATAAGGAAGAAGCTGGAAGATAGCAGAGATATGGTAAAGAAGGCATATATCTAGCTTAACTACAAAAAAAAGGCAAGCAAGAATGCCATTTTCTAATAATAAAGGCAGCTAGAACATGGAATGATAAAGAGTAATTGATGGAAATTGTGACATTGGAACTATAAAGAAGAAAATGCAATCAAGGCACATCCCTTGGCTTTACACTGAAAAATATTTATATACTTATAATAATGTAAACACTATCTTTATTGGTTTTCAACTTTTGGAATCTAACCTAGAGACAAATCACAGGAAATTTAACTATGATTACAAAGTATAAAGGAAATGTTAACAAACTTAATGTACAAGCGATAGCTTACAGAAGTTGGAAAGTAGACAGAATTAGGGGAGGTGGAAGGATGTATAGTGGCATTAATACTCTAATTTTAAAAAAGTGTACAATTAGAGATATTATCTATAGGTGAACAAGAAATAGAGGTTTACATACCTTGTATAAAGGCACAAAGAGGTCAGGCACAGTGGCTCATGCCTGTAATCACAGGGCTTTGGGAGCCTGAGGTGGTGGATTGCTGGAGCCCAGGAGTTCAAGACTAATTTGGGCAACATGGCGACACTTGTCTCTACAAAAAAATTTTAAAATTAGCTGGGCCTGGTGGTGCAAGTCTGTCATCCCAGCTACTCAGAAGGCTGAGGTGGGAGGATCACTTAAGCCCAGGAAGTTGAGGCTGCAGTGAGCTGTGATCACATCACTGCACTCCAGCCTGGGCAACAGAGTGAGACCTTGTCTCAAAAAAAAAAAAAAGGCACAAAGGTAACCAAAAAGGCATACAAACAAAAAGATACCATTAGAATGATTGCCTCTGGGGAAGGAACCCAAACAGAGAAATTAAAATTAGTGATATATTAGGAGGAAGAAAAAGGAAGCACTGCAGCAGAAGTGAGCTAAATCCCCACCTATCAGAGCAGGAGGTCAATAGAGGATGTCTAGAGCTGGTAAACCAAGGAAGGATTCAGAAAAAAATGGATTATTGCAACATTCCCCTTACTGGTTTCCCTGCTTCCCCCCAACCGCCTTTTAGTCTGTTATTCACAGAGCAGCTAGAGAGATTCTTTTGAAACCTACTTCCACCCATGACTTGTCCAATGGCTTGCTATCTCACTCAGAACAAAGGCCAAAGCCATGACAATGGTTTACTAGGCCTTATGCCATCATCTGCCTCACCATCCCCCAACCCCTGCAGCTCCTGCTACTCCCCCTTGCTCATTCCTTACCAGCCCCAGGAGCCTCCTTGCTGTTCCTTGAGCAAACTGGACATGTTCCCACCTCAGGACCTTGGCACCAGCCGTTCTTTCTGCCTAGAATTATCCTTCCCTAGACATTTGTATGGCTTTCTCTATCACCTTCTTCAGGTCCTTACTCAAATGTTCACTTCTCAGAGAGGTTTTCCCTGGCTACTCTATTTGTTTTTGTTTTTCAGACAGAGTCTCACTCTGTCACCCAGGCTGGAGTGCAGTGCTGCAATCTTGGCTCACTGCAACCTCCACCTCCCGGGTTCAAGCAATTCTCCTGCCTCAGCCTCCCAAGTAGCTGGGATTACAGGCACCCACCACAATGCCAGGCTATTTTTTGTACTTTTAGTAGAAACGAGGTTTCACCATGTTGGCCAGGCTCGTCTCAAACTCCCGACCTCCAGTGATCCACCTGCCTCAGCCTCCTAAAGTGCTGGGATTACAGATGTGAGCCACCATGCCCAACCAAGAGCAGAGATTTTCATCTGTTTTGTTGGCTATTCCATGCCCAGTGTTTAGAACGTTGACTGGCACACAGTAGGTACTTGCTTTGGGTTGAATAGTGTCCCCCAAAATTCATATACTGAAATCCCAGTACCTCAATATGAAACTATGTTTGGAGGTAAGGTCTTCACTAAAGTGATTAAGTTAAACTGAGGCCATTGGGGTATGGCCCTGATCCAATATGACTAGTGTCCTTAGAAGAGGAAGAGACACCAGGGACACACATATACAGAGGGACAACCAGGTTTGGAGGCAGCAAGGCAGCAACCATCTGAAAGCCAAGGAGAGAGGCCTGGAATAGATCCTTCCCTGATGGCCTTCACAGGAAACCAGCCCTGCCAGCACCTTGATCTTGAACCTGCAGCCTCCAGAACTGTGAGAAAATTAATTTCTGTTGTTTAAGTCACCTAGTGGTATTTTGCGATAGCAGCCCGAGCAAACAGGCACAGTGCTCAACTAATATATTGTTTAAGTAAATGGATAAACAGGTGAATATATATGGCAGAAATCATTAGAAAAACCCAAACCAGAAACAGTTAAGTGGCAGTTCTTAGGGAATGGGACTACAGGTAGGCAGGGGCAAGGCAGGAGTTAGTTGCTTTCTATTATGAGTGATTTTTATTTACATAAATGCATTATTATTATTATCATTATTATTATTATTTTCAAGATGGGTCGTGCTGTGTCACCCAGGCTGGAGTGCAGTGGTGCAATCTTGGCTCACTGCAACCTCAACCTCCCAGGCTCAAATCATTGTCCCACCTCAGCCTCCTGAGTAACTAGGACTATAGGTGCACACCCCCATGCCCAGCTAATTTTTGAAAATTTTTTTGTAGAGATGGGGGTCTTGCTATGTTGCCCAAGCTGGTCTTGAACTCCTGGGCTTAAGCAATCCACCCTTCTCAGACTCCCAAAGTGCTAGGATTATAGGTGGGAGCCACCTTACCCAGCCCAATGCATTATTTTGATAAAGATTTTTAAATGTTGATTTTTTGAGACAGGGTCTTACTGTGTTCCCCAGGCTGGAGTGCAGTGACTATTCACAGGCTCAATCATGGTGCACTATAGCCTTTAATTCCTGGGCTGAAGAGATCCTCCCACCTCAGCCTCTGGAGTACCTGGGACTACAGATGAGCACCACCACATCCAGCTTAGATGTTAATTTTTTAAAAGGGGTTTTTTGGGAGGCTGAGGCAGGCGGATCACCTGAGGTTGGGAGTTTGAGACCAGCCTGACCAACATGGAGAAACCCCATCTCTACTAAAAATACAAAAATAGCTGGACATAGTGGCGCATGCCTGTAATCCCAGCTACTCGGGAGGCTGAGGCAGGAGAATCGCTTGAACCTGGGAGGCAGAGGTTACAATGAGCCAAGATCGTGCCATTGCACTCCAGCCTGGGCAACAAGAGCAAAACTCCATCTCAAAAAGAAAAAATAAATAAATAAATAAAAAGGTGGGGGGAATTTACAGAACAAAAAACATAAGTTTGTGGGGCTTTATACTAGTGGTTCTCCATGAGGGTGATTTTGCTCCCTTCCCAAGGGATATTTGCCAATGTCTAGAGACATTTTTGGGAGAGTGTTACTGGCATCAAGGATGCTATTAAGCATCTTACAATGCACAGGACAGCTTGCCGCAACAAAGAATTATTCAAACCAGAATGCCAATAGGGGCGAGGCTAAGGAACCCTGCTTTACATAAATGTGCGGATCATAGATGCAAAACAAGTTATTAGGGAGTAGTATGACTGTTTAGTAAACAGAGTCAACCTATGAGAAGAACATTATATAGGAAACCCACTATACTATCCCACAATACATTCTTTTTTTTTTCTTTCTCTCTCTCTCTTTTTTTTTTTTTTTTTTTTTTTTTTTTTTGAGACAGAGTCTTACTCTGTCGCCCAGGCTAGAGTGCAATGGCACGATCTCGGCTCACTGCAACCTCCGCCTCCTGTGTTCAAGCGATTCTCCTGCCTCAGCCTCCCGAGTAGCTGGAATTACAGGCATGCACCACCATGCCTGGCTAATTTTTGTATTTTTAGTAGAGATGGGGTTTCACCATGTTGGCCAGGCTGGTCTCGAACTCCTGGCCTCAAGTGATCCACCCACCTCGACCTCCCGAAGTGCTGGGATTACAGGCGTGAGCCACAGCACCCAGACCCACAATCTATTCTTTAGCGCCTCGGTTAGAGAAAAATTCTAGACCAAGTAATAGTTCCGACTGCAGTGCTAGGAATATAGGAAGCATAGTAAATACAGAGTTCTTTACTGACTTCTGTCCACAGGTCCTGTACAAGCCTTCATTATCTACAAATGCAAATCCCATATTACCTCACTCTCCCTTCACTGCCTCTTCCTGCCAATCTAATGCCTCCCCTTGCTCTTCACGAGTCAACACTCAACACTACCGTCTTTCTTTTATCCCAAACCCCAATTCCAACATTTCTCCCAGACCACAACTCATACTGTAATGCCTTCTCTACATCTCCTTTCTGTCATTTACACAGCACCTCTTTGATGAAATTCTCTCCAACTTCTTGGAAAAGAGTCAACAATTTCTCCCTGATTCCATCTTGCATAAAACCGCAACCCCCTCCTTGCTCAACAACCTACCAAAAGCACCTACTTTTTATACACATATGCAATAAATAAATATTAAACGTCTGGATGTGTTAGGTGTTCGGGTTCTTGTACACTCATGATAAAGGTGTCTGTGTTCATGTTATGCCCAGCTAGAAGTGGTTTAGACAAATGTCTGCTGATCTGGTCTGGGAATATGATTTCTAAGGAGGAGTTTGAGAAGGAACAAGGGTGGTCACTGTTCCATGCTACTACTTGGAACATTAGTTTTTCACCTTGAAGAGCAACACTTTTTTGCTGCCAGGTACTGAGAGCTTGCTAAGGAGGGGGAAATGTCCTGTTCCAGAATCAATGCACTGTGGAATATCTGTAAAAGGAAACATAAGAAACTTGTAATAGTGGTTACCTTCAGGGGAAGGAACTGGAGAACTTGGAAATAAGGGAGAAAGAGAGACCTAATATTCAGTGTATGCCCTTTGGTAACTTTGGAACTTTGCTCCATGTGCATATATTAGCTATACGAAAATATTAATTTTATATCAGTATATTGTACAAAGCTATACTTTTATTTTTTGAGACAGAGTCTTGCTCTTGTTGCCCAGGCTGGGGTGCAGCGGCACGATCTCAGCTCACTGCAACCTCCGCCTGCTGGATTCCAGCAATTCTCCTGCCTCAGCCTCCCAAGTAGCTGGGATTACAGGCATGTCCCAACACACCCGGCTCATTTTTATATTTTTAGTAGAGACGGAATTTCTCCATGTTGGCCAGACTGGTCTTGAACTCCTGACTCAGGTGATCCGCCCATCTCGGCCTCCCAAAGTGCTGGGATTACAGGCATGAGCCACTGTGCCCGGCCAAGCTATACTATTTGGATCTTAAGTCAAACCTCTACACAGCTACAATTGGATGTAATATTATCATATTTCTTATATTTAAAACTGAGGTATTAAATATGTATTTCAGCAATCTATTAGACTCTGAATACCACACTGTGAAAAGACTAAAAAGAAATTAGGTCAGGTGTGGTGGTTCACACCTGTAATCCCAGCACTTTGGAAGGCCAAGGCAGGTGGATCACTTGAGCCAAGGAGTTCAATGTCAGTCTGGGCAACGTGGCAAGATCCCCATCTCTACAAAAAAGTCAAAAAATTAGCTGGCCAAAGTGGTGCACACCTGTAGTCTCAGCTACTTGGGAGGCTGAACTGGGAGGATTGCTTGAGCCTGGGAGGATCGCTTGAGCCCAGGAGGTCAAGGCTGCTGTCAGCTATAATCACACCACTGTACTCCCACCCAGGAAACAGAGGGAGATTCTGTCTCAAAAAATAAATAAGGATAATTGGAGGTCTGAAAAAGTTGCAGTGACAAAATTTTAATTACATTTCAATGTACGATATATAATTGATTGATCAGGAGTTTTAAGTACTCTAATACAGATTACAAGTGAAGAAGACCATTTTATCAAGGAATACATAGTTCCCTGTCTTGTTTTAATTTGGGTATAATAAGGACAGAGACCAAATACCTTGGGGTAAAAGAATGCTTTATTGAGAACTCCTTTTCCTCAAAATTTCTGCCTTTTCCCAGTGACTATAAGACCAAATGTCACAAATTTTAAACACACACACACACACACACACATATACACACACACTGAAATTTCCCTTGTCCAAACTGAGAGTCTAACATGAAGATACACTCCTTTTTCATCTGACTTCTAAGGCCTGTCTAAACTTGAGGATGTCTACCAAACCTCTGGCCATCCAAGACAAATGGTCCCCATTCTTTTTTTTTTTTTTTTTGTCTTTTCTTTTTTCTTTATTTCTTCTAAAAAAAAAAAATGGGACACATGTGCAGAACATGCAGGTTTGTGGAACCAACCCAAATGCCCATCAATGATAGACAGGATAAAGAAAATGTGGTATGTATACACCATGGAATACTATGCAGCCATAAAAAGGAATGAGATCATGTCCTTGGCAGAGATATGGATGAAGCTGGAAACCATCATCCTCAGCAAACTAACACAGGAACAGAAAACCAAACACTGCATGTTCTCACTGATAAGTGGGAGTTGAACATTGAGAACAAATGGCCCCCATTCTAATATACCTTCCCCAGGCAAGTCCAGGAAATTAGTTTTCATTCCCACTGATGAGCCTCACTCTACTGGCACCTCCCAACACATCTTGCTTCTAATCTCTGAATTCATTTGCACAAAAGCTAAACTGAAGACTAATTTCAAAAGGTGATGTATGAAAAAAAAAAAAAAAGAAGAAGAAGAAGAAGATAAAGAAGAAGAATGTGCTTTTTAACCTTTCTCTTCTAAATGGGGAAGGTATCAGGCTAAGCAGAATCCCAGTCATGCTATCTACCTTACCTGGAGCTATTCCATATACTTTCTGTCCCTCTACTCTCTGTGTTTCTGTTCTGGGTTAGATAGATATCCCATCAGTTATTACACTTATCTGTGGCAATGTAATCTCTCTCTATTTTTTTTTTTTTTTTTAGACAGAGTCTTGCTCTGTCATCCAGGCTGGAATGCAATAGCATGATCTCAGCTCACTGCAACCTCCACCTTCCAGGTTCAAGCGATTCTCCTGCCTTAGCCTCCTTAGTAGCTGGGATTACAGGCACGCACCACCACACCCGGCTAATTTCTGTATTTTTAGTAGAGACAGGGTTTCATCATGTTGGTCAGGCTGGCCTCAAACTCCTGACCTCAAGTGATCCACCCACCTTGGCCTCCCAAAGGCGTGAGACGCCGTGCCTGGCCTAATCTCTCTAATTCTAAAATAAAAATATCAGGCTAGGCATGGTGGCTCACACCTATAATCCCAACATGTTAGGAGGTCGAGGCAAGAGGGAGTTCAAGACCAGCCTGGGCAACATGGTGAAACCCCATCTCCACAAAGAATACAAAAATTAGCCAGACATGGTGGCACATGCCTGTGGTCCTAGCTACTTGGGAGACTGAGGTGGGAGGATCACTTGAGCTTGGAAGGTCAAGGCTAATGTGAGCCATGATCACACCACTGCACTCCATCCTAGATGACAGAGAGACTCTGTCTCAAATAAATACATAAAATAAAAAGTCATCTCTTCACCCTTACTAAATCTATTCCTATCTAACAATAGCTTAATTGGTTGTGCATGTACACTGACTGTTGTATAGGCTGCTCAGGCTGCCATAACCAAATACCACAGACTCACTGGCTTAAACAACGCAAATATATTTTCTCAGAGTTCTGGAGACTGGAAGTCCCAGATCAAGGTGCCAACCAATTTGATTATTTGAGAGTGCCCTCTTCCTGGCCTACAGAAAGCCTCCTTCTTACGAAATAGGAAAGAAGAAACAGCAGCATCCTATTCTCGCACCCTTTAACCAAGGAAGTGCTGAGATGCTAGTAAAGTCTTGTATCAAAGCAAACAAATGCCACAACATTGATTTGTCTTCTTTGAATCGCCATTCCTCCTAATATCCACTAGGTCAAAACTCTGCCTGGGAGACGAGAATACAGACACTGGCCTACCCTGTCCTATTCTGATTGCAGGTTCACAGGAAAATGGTAACTATGTCCATTTAACTCACTCTCTACAGTATTGTTGGGCAGAGAAGCATTTAACTGCTTTTGATGACGACGATTATAGAGAAAAATGAAATATAAATGGCTACTGACAAGTCTCATTGTAGCAACTTTTATAACCCCATTATTAAGGAGATGAATATTTCCATATTCCTAAACAAGAGGTAATAACATGTCTAAAGCCTCTTTGCCCCTCACTTATTTTGTTAAAATGCTATTCTCATTTATTCTCCATCTTTTCCCCCTTGGTGTGCATTAGTTACTATGGAAACATCAGGATATCATAGTTTGGGCTTAACAACATTCTCAAGTTCTATTAGAGTATGAAGGCAATTTACATCAAGGTGTTGGAGAAGGGGGTTGTTGCTGAGGCTTACAAATGAATGAAAGAGAAAATAAAATGTATGGCACAGCCAGACAAACACAGGCCTTATTCAGACAGCACCAGAGAAGCGTTAGGAGTTCATCTCATCTGCCCAATTTATCTACCAGAATCCTGACTGTAATCAATGAGGTCTATCAAGTAAAGATACTTATGTATAACAACACCACCATGAGTTCTTTCAACTCAGAGCTTTAGCAGAAGAGTTTTAAAAATTAGTTGAGTGACTGAACAACACACACTACGGAATTTATTATATGCACATTACTGAACAATTGACTTCATTATAAGCAAATACACACACACACACACACCAAGTACCTCGAATATGAAGTCCACATTCCAACCATCAGATTAACCAGCCTACATGTATCTGTATCTATTCTTTCCACGTTTCATCCTATTACAATATATGAGAGTCCCAGAAGAGTTCAACCACGTTTATGATTTCAACTATCACCCATATGCTGAAGATTTCCAAATAGATATTTTGATCCCAGACCTCTGCCCACTTGTGTGTGGGTATCTAGTATGTATCTCCACTACAATGCCTCACATACAATTAAAACTGAATTTATCTTGTGTATTAGTCAAGGTTATTGAGGGTTATATATATAATGAGAGAGACAGAGATTTATTATAAGGAATTGGCTCATGCAGTGGTGGAGACTGAGAAGTCCCATGATGTGCCATCTGCAAGCCAGAGATCCAAGAGAGCTGGTGGTATAGTTCCAGTCCAAGTCTCCTGAGAACAAGGAGAAGCAAGGTGTAAGTTCCAGTTCAGCTGCAAGAGAAGACCAGTGTCCCAGCTCAGAAACAATCAGGCAGAGAAAATGAATTCTCCCCTACCCTGTCTTTTGTTCCATAAAGGCCTCCAACAGATTGGAAGAGACTCACCCACACTGAGGAAAGCAATCAGTTTTACTCAGTCTACCAATGTAAGTGTTAATCTCATCTACAACCACCCTCACAGACACCCACAGAATAATATTTAGCCAAATATCTGGACACCCTTTGTTCCACTCAAGTTGACACATAAAATTAACCACTACATCATCTCCCCTCTGGAACTAGATAGTACCCCATATTCTTTATTCCATTTTTGATATCACATCCGCCCAATCACTCAAGATAGAACTCTTCAAATCACCTTTGCCTCCTCCCTCTCCCTTATTCACTGTATTAGGTTAATCACTAAGTCCTACAATTTTATTTTATTTTTTTTATTTTTTATTTTTATTTTTTTTTACGGAGTCTCACTCTGTAACCCAGGCTGGAGTGCAATGGTGCAATCTCGGCTCACTGCAACCTCCGTCTCCTGGGTTCAAGAGACTCTCCTGCCTCAGCCTCCTGAGTAGCTGGAAGTACAGGCACCCGTCATCATCCCTGGCTAATTTTTGTATTTTTGTAGAGACGGGGTTTCACCATGTTGGCCAGGCTGGTCTTGAACTCCTGACCTCAGGTGACCAGCCCATCTTGGCCTCCCAAACTGCTGGGATTACAGGTGTGAGCCATCGCGCCCAGCCAAGTCCTGCAAATTTTACCTTCTAAAAAATTCCTCAAATTTGTCCCTGCCTTGGCTGGGTGTGGTGTCTCACGCCTGTAATCCCAGAACTTTGGGAGGCCAAGGCAGGTGGATCACAAGGTCAGGAGTTTGAGACCAGCCCGGCCAACATAGTGAAACCCCGCCTCTACTAAAGATACAAAAAAATTAGCTGGGTGTGGCGGCATGCACCTGTAATCCCAGCTACTCGGGAGGCTGAGGCAGGAGAATCACTTGAACCTGGGAGGCAGAGGTCGCAGTGAGCCGAGATCTCGCCATCACATTCCAGCCCGGGTGACAGAGCGAGACTCCAACTCAAAAAAAATATAGATATATATATATTTTGTCCCTGCCTGTATATTTCTGTCACCCATGCCAGTGATCACAGTTCACTGCAGCCTCAACCTCCTGGACTCAAGCCATCCTCCCACCTCAGTTTCCCTAGTAGCTAGGACCACATGGGCACTCCACCGCCACCATACCCGACTAACTTTTTAAATTTTCATAGAGACAGGATCTCCCTATGTTGCCCAGGGTGGTCTCAAACTCCTGGGCTCAAGCGATCCTCCCACGTTGGCCCCCCAAAGTGCTAGAATTACAGACATAAGCCACTGCACCTGGCTTATATTTCTTTTTTGACATTATCTATTAATGCTATGAGAGACAAGGAATTGTTTTTGAAACAGTCTCACTCTGTCGCCCAGGCTGGAGTGCAGTGGCACCAGCATAGCTCACTGCCACCTTGACCTCCCCAGGCTCAGGTGATCTTCCTGCCTCAATCTCCTGAGTAGCTGGGACCACAGTTGTGCACCATCATATCTGACTGATTTTTTGTATATATTTTGTTTTTGTTGTAGAGATGGGGTTTCATCAGTTGCCCAGACTGATCTCAAACTCCTGGGCTCGAGGGATCTGCCCACCTCAGCCTCCCAAATTGCTGGGATTACAGGTGTGAGCCTCCATGCCCAGCCAGAGATGAGGATTAAGCTCAATTCCACCATTCCTACCTTCCATCCACTCCTTCCAATAAAGTTGTAGCATTATTTTTATTTCCTCTAATAGGAATCTTTTTCACTTTAAATAACATACATCCACTTATATTTTCTGTTTAATCAACCATAGATAGTATCTCCTTAACAACTTACTTTGCAAGATGAAGATATATTAGTGTTCTATATTTCTCTCTAACTCTCCTTACCCCTACCACCCAACCTATATCCGTTTCTCCACATCTCTATTTTCACCCTTTTCCAAGCCATCATCTTAACAAGCCAGGTGCTCCAATGAACCACCCAGGGAATGGTGATGAAGTGAATGAGGACAAAGTGATGGTAAAGCAGCTTCATGGGTAGGAAACTCACATCTCTAAGAAATGCTGTGCAGAATTCGTTAGCATCTCTGAATTCTTGGAACATAAGAAAAATCGCACTAAAAATCCACCTGTCCTCCCCATGAATGACAGCATGGAGCCAGTGCCTTCAGAGGACTTTTGTACAGCTGTACCAAGCCACCAGTCACCCAGTTCAAGCAGCGACAGTCCCAAGGAAAATGGTGGCAGCTAAGGGGACATAAAGGAGAAGCTGGGTGCAGAGTCTGTCTTGCACTTAAAGACAGAGACTGCCCTACCATCCGCCCCCCAGAACATAAGCTATTTACCCAAAGGCAAAGTGGCCAATATTAATGTGACTCTTCAGGCATTACAAGGAGACAAGGGAGTGGTAAATCAGTTGAGCTCATATGTGCTGCTGGCCCCTCTGCCCAGCGCCAACAGCATCTTTTCAACGACAGCAGATCCAGCTCACTGAGCAGATCTGCATTCAAGTGAACTCATGGGCCTCCCACATCCTCCACTCAAGCTAATACCCTGAAGACCTTAGATAGCCACATGTCCAAGCAAGTTTCTGCAGCTGTGGCTTTGCTCAGCCAGAAAGCTGGAAGCCAAGGTCTGTCCCTGGACACCTTAAACAAGCCAAGCTATCTCACCAATTTCCCTTCTGCTACCAGCTCTGTGACCCCATGGCTGACACCCTTCACCCTGAAGCTGGATAGGACACGTGTGATCCTGAACATTGTGTCTCAGCTCCCAAGTGCTTTGCTACCTCGGGCTTGGGTTCTGTGCTCTTCCAGAGTCCTTTCTCTACTGTGGCATTATACCCATCCAAGAAAGAGAAAGATAAGCCACCAAACATCTGAGATGTATGTCGAACCCAAAGACGAGGCCATCCTCTACAAGCACAACTGTAAGAACTGTAGCAAGGTTTGGGAGACTGGTATCTCCTTGCAGATCCATTCCCACATGCATACTGGAGAGAGACCCTTCATGTTCTCTGTGTGTGGTCATGGCTTCACCACCAAGGGTAACCTGAAGGTACACTTTCATCAATATCCCCAGGTGAAGGCAAATCCCCAGCTGTTTGCCAAGTTCCAGAACAAAATGGTGGTAGGCAATGTCACCCCACGCACTCTCTGTACCTGTCCCCATAGATGAATCCAGTCTCTCTTTAGACAGCAAATTTGTCCTTGTAACAAGGACCCCCTCCATAGAACTATCTCAAAATCTTTCTTTGGGCGCTAACCCCAATGACCACATGGGTGGCTCATTGCTGGGCTTTCTCCAGAAAGTAAGAGTGGACCCACACTCCCTGGGGTGGGGCCAAACCATAATTCCCCAAGGGTTGGCGGCTTTCAAGGGAGTGGGACCACCAAGCCCGGGTCAGAGACCATGAAATTGCAGCAGCTGGTAGAGAACAGCAACAAGACCACTTCTGACCCCAGTGAATGTCTCATTTGCCACCGAGTCTTAAGCTGCCAAAGGTCCTTCACAATGCATTACCTCCCTTGGGAAAACTGGCCTCCATACCTTGTCTACACAGTCCCTGTACAGGGCTCCTGATAGGTAAGTAAAGAATGTTGCTTTCTAACAGGCCCAGGAGCCCCAGGTTATCTTGGGACCTCGAGAAAAGAGGAAATTTACCCAACTCATAGGTATTTGATGGTACAAACCCATGGCTGGGTTCGGCTTTAAAAAAAAGTCTTACCTGGCCAAAACTGTGGTTCATGCCTGTAATCCCAGCACTTTGGGAGGCCAAGGCGGGCAGATCACGAGGTCAGGAGATTGAGACCATCCTGGCTAAGATGGTAAAACCCCGTCTCTACTAAAAAAAACCACAAAAATTAGCCGGGTGTGGTGGCACGTGCCAGTAGTCCCAGCTACTCGGGAGGCTGAGGTGGGAGAATCACTTGAACCCGGGGGCGGAGGTTGCAGTGAGCTGAGATTGCACCACTGCACTCCAGCCTGGGCAACAGAGCAAGACTCCATATAAAAAAAAAAAAGAGGCTTATCTAAGATTCCTTATGGAACAGAGTTCTGTCAAAGACAATTTTAAAAGCTTAGTTAAAAATAATTGTTCTTGAAGCCAAGGCACGTGGATCGCTTGAGGTCAGGAGTTCAAGACCAGCCAGGCCAATATGGTGAGACCCCGTCTCTACTAAAAAATTAGCTGGGCGTGGCAGTGTGTGCCTGTAATCCCAGCTACTTGGAAGGCTGAGGCCCAAGAATCGCTTGAACCCAGGAGGCGAAGGTTGCAGTGAGCCAAGATCATGCCACTGCACTCCAGCCTGGGTGACACAGTGAGACTCCATCTCGGGAAAAAAAAAAAAAATAACAATTATTATTATTATTGCTGCACTTTATACAAATAATCAGGCCAAGTATAATAAAGCAAATTAGTCTTACCATGATTTGTCTTTAGTAAAAATGGGAGACTGGAGAGAGAAAAATTGTTTCAAGAACGATGATACACCTGTTATTAAATTATAGTGTCATTCGTTGTTTTTAAGTTTTTCCCACAATTTAGACTAACCGTGCTTATTCCTGTGAACCAACCAGTGATCTCTGGCTGCTGCTCAGAAGAAACAAGAGGGATAGGTAATGTAAAAATCTGGGTCAGTATTCTAATTCTGGGCACCTATTAGATTCAGCTAGCAACACCATATCCATATTATTGTTGTACTCTTTGTGTAGGAACGCAGGATAAGCTTACTCAACATTTTCTTAAATTGAATACTTATTACAGATATCACCTTTTGTCAGAACTCAAGAGTTATGGATGGCCCTCACCATACTTACACTTTCTGACTGAGCTCCTCTCTACCCTGAATACAAGAGACCCTAATAGGTAGGCAGGAATATCATTGCCCAATTCAGCCTGAAGAAGTTACAGAAGATGGATCTTCGTCTCTCGATAACCCTTAAGATTAAGGGTTCCCGGCCAGGCACGGAGGCTCACACCTGTAATCCCAGCACTTTGGGAGGCCGAGGCTGGCGAATCACCTGAGGTCAGGAGTTCAAGACCAGCCTGGCCAACATGGTGAAACCCCGTCTCTACTAAAAATACAAAAATTAGCCAGGCATGGTGGCATGCACCTGTAGTCCCAGCTACTTGGGAGGCTGAGGCAGGAAAATCACTTGAACTCGGGAGGCAAAGGTTGCAGAGGGCCGAGATCGCGCCACTGCACTCCAGCCTGGGTGACAGAGCAAGACTCCATCTCAAATAATAATAGTAGTAATAATAATAATAATAGATTAAGGATTCCTTTGTAAAAGGCAGGGGAGAAATATGTCAGAGGTGTTCAAACCAGAGTGCCTCCATCCTGAATAGGGGCTGGGTAAAATGAGGCTGAGACCTACTGGGCCGCATTCCCAGGAGATTAAACATCCTAAGTCACAGGATAAGATAGGAGGTCAGCACAAGATACAGGTCACAAAGACCTTGCTGATAAAAACAACATGTGGTAAAGCAGCAGGCCAAATCCCACCCAAACCAAGATGGTGAGGAAAGTAACCTCTGGTCCTCCTCACTGCTCATTATATGCCAATTATAATACATTAGCATGCTAAAAGACACTCCCACCAGCACCATGACAGTTTACAAATGCCAAGGCAACGTCAGGAAGTTACCATGTATGGTCTAAAACGGTGAGGGACCCTCAGTTCTGGGAGTTGCCCAACCCTTTCCCGGAAAACTCATGAATCAACCGCCACTTGTTTAGCATGTAGTCAAGAAATAACCACAAAAATAGCCAACCTGCAGCCTTCAAGGCTGCTCTGCCTATGAAATAGTCATTCTTTTATTCCTTTACTTTAATACATTTGCTCTCACTTGGGAAAAAAATACATTACCACACCCACACTGGGGAGAGACCCATCCAATGTGAAATTTGTGGCCAACCTTTTTCTACCAGAGGCAACATAAAGACACTTCTCAGGGTTCACTGAACCAACTTATCCATAAGTACATACCCCATTAGTCAAAAGAAATTTACCAACATGGTCATGTTGCAACAACATATTTGGATGAACATGGGCACTCAGATTCCCAGCATGCCCCCGCCAGAGAATCCCGGTGATTTTAGGGGTCCTGAGCCAATGATGGTCAGTGAGAATGGTAATACAAGTGCCATCTGCCATGATGATGTTGAAAGAAGACACCACTGTGGACAAAGTCAGCATCCAGGATGCCCCCAGTAGCTACTCAAAGGTCCTCATACCTCTTCTTAGCATCCACTTAATATCACCTACCCTAGGGTTTGCCATGAAGGCTTCCCTAGCAGTCACCAGGAAAGTGGGTCCTGTTCTTTCTGGCCTGCAGTGGCAGAGGAGCTGAAAAAACGATTTAGTGGAGAGCAACAGTTTAATGACTCATTCTCACTGATGGGACACCAGAACTATTAGCCAAACTCCAGATGCTGTGGAAACTACATCCTTCCAAGCACGCTCCCTGGCCAGTAGCCAAGCAGAAAGCATTATGTCAAAGTCTCCAGATGTTGGGGGCAAAGCTGAGCACCCCAAGAACAGCCACACTGAGATGGGCCACCTCCCATCAACGTTTTTCTAAGTCCAGTCAACCTATGTCAAAGTTCAAGTTTTGACAGGCTTGGTGACCAGTGCTTGTAATCTCAGCTACTAATGAGACTGGGGCAGGAGGATCACTTGAGCCCAGGAGTTCAAGGTTGTGGTAAGCTATGATTGTGCCACCGCACTCCAGTCTGTGCAAAAAGGAGAGACCCTGTCTCTAAAAAATAAAAATGAAAAGTTGAAGTTCCTGGTGATACAGCTAGGAGACAGGGAAACACTGGGTAGAAGAGGGCAGTTCCCCAGCAAAGGTCCCACCCTCAAGCCTGGATACCCACAGCCCTAAGTAAGAACAGGAGTTCATGTTTTCGTGTCAAAAATGTTGCCCTTTGGCCCATCACACCCCCTATCCTGTACCCATATAAACCCCAAACCCGAGGCTCCAGAAGCAGGAGATGAGGAGATGAGCAGACAAATGGCAGAATGGCACGGCACAGGAGAGAAGAGAAGAAACATCAGGAGGAGTTTGGCTGGGAATGGTTGGAGAATCAGCCACTGGATGGCCAAACTCCAGGGGAAGATCATCTTCCCACTCCATCTCCTGTCCAGCTCCTCATCTATCCCACTGAGAGCCACCACCACCACCTAATAAAATCCTGCATTATCCATCCTTCAAGTCCATGTGTGACCTGATTCTTCCAGGATTCTGGACAACAACTCAGGACACAGAAAGCTGTCACACTGGCCCTCTGCCTTTGCAGAAAGGTAGAGGGTCCACTGAGCTGATTAACACTTAAGCCATCTGCAGATGGCAAGGCTAAAAGGGCGCACTATAACACGCCCACTTGGGCTCCTGCACCTGTCTGTCTGTTTACTCCCCCTCCTGTAAGAGGTTTGAGCAGCAGTGTTGACCAAACAGACAAGCCACACCCCTGTCACACGACCTGTGAGGGGGCTCAGGGAACTCTCCGCTTTCACTGGCACATTTGTTGGATCCTCAATCATGTCCCTGGTGTTAGTGGCCCAGCCACACTGACCAGGCCAGGCAACACAGCTGCACACAGTGTGAGAAGAACTTCTCGTCCACTAGTGCTCTTGAGATTCACAAGTGGACTCACACTAGAGAATAGCCTTTTGTGTGCAGCATACATGGGCAAGCTTTTACCGCCAAAGGCAACTTGAAGGTCCACTGTATGACTCATGGAGCAAACAATAACTCAGCATGCCAGAGAAGGAAGCTAGCCATTGAGAACACTGTGGCTCCATTAGGTATGAATGGAAAGAATCTCAGAAATGTTTCCAGGAAATCCTGGCCCCTTCAGTGAAGGTGGTGGAACCAATACACCAACATGCTTAACAGTAATCTTGTCATGAAGACTAGCAAGATCTCTATGACCCAGAGTGGTGGTGTTCCCACCCTCTCAGTTTCTGTGGGGGCCAACTCTGCTGTGAATAACACTACTGAGTCCAAGATGGATGGCTCCCAGTCAGGTATCAATGCCAATGTGGAAAAACCAGGTGCTACTGAGACTGTTCCCACACACTGGTTCCCTCACTTCCTGGAAGAAAACAAGATTGTGGTCAGCTAAGCTAAAGGGGAACTTGCCTGGAAGAAGAAATGTAGACAGAGTGAAATGTCTAGACCAAGCTTGTTCAACCCTCAGCCTGCAGGCCACATGCAGCCCAGGGCGGCTTTGAATGTGGCCCAACACAAATTACAAATTCGTGAAGTTTCTTAAAACATTGTGAGATTTTTGGCCGGGCGCGGTGGCTCAAGCCTGTAATCCCAGCACTTTGGGAGGCCAAGACGGGCGGATCACGAGGTCAGGAGATCGAGACCATCCTGGCTAACCCCGTGAAACCCCGTCTCTAGTAAAAAAATACAAAAAACTAGCCGGGCGAGGTGGCGAGCGTCTGTAGTCCCAGCTACTCGGGAGGCTGAGGCAGGAGAATGGCGTAAACCCGGGAGGCGGAGCTTGCAGTGAGCCGAGATCTGGCCACTGCACTCCAGGCTGGGCGACAGAGCGAGACTCTGTCTCAAAAAAAAAAAAAAAACATTCTGAGATTTTTTTGTGATTTTTTTTTTTTTCAGCTTATCGGCTATTGTTAGTGTTCGTGTATTTTATGTGTGGCCCAAGACAATTCTTCTTCCAAGGTGGCCCAAGGAAGCCAAAAGTTTGGACACCCGTAGTCTAGACTGTGATTTTTATTCTTGTATTATTTTTTATTTGTATAAATTTATGGGGTACAAGTGTAATTTTGTTACTTGCGTAGACTGTGTAGTGGTGAAGTCAGGGCTTTCAGGGTATTGATCACCCAAATAACCTACATTGTACCCCTTAAGCAATCACTCATTATCCACCCCTTGCCTTACCCTTCCAAGTCTCTGTTATCTAACATTCCACACACTACCTCCATGTGTACACTTTATTTAGCTCCCATTAAAAGTCAGAACATGTGATATTTGTCTTTCTGTGCCTGGCTTGTTTCACCAAAGTCAATGGCCTCCAGTTGCATCCATGTTGCTGCAAAAGACATAATTGCATTCTTTTTATGACTGTATAGTATTCCATTATGTAGACATACCACAGTTTCTTTATCTAATCTTCCGTTGATGGAAACTTAGGTTGATTCCTTATCTTTGCTATTGTGAATAGTGCTGTGATAAACATACTATTGCAGGTGTCTTTTTGATATAATGATTTATTTTTCTTTGGGTAGATACCCGGTAGTGGGATTGCTGGATGGAAAGTAGTTGAATTTTTAGTTATTTGAGAAATCTCCATAGTTTTCCATAGAGGTTGCACTAATTTACATTCCCACCAACAGTGTATAAGAGTTCATTCCCTTTTCTCCCCATCCTCACTAATATCAATTAGTTTTTCTCTTTTTAATAGTAGCCATCCTGACTAGTGTAAGATGGTTTCTCATTGTGGTTTTAATTTACACATCTCTGATGATTAGCAATGTTGAGCATTTTTTCATATGTCAGTTGGCTATTTGTCTTCTTTTGAGAAATGCCTATTTATGTCCTTTGCCCACTTTTTAATGGGATTACTTGTTTTTTTGGTTTTTTTTTTTTTTAAAAAAAATCTCCTCCTCCCGTTTTCTTTATTCTTACTGATATGCACATGATGTTTACAGATGGCAACGTCAGGCAGTTCTACAATCACAATTGTTATGCTGCTTTGCAAAACATAAAAACAAAAAATTAAAAATCAAAAAAAGAAAATATCTATACCAAAGCAAATACAGACTATAATTATTTTCTAATTTTGGAAAGAAGCAAGTCTTGAAAGTAGCTTTGTTACTTCCAACAAACTATATACAAAGAAATTCTGTACAACTTACAGTAACTATTTCCCAAGACTGTCGCCTATTTCAGGGTGGAACAGTTTGAACTTATTGAACCACAGTGGGAAAGACAACTACTTAGCTTAATGGGGTGGGGAGGAGTACTGTATACTTCCATGGTAACTGTCTGCAAGTAAATGGACAAGGTCATAATCTATTTAGGGACCTGTTTTGTATGTCTCCCAACCCTGTACCCATCTTTTGTTTTGTTTTGTTTTGTTTTTTTAAAGTACTTTCAGGCCGGGCGCGGTGGCTCAAGCCTGTAATCCCAGCACTTTGGGAGGCCGAGACGGGCGGATCACGAGGTCAGGAGATCGAGACCATCCTGGCTAACACGGTGAAACCCCGTCTCTACTAAAAAATACAAAAAACTAGCCGGGCGCGGTGGCGGGCGCCTGTAGTCCCAGCTACTCGGGAGGCTGAGGCAGGAGAATGGCGTGAACCCGGGAGGCGGAGCTTGCAGTGAGCAGAGATCCGGCCACTGCACTCCAGCCTGGGCGGCAGAGCGAGACTCCGTCTCAAAAAAAAAAGAAAAAAAAAAAAATAAAGTATTTTTAAAAAAAAAAAAAAAAAAAAAAAAAAAAAAGATTGTAGAATTACAAATTCCTCCAACTTTTTTGTTTTCTAGATGGAGTCTCGCTGTCACCCAGGAGGCTGGAGTGCAATGGTGCAATCTCAGTTTGCTGCGACCTCCACCTCTGGGGTTCAAGGGATTCTCCTGCCTCAGCCTCCCAAGTAGCTGGGATTACAGGTACCCGCCACCACACCCAGCTAATTTTTGTATTTTTGGTAGAGACGGGGTTTCAGTTTCGCCATGTTGGCCAGGCTGGTCTCAAACTCCTGGGCTCAAGTGATCTGCCCACCTCAGCCTCCCAAAGTGCTGGATTACAGGCGTGAGCCACTGTGTCTGGCCTCCTTTAACTTTAGAACTTTAAATAGGATGTCCTCAAATGGACTTATTTTAGTTGTTAGGGAGTCAATGTTTGATATTTAAATACAGTTCAGTTGCAGCCACAAGAGTTTGAATGTATTCCACACACTTCCCTTTGCCTTCCTGAACACCAGAAGAGGTGGGCCACAGAGCAAGGAATCTCAGGTGACTTAATTTAGTTCACCAGTGCCTACTCTGTTGAAGATCTGGATTTTCATTCCAGAGGAGAAATTCATGGGAAGGAGTGTTTCCTTTCAGAGGGTCACATACTAATTTTGAAAAAATATAGTTGGTATAACTTATGCCAAGTAATTATGCAGATTTTTTGAAGGCTACAAAGTTGGAACAGGCAAATCCTGGGTATGAAAGCTTTAATTTAAATACTTCACTTTTTTTGTAGCCATAGTCTCTCTTTTCCTATTTTATGACCACTGAAGTATTCCCAGGCCCTGTTTGTTTGTTTGTTTTTGAGACAGAGTCTCACTCTGTTACCCAGGCTGGAGTATAGTGGTGCGATCTCAGCTCACCGCAACCTCCGCCTCCCAGGTTCAAGGGATTCTCCTGCCTCAGCCTCCCAAGTAGCTGGGACTACAGGCATGTGCCACCACGCCTGGCTAATTTTTTGTATTTTTGGTAGAGACGGGGTTTCACTATGTTGGCCAGGCTGGTTTCGAACTCCTGACTTCAGGTGATCCACTGGCCTTGTCCTCCCAAAATGCTGGGTTTACAGGTGTAAGCCACCATGCCTGGCCTCTGCCATAAACCTAAGTGTTATTGGTGGAGGGTGTCCAGGTTCTTGTTGTATTGGACAAAACAGAAAAAGCAAGGAAAGAATGAAGCAACGAAAGCAGATTTATTAAAAATGAAAGTATACTCCACAGTGTGGGAGCAGGCATGAGCAGCGGCTCAAGGGCCCAGATACAGAATCTTCTTGGGTCCAAATACACCCTAGAGGTTTCCCATTGGCCACTTGGTGTTCACCTCATGTAAATGAAGTGGTGGCCCGCAATCACTCTGATTTGTTGCTGTCTGCAACCAATTTTGAAGTTACAAAATTACACTCTTATGTAAACCTGTGATTGGTTTTTGCAACCAATCAGAGGTACTTTCAAATTCCCATCTGCCGGGCAGAAAAGGTGGAGGTTTGCAAAGGGAATAGTCTCCGGTCCTTTTGTTATTTAGGTGTGGAAAGTTGGGGTTTCCCTTTCAATTTAGTTCTAGGAAGTCAGCATGAACCGGCCTTGGGTTCCCTGCCTCCAGACCCTATTCTCCTGCTTCATAAGAGTTGATGTATTGGTGGGAACAGCTGGACGTGTAAGATGTTTTCGTGATTCCTTTTTTTAAATCACCTTTTGTATATGTAATAATACTGAGCAAACAATGAAGTGTTGCTCTAACAATTAAACCTAACTTGTGAGTGGAGAAATCATTCCCCTCTAAGTAGAAAGCCCTTAAGAAATGTGCATCAAAACTGTTACCCAAAGTTTTGTCTCTTAGTTACTGCACCTGACTTTAGGATACAAAATGTTTTTTGTCCAGTTGTGCCTTTCCTTCTGGAATTGTAAGTGAACACAATAATAATACTTCTTTATGCTGTTAAGTGGACATGTTACAGAGAACACAGTAGTGGTTTTTCCACTGTTGAACTAATGATGCTTTGTGAATGTACGATCTATGGAGAATCCCCTGTAGTTGTACCTGCTGATGCTGTCTTGTCTGTTGGGAAGACAATTTTGCATGTTTTTCTCTCCAAAATAATAATTATACCATTTATATTACAATCAGTATTATAGTAAATGTAAATGAAATAAGTACTGCACTCAAAAGTAAGGGATAGACTGGGTGTGGTGGCATGGTGGCTTATGCCTGTAATCCCAGCACTTTGGGAAACTGAGGCAGATCGCTTGAGCTCAGGAGTTCGAGACCAGGCTGGGCAACATAGCAAAACCCTGTCTCTAAAAAAAAAAAAAAAAAAAAAAAAATACAAAAAAAATTAACCATGCTTGGTGGCACATGCTTTTAGTTCCAGCTACTTGTGTGGCTGAGGCAGGAGGATTGCTTGAGCTTGGGAGTTCGAGGCTGCAGTGAGCCATGTTCATACCACTGCACTCCAGCCTGTCTCAAAAAAAAAAAGTAAGGGATTATCAGACTGGATTTAAAAACAGGATCTAACTATATGCTGTCTAGAGCAGAAACTTTAGATTCAATATACACTATAAATAGGTTGAAAGGATGGAAAATAATATACCATGCAATAACCATGAGTGAGCCGGCTATACCAATGTATTAGTTTTCTATTGTTGTGTAACAAATTATCACAAATTCAGTAGCTTAAAACAATACCCATTTATTATCTCACAGTTCTCTAGGTCATAAGACCAGGCAGGTTCTCTACTTAAGGTTTCAAAAAGCCAAAATCAAGATGTTGGCCATGGTGGGCACTTATCTGGAAGTTCTAGGGAAGAATCTACCTGCAAACATAAAACAGAATCTGCTTCCAAGTTCATTCAAGTTATTGACAGAAATGCACTTCCATGAAGCTGTAAAACGGAACTCTCCATTTCCTTGATACAGTGGTCCCCACTACCATCAACTAAACGATAGAGCATCAAATCCTTTTTGTGCTTTGAATCTCTGATGACCTCTTCTGGTATTAGCCAGAGAAAATTCTCTGCATTTAAAGGGTTCACCTGACTAGGTCAGTCCTATAATCTCCATATACTAAGGTTAACTGACTCATGACTTAAATTATATCTGGAAAATTAATTCCTTCAGATATAACTCAGATTAACATTTTAATTTATTTAAAATTGATTATAATATAATTGACAAATAAAAATGGTACATATTCATGGTGTATACAACATGATGCTTTGATAGATGTATACATTGTGAAATGATTAAATCAAGGTAACTAACATATCTGTCACCTTACATACTTATCACTTACTTATCACTGGTGGGAACAGTTATCCTAGCACGATTTGTTGAAAAGACTGTCATTTGCACACTGAATTATCTTGGCACCTTCATCAGCCATCAACTGACCATAATTAAGGATTAATTTATGGACTCTCCATTATATTTCTATCCTCATGTCAGTATCTCACTGTCTTGATTACTGTGACTTATATATACAGTAAGTTTGAAAGATGGAAATGAAAATTCTCCCATTGGCTCATTTTCAAAATTGGTTATTCTGAGTCCTTTGTATGTCCATATCCTGTACATATTTTAGGAGCAGTTTGCCAATTTCTGCAAAAAAAAAAAAAAAGAATGCTTGCTAGAATCTTTATAGTGATTTTGCTTAATTTCTATTTTTTTATTATCGGTTTTAGAGATGGAGTCTCACTCTGTCATCTAGGCTAGAGTGCAGTGGCATTATCATGGCTCACTGCAGCCTCAAACTCCTGGGTTCAAGCGATCCCCCCACCTCAGCCTCTGGAGTAGTTGAGACTACAGGCATGCACCACCATGCCTGGCTGGGATGTCGTTTAATTTATAGATCAATTTGGTGAAAACTGTCATCTTGGCAATATTGGGTCTTACAATTCATGAAGATGGAATTTCTCTCCATTTACGTAGATCTCTTATTTCTCTGAACAATGTTTTATAGTTTTTGTGTATGTCTACATTTTTTGCTAAACTTATTTCTAAGTATTTTATTCCTTCTGATGTTGCTGTAAATAGAACTGTTTCCCTAATTTCATTTTCACATTTTCACTGCTAGTATATACATGATTTATTATATTTAACTTTCATCTCATATGCTTGATAAACTCACTTATTAGCCTAGATGCCTTTTTGTAGATTCCATCTGACTTTTTACATTAAAGATCATCATCTGAAAAGAATGCTAGTTTTACTTCTTTCTTTCCAACTTGAACGGCTTTTATTTCTTTCTTTCCTGATTGCGCTGGCTTCAAATTTCCAGGACAGTGTTTAACACAAGTGGCAAGAGTAGACATCCTTGACTTGTTTCCAGTCTTAGGAAGAAAGTGTTCACTTTCACCAGCAATGTTATGATGATGTTACGATGTGAGCTGTAGACTTTTCTCGTGACCTTTATCAGTTTGAGAAATTTACCTTCTATTCTGATTTTGTTGAGGATTTTAAAAAATTGTGGTGAAATATATGCAACATAAAATCTAACATTTTAACTATTTATAAGTGTATAGTTCAGGGACATTAAGAACATTTACATTGTTGTGCAAGCATCACCACCATCCATCTCCAGAGTTTTTCATCTTTCCAAACTGAAACTCTGTACCCATCAAACAGTAACTCTCCATTCCCTCTGCTTCCAGCTCCTGGCAACCCCCAATCTACTTTCTGTCTCTATAAATTAGGCCACTCTAATTATTGCATGTAAGTGGAATCCTTTTGTATTTTTTCTGATTCTATTTTACCTACACCAAAAAAAAAAAACAAAAATTTTTTTAGAGACAGGGTCTCACTATGTTGCCCAGGCTGGAGTACAGTTCACAGGCACAATCATAGTGTATTATAGCCTCAAACTCCTGGGGTCAAGCTATCCTCCTGCCTCAGTCTCACAGGCACGCAAAATCTATTTTATCTCCATCAAAAATGGAGATAGGCCGGGCACGGTGGCTCATGCCTGTAATCCCAGCACTTTCCAAGGCCCAGGTGGGAGGATCATTTGAGGTCAGGAGTTTGAGACCAGCCTGGCCAACATGTCAAAACCCCATGTCTACTAAAAATACAAAAATTACTCCAGCATGGTAGCGCATGCCTGTAGTCCCAGCTACTCAGGAGGCTGAGGCACGAGAATCACTTGAACCCAGAGGGGAACAGGTTGCAGTGAGCCGAGATAGTGCCACTGCACTCCACCTGGGTAACAGAGCAAGACTCTGTTTCAAAAAAAAAAAAAAAAAAAAAAAAAAAGGAGAAAAAATAGAATAATAAAAAATACACAAATACACAATCCAAAAAAAAAAAAAAGGCAGGAAAAGAGAAAATAAAAGGAATAAGTGGGGAAAATATAAAACAATTACAAAAATAATAGATTTAAACTTAATCATAGGCTGGGCAAGGTGGCTCACACCTATAATCCCAGAACTTTGGCAGGCCGAAGCAGAGGATTGTTTGAGCCCAGGAGTTCAAGACCAGCCTAGGCAACATAGCCAGACTCCATCCCTACAAAAAAATTTAAAAATTAGCTGGGCATGGTGGCACTCACCTGTAGTCCAAGCTACTTGGGAAGCTGAGGCGAGGCTCGCTGGGACCCAGGAGTTTGAGGCTGCAGTGAGCTATGATTGCAACACTGCACTCCAGCCTGAGCACTCCAGCCTGAGCAATAGAGCAAGACTCTGCCTCAAAATAAATAAATAAATAAACAAATAAACTTAATCATATAAATAATCACATTAAATTAAAATGGCCTAAATACTCCAATCAAATCAAAGATGATCAGATTGGATGAAAAAAGTAAAAACCAACTATATACTATCTATAAGAAACACACAGGCGAGGTGCGGTGGCTCAAGCCTGTAATCCCAGCACTTTGGGAGGCCGAGACGGGCGGATCACGAGATCAGGAGATCGAGACCATCCTGGCTAACACAGTGAAACCCCATCTCTACTAAAAAATACAAAAAACTAGCCGGGCGAGGTGGCAGGCACCTGTAGTCCCAGCTACTTGGGAGGCTGAGGCAGGAGAATGGCATAAACCTGGGAGGCGGAGCTTGCAGTGAGCTGAGATCTGGCCACTGCACTCCAGCCTGGGCGACAGAGCGAGACTCTGTCTCAAAAAAAAAAAAAAAAATGGAAACACACAGTCAGGTGCAATGTTTCACACCTGTAATCCCAGTAATTTGGGAAGCCAAGGTGAGCAGACGGCTTGAGCTCAGGAGTTCAAGACCAGCCTGGCCAACATGGCAAAACCCTGTATCTACAAAAAAAAAAAAAAAGAAAAATTAGCTGGGTATGGTGGGGTGCGCCTATAGTCCCAGCTACTTGGAGGAGGCAGAGGCAGGAGGATGGCTTGATCCCTGGAGTTCAAGGTTACAGTGAGCTATGATCATGCCACTGCACTTATCCTTGGTGACAAAGTGAAACCCTGTCAAAAAAAAAAAAGAAACACATTTTAACATGAAGCCACAAATAGGGTAAAAAGTAAAAAGAATGAAAAAAAGACATGTCATGTTAACGCCAATCGAAAGAAAGTTCTAGGAGCTATATTAATATCAAAGTGGACTTCAGAGGAAAGAATATTACTAGAAATAAAAATGGTTATTTTATAATGATAACATGATCGATTCATCAAAAGGACTTAACAATCTTAAATGTTTATGCATCTGTGTTCGTTTTCTATTGCTGCATAACAAATTGTCACAAGCTTAGCAACTTAAAACAACATATATTTATTATCTCTCAGTTTACATGGATCAAAAGTTTGGGAACAGCTTAGCTAAGTCCTCTGCTCAGAATCTAAAGAGGCTGTAATCAAGGTATTACCTGATAGCTTTGTTCTCCTGGGGAAACTCAACTAGGAAAGAATAATTTCCAGGCTCATTTCAGGCTCATGGTTGGCAGATTTTACTTTCTTGTGACTATATGACTGAGGGTCATACCAACTCGACACGTTGACCAACTTCACCTAATTGACATTTATAGAACACTCCAACCAACCACAGCAGAATATACATATTTTTCAAAAGCACACAGACCATTTACCAATATACACCATACTTTGAGCCATAAAACAAGTCTCAATAGATTGTAAAGGATTCCAGTCATAAAAAGCATTTTCTCTAACCACAACTGAATTAAATTAAAAGTCAATAACAGAAAGACTTGTGGTAAATCTTGAAATATTTGTAAATTAAATAACGTATGCTAAACAACCCTTGGGTCAAGGAAGATATCAAATGGAAAATTAAAAAGAATTTTGAGGCTAGCCACAGTGACTCACACCTGTAATCCTAGCACTTTGGGAGGCCTAGGCAGGTGGATCACTTGAGGCCAGAAGTTCAAGACCAGCCTGGTCAACATGGTGAAAACCCATCTCTACTAAAAATACAAAAATTAGCTGGGCATAGTGGCATGCACCTGTAATCCCAGGTACTCAGGAGGCTGAGGGAGGCAAATTCCTTGAGCCCAGGAGGCAGAGGCTGCAGTGAGCCGAGATCATGCCACTGCACTCCAGCCTGGGTAACAGAGCAAGACTCCATCTCAAAAAAAAAAAAAAAAAGAAAAAAGAAAAAACAAATATACCACTTACTATGATTCCATTCATATGAAATATCTATAATAACAGGCAAATCTGTAAAGAGGAAAAATAAATTAGTGGTTGTTTATGGCTGGAGGTGGGGAGATGAGGAAAGACAGCTAATTGGTACAGAGCTGCTTTTAGTGGGGAAAAAATGTTCTAAAATTGATTTTGGTGATGGTTGCACAACCTTGTGACTATATTTTAAAACATTGTACACCTTAAATGAATGAAGTGTATGATATGTGAATTATATTTCAACAAAACTGTTAAAAAATTCCAAGCAAAAACAAATTCTAAACAAAAGTTAAGCAAATCAAATTCAACAATACATAAAAAGGATGATATATCATGACCAAGTGGGGTTTATCCCAGGAATGGAAACTTGGTTCAACATTAGAAACCCAATCAATTCAATTCTCATATTAACAAACTAAAGAAGACAAACCATGTGATCGCTCCACAGATACAAAAAGAGCATTTGACAATCCAAATGTATTCCTAATAACTCTCAGCAAACTAGGAATAGAAAGAAAATTTCCTCAACCTGATATAGGACATTTACCAAAATAAAAAATCTATGGCTAAATCATACTTAATAGTGAAAGACTGAATGCTTCTCCTAAGATGGGGAGCAAGACAGGGATGTCCACTCCGATATCTCTATTTAAAACATTGTATGGTAGGTCCTAGTCAATGCAATCAGATAAAGGGGAAAAAATGAATGCCATGAAGATTGGAAAGGAAAAAGTAAAACTTTTCTTTTTTTTTTTTTTTTTCAGATGACATGATTGTTTATGTAGAAAATTAGACAGAAACTACAAAAAGCTACTAGAACTAATAAGTGACCTCAGAAACATGACAGGATAAGAGATCAATATACAAACATTAATTTCATTTCTATATAATAACAGTGAACTGGAAATTGAAATGTAAAAAGCAATGCGGTTTTTTGTGTGGTTTTTGTTTTGTTTTGTTTTGTTTTTTGAGACACAGTCTCACTCTGTCCCACAGGCTAAAACAAAATAAAACGAAACCACATTGATGAGGGTCTTCCAAAGAGACACAGGATTCTGAATGGCATTTCTGTCAGGGAAAAAAAAGAGGGAGAGAGAGAGACAAGAACCAACAGAAAGAGTGCTCAATGGTCAAAGCTGTTATAATTTCAGCAATGAAATTAAGTACTGTTGGATTACAGCAAAAATTATAAAATAAATGCCCATGAGTGCATATTGGTATAAATAAATTACTAAATACATTAATAGATATGGAAGAATAAATAAATTTCACACGCAGAAATATTCCAAATAATTTATGTAGGCATTCAGCCCTAGAGGAAGGAGTCCATAACTCTCCACTCCTTGAGTGTAGGCTGTACACACTCGAAGAGTACAGTAAGGAAAACAAGGGGGAAAGGAATAACTTTACAGGGAAAAACCTAACGAATGCTGCCTCAGCCAGGTGATGAAGGACTCTGCTATGGTTTGGCTCTGTGTCCCCACCCAAATCTCATCTCAAATTGTAATCCCCACATGTCAAGGGAGAGATCTGTAACCCCCATGTGTTGAGAGAGGGAGGTGATCGGATCATGGGGACGGTTTCCCTCATGCTGTTCTCTTGATAGTAGGTGGGTTTTCACAAGATCTGATGGTTTAAGTGTCTGACAGTTCCTCATTCACATGCACTTCTCTCTTCTGCTGCCTTGTGAAGAAGGTTCTTGCTTCACCTTCACCTTCCACCGGGATTCTAAGTTTCCTGAGTCCTCCCCAGTCATGCAGAACTGTGAGTCAATTAAACCTCTTTCCTTTATAAATTACCCAGTCACAGGGAAGTTCTTTATAGCAGTGTGAAAACAGACTAATACAGACCCCATCAACGGTGAGATGTCATGTCGACAATATGAGCCTTTTTTCTTTTCTTTTTTCTTTTTTTTTTTTTTTTAACAGTATGTGCCTTTGATATGATGCGATGAAATGGCACTTCCTCCCATAACCCACAATCAAGTCTACGCATGAGAAAACAGGCAAATCCCAATGAAGGGGCATCCTACAAAATACCTGACCAGAACTCTTCAAAACTGTCAATGTTACTGAAAACAAGGAACATCTGAGAAAATATCACAACCAAAACGAGCCTAAGGAGACTAAATGTAGCGTGATATCCTGGATAGAATTCTGGAATAGAAAGAAAAGGAGATTAGGTAAAAACTAGGAAAATCGGACTGACTTTGGTTAATAATAATGTGTCAATACATTATTATAATATTAGGAAATTAGATCCAGAAATATATAAAAACGATATCATGACCAAGTAAGGTTTATCCCAGAATGCAAAGTTAGTTTAACATTTAAAGAAATCAATCAATGTAATTGACCACTTTAACAGAATAAAGTTTTAAAAAGTATATATTCATTTTAATAAATGCAGAAAAAGCACTTGAAAAAATCCACACCAGTTTATGATATTTTTAAACTTTTTAACAAATTAGAATTTTAAAAGAATTTCCTCAATCTGATAAAAAAGAATCTATGAAAATCTTATAGCTAACATGATATTCAGTGGTAAACAATTGAGGCTTCCCCCCAAAGAATGGGAACAAGGAAAGGATGTCTGCTTTTATCATTTCAATTCAACATTGTCTTGGACGTCCTAACCAGTGCAATAAGGCAATAAAAAGAAATCAAAGCCATCCAGATCGGAAAGGAAGAAATAAAACTGTCGGCCGGGCGCGGTGGCTCAAGCCTGTAATCCCAGCACTTTGGGAGGCCGAGATGGGCGGATCACGAGGTCAGGAGATCGAGACCATCCTGGTTAACACAGTGAAACCCCATCTCTACTAAAAAAATACAAAAAACTAGCCGGGCGTGGTGGCGGGCGCCTGTAGTCCCAGCTACTCGGGAGGCTGAGGCAGGAGAATGGTGTAAACCCAGGAGGCGGAGCTTGCAGTGAGCTGAGATCCGGCCATTGCACTCCAGCCTGGGCGAAATAGCGAGACTCCGTCTCAAAAAAAGAAAAAAAAAAAAAAACAGAAATAAAACTGTCTTTCTTCATAGATGATATCGATTTCCATACATGGAAAATCCTCAGGATCCTACAAAAACCCAATGCCAGAACTAACTAGTGAATATAGTGATATCACAGGATACAAAGTCAATATACAAAAACTAATTGTATTTCTATATGCTAGCCAAAAAAAAAAATTTGGAAATGAAATTTTACAAAATACCATTTATAATAGCATCAAAAATATGAAATTCTTAGGGACAAATTAAAGAAAGATGTGTATAATTTCTACAATGCAATATACAAAACATATAGAGAGAAATTAAAGAAGATTTAAGTAAGTAGAGAACTATACCATGTTCATAGATCGGAAGACTCAATATTAAGATGTCAGTTAAGGCTGGGTGCAGTGGCTCATGCCTATAATCCCAGTACTTTGGGAGGCCGAGGCGGGCAGATCACTTGAGGCCAGGAGTACAAGACTAGCCTGGCCAATATGGTGAAGCCCCGTCTCTACTAAAAATACAAAAATTAGCCAGGTGCAGTGGTGCACGCCTGTAATCCCAGCCACTTAGGAGGGTGAGGCACGAGAATCGCTTCAACCCAGGAGGCAGAGGTTGCAGTGAGCCGAGATCGGGCCACTGAACTCCCGCCTGTGACAGAGCAAGACTCTGTCTTATTAATAATAATTTTAAAAAAGATGTCAATCCTCCTCAAATTTATCTATAGATTCAATTAATTTTAATCAAAATCCCAGTAGGTTGTTTTTATAAAAATTGACAACCTGGTTTCTACAATTTATGTGGAATAGAAAAATATCACCAGGCATGGTGGCACACACCTATAATCCCAACTACTTGAGAGGCAGAGGTGAGAGGATCGCTTGAGGCCAGGAGTTCGAGTCCAGCCTGGGCAACATAGCAAGGCCTGCCTCATCTCAATTAAAAAAAAAAAAAAAAAAAAGCTGGCATAGTTATTGTGTAATAATAGACAAATAGATCAATGAAAGTGAATAGAGACACCGTAAATAGACCCACATGTTTGTGGTGAATTTATATTCAACAAAGATGCCAAGACAATTCAATGGGGAAGGATGGAGCAAATATAATTTGAAGAAATAATGGCAAATGATTTCCCAAATTTAGTGAAAGACATTTATGTTTAGGGTTAAGAAGTAATTGAACTCAGCTGGATGTGGTGGCTCACGCCTATAATCCCAGCACTTTGGGAGGCCAAGGTGGGCGGATCACGAGGCCAGGAGTTTAAGACCAGCCTGGCCAGCATGGCGAAACCTTGTCTCTACTAAAAATACAAAAAAGTAACCAGGTGTGGTGGTGTATGCCTATAATCCCAGCTACTCGGGAGGCTGAGGAAAGAGAACTGTGTGAACCCGGGAGGTGGAGGCTGCAGTGAGCCGAGATCGTGCCATTGCACTCCAGCCCAGGCAACAGTGTCTGACTTCGTCTCAAAACAAAAACAAAACAAAAAGAGGTAACTGAACTCAAGAAGGATAAAAACAATGCCTAGGTGCATTATAGTCAAACTGCTGAATACCAACAATTAACAGAAAATATTTAAAATACCGTGAGAAAAATGATATACTACATACCAGGGAATGGTAATTTGAAAAACTGTTAAGTCCTCATAAGAAACAATAGAGGTCATTCAGTTAGGTATGATGAAAAAGAAAATTGAAGATGAATGGTGGGGAGGGTTTCACACTAATATGAATGTTCCTTTTTTTTTTTTTCTTTTAAATAGAGATGGTGTCTCGCTATGCTGCCCAGGTTGGTCTCAAACTACTGACCTCAAGTGATCCTCCCACCTTGGTCGCCCAAAGTGCTAGAATTACAGGTGTGAGCCACCATGCCCAGACCTGAATGTTCTTAATGCCACAGAACTTTGCACTTAAAAATAATTAATTCTCGACCGGGTGCGGTGGCTCACTCCTGTAATCCCAGCACTTTGGGAGGCCAAGGTGGGTGGATCACAAGGTCAGGAGTTCGAGACCAGCCTGACCAACATAGTGAAACCCCGTCTCTACTAAAAATACAAAAATTAGCCAGGCATGGTGGCACACACCTGTAATCCCAGCTACTCAGGAGGCTGAGGCAGGAGAATCACTTGAACCAGGAAGGCAGAGGTTGCAGTGAGCCGAGATCATGCCACTGCACTCTAGCCTGGGTGAGAGCAAGACTCTATCTCAAAAAAAATTAATTAATTAACTCTGAGAAGATGCATTAGAATAAAAGGAAAAAACAAAAATGGTAAAATGGTAAATTTTGTTTTGTACATTTTACCACAATTTTTTAAAAAGAAATTATAGAGTTCAAAAGACAGTGGAACAGCATCTTTAAAATGCTGAAAGAAAGAAAGGACAACAATCAGGCTAGAATTTTTTTTTTTTTTTTGAGACAAAATCTCACTCTCTTGCCCAGGCTGGAGTGCGGTGGTGTGATCTTGGCTCACTGCAACCTCCACTTCCCAGGTTCAAGTGATTCTCGTGCCTCAGCCTCCCGAATAGCAGGGATTACAGGTGCCTGCCACCACGCTCGGCTAACTTTTGTATTTTTAGTACAGACATGGTGTCATCGTGTTGGCCAGGCTGGTCTTGAACTCCTAGCCTCAAGTGATCCACCCATCTCAGCCTCTCCAAGTCCTGGGATTATAGGCGTGAGCAACCACACCTGGCCCAGAATTCTATATCTAGAGATAATATCCTTCAAGAATGAAGGTACTCATTACTCTCACACACTGCTGGTGAAAATATAAAATAGTACAGCCATTTTAGAAAACAGTCTGGCAGTTTCTCAAATGATCAAACATAGAATTGCCATATGACCCAGCAATACTCAAAAGAATTGAAAACAGAGACTTAGATGCTTGTACTTGAATGCTTACAGCAGCATTATTCGTAATATCCAAAAGGTGGAAACAGCCCAAAAATTCCATCAGTGGATAAATGGAGAAACCAATTGTAGTATATCCAAACAATGGAATATTATTCAGCTATAAAAAGGAATGAAGTACCAACACATGCTACCATGTGGATAAACTTTGAACACCTTATGCTAAGTGAAAGAAGCCAGTCACAAAATACCACATATTATATAATTCCATTCACATGAGATGTCCAAAAGAGGGAAATCTATAGAGACAAAGTAGATAAGTGGTTGCTTATGATTGTGTTGAATGTGGGAATAAAGGAATGGGGAAATGGAGGAATAGCTTAAATACAAAGTTTCATTTAGAGGTGATAAAAATGCTCTAAAACTGACTATGGTGATGATCACACTTATCTGTGATTATACTAAAAACCATTGAATTGTACACTTAAACTGAGTAAATCATATGATATGTAAATCATATCACAAGCTGTGGTTTTTTGTTTGTTTGTGTGTGACCAAGTCTCACTCTGTTGCCCAGGCTGGAGTGCAGTGGTGTGATCTCGGCTTACCGCAACCTCTGCCTCCTGGGTTCAGGCGATTCTCATGCCTCAGCCTACTGAGTAGCTGGGACTACAGGCATGAGTCACCATGACCGGCTAATTTTTGTATTTTTAGTAGAGACGGGGTTTCACCATGTTAGCCAGGCAGATCTCGAACTCTTGACCTCAGGTGATCCACTCGCCTCAATGTCTCAAAGTGCTGGGATCACAGGCATGAGCCACTGTGCCCCAGTTTTTGTTTTTGTTGTTGTTGTTGTTGTTTGGTGTGGGTTTTTTTTGTTTTGTTTTGTTTTGTTTATTTCTGAAACAGAGTCTTGCTCTGCTGCCTAGGCTGGAGTGCAGTGGCATGATCTCAGCTCGCTGCAACCTTTGCCTCCCAGGCTCAAGCAATTCTCCCACTTTGACCTCCCTAGTAGCTGAGATTACAGGCACACACCACCATGCCTGGCTAATTTCTGTATTTTTTGCAGAGATAGGGTTTCTCCATGTTGCTCAGGCTGATCTTAAACCCCTGATTTCAAGCAATCTGCCACCTCGGCCTCCCAAAGTGTTGGGATTAGAGGCATGAGCCACCATGCCCAGCCTCAAGCTGTTTTTTTAAAAAGAATGAAGGTGAAAAAAAAAAAAAAAGACATTTTCAGATAAAGAAAAACCAAAAGAATTCATCACTAACAGAGTGCCTAAAGAAGTTTCTTAGGGTTGAAAATAAATGATGCTAAGGAAAGTCAAATCTTCAGGAAGGAATCCTAAGAACATCAGAAATGAAAAATAGGCCGGACGCGGTGGCTCAAGCCTGTAATCCCAGCACTTTGGGAGGCCGAGGCGGGTGGATCACGAGGTCAGGAGATCGAGACCATCCTGGCTAACATGGTGAAACCCCGTCTCTACTAAAAATACAAAAAACTAGCCGGGCGTGGTGGCGGGCGCCTGTAGTCCCAGCTACTCGGAGGCTGAGGCAGGAGAATGGCGTGAACCTGGGAGGCGGAGCTTGCAGTGAGCCGAGATCGCGCCACTGCACTCCAGCCTGGGTGACACAGCGCGAGAAAACAAAACAAACAGAAATGAAAAATAACTGAGTTATTTTTTATAATAATAACTGGGTTATTTTTATAATAATTTTATCTAATATAAAACACTATTTTCCGCTTAATTTACTAAAAATACCTTAAATTTATTTTTGGTTTACAGAGATGGGGTCACGCTCTGTCACCCAGGTTGGAGTATAGTGGCACAATCCCAGCTCACTGCAGCCTCAACCTCCCAGGCTCAAATGATTCCCCCACCTCAGCTTCCCAAGTAGTAGCTGGGACCACAGACAAAACCCACCATGCTTGGTTAATTGTTTATTATTTATTATTATTATTATTATTATTATTATTGTAGAGATGGTGTCTCACTCTGTTGCCCACGCTGGTCTCAAACTCCTGGGCTCAAGCAATCCTCCTGCCTTGGTCTCCCAAAGTGCTGAGATTACAGGCATGAGCCACCGCACCCAGCTATAATGTTTTAAAGCCAAAATTGTAACATTGTCTCATGGGGTCCAAATATGTAGTTGTAGCACACACAGCATTACAGTATAAAGAATGGGTGGAGGAAGATACTTTAAAATTTCCTGTTGCTTTTATTTCTTTTCTTTCTTTCTTTTTTTTTTTTTTTCCCAGAGACAAGGTCTGGCTCTGTCACCCAAGCTGGAGTGCAGTAATGTCATTGTAGCTCACTGTAGCCTAAAACTCCTGGGCTCAAGCAATCCTCCTGCCTCAGCCTCCCAAGTAGCTAGGACTGCAGGCGCACACCACGATGACCAGATAATTTTTAAATTTTTTGTAGAGACAGGGTCTTGCTGTGTTGCCCAGGCTGGTCTTGAACTCCAGCCTCAAGGGATCCTCTACCCTCAGCCTCCCAAAGCATTAGAATTACAGGCATGAGCAACCATGCCCACCCTACTACTGCTTTTATAATCTGGGAATATGAAGATACTTTTCTCTTTAAGTTTAGGAACTGAAATAGCAAACCTGAATAAAATGTGTATGAGTTCTTAGATTAGAAATGACTGTGTGCCAAAATATTTTGTGCCTAAGAATTAATGTTAATCAAATATTTCCTCATTATACACGGTACCATATTGTTGATAATTATTGTGAGCAGTAGCATTTTCAGTTGGGAGGCCGAGGCAGGAGGATTACTGGAGCCCTGGAGTTTGGGAACAGCCTGAGCAACACAGCTAGATACCTATCTCTACAAAAAATAAAAATAAAATCAGCCACGCATGGTGGTATGTGCCTGTAGTCCCAGCTATTCAGGAGACTGTAATGAGAGGATCACCTGAGCCTGAGAGGTCAAGGATGCAGTGAGCCATGAATGCACCACTGTACTCTTGCCTGGATGACAGAGTGAGACCCCATCTTTATATATACATATAAAACTTATCTCAGGTTAATGCTTTTGGTGATGTATGCTTATAATCAAATGCCCTATCTCTGACATCTTAACAATTTAATCAGGTAGAAGTCAGCAACTCTAAACCTAGTACAGAGAGGGACTGGGTGTCCACAGTTACTAGCTCATTCCCAAAAGCCCTCCTTAGAAGTTGGGTTTTTGTTTTGTTTTGTTTTGTTTGTTTTCAGAATAGAGACAGGGGTCTCACTACATTGCACAGGCTGATCTTGAACTCCTGAGCTCAAGCAAACCTCTGACCTCAGCCTCTCAAAGTGCTAGGATCACGGCCGTGAGCCACCACACCTGGCCCTCAGAAGTTTTTGATAAGCTGAGCATGCACCTGGTATCCCAGCCACTCTGGAGGATGAGACAGGAGGATCCTGGGAGTTTGAGTCTAGCCTGGGCAACATAGCAAAACCCTGGCTCAATATAAAATAAAAATTGTAGGCTGGGCATGGTGACTCATGCCTGTAATCTCAGCACTTTGGGAGGCCAAGGAGGGTGAATTGCTTGAGCCCATGAGTTTGAAGCCAGTCTGGGCAACATAGGGAGACCCCCGTCTCTACAAAAAATTTAAAAATTAGCCGAGTGTGGTGGCATGCGCCTGTGGTCCCAGGTACTCAGGAGGCTGAGGTGGGAGGATCACTTGAGCCTGGGAGTTTGAGGCTGTGGTGAGCTATGATTGTGCCACCATACTCCAGCCTGGGTGACAGAGCAAGATCCTGTCTCCAAGAAGAAGTAAATTTTTTTTTAATTATTAAAAATAAATAAACAATAGAAGTTTTTATTAACACATTGACTTCCTATATTTCTCTTTTGAATTTTTTTATTTTTTTATTTATTTTTAGACGGGGTCTCATTCTGTTGCCCAGGCTGGAGTGCAGTGGCACAATCTTGTCTCACTGCAACTTCTGCCTCCTGGGTTCAAGTGATCCTCCCACCTCAGCCTCCCAAGTAGCTGAGACTACAGGCGCATGCCACCATGCCTGGCTAAATTTTGTATTTTTTGTAGAGACGGGGATTTGCCATGTTGCCTCAGCTAATCTCGAACTCCTGGGCTCAAGCAATCTACCCGCCTCGGCCTCCCAAAGCACTGGGATTACAGGCATGAGCCACCACACCCAGCCCTCTTCTTATTTTTTTTAAAACTTGACTATGCTTACTGGATTCTTCCTGTATTTCTAAATACTGTTGCATGTTAACTATTATTAATTTGCATAGCTCTCATTGAGCATAGGATATATCTGTTTATCCAAATTTGTACAAATTACATAGACAAACACCATTTTGCAGCTCAACTTTCAGAATCATTTATTCTAAGCAGTAATATACTGACAAATGTTTAACAGACTGAGATAGTGGGAGGTAATGCTGGCTTGTAGCATGCTGGTTTCCATTATGTAAATATTCCCACCGTGGCCAATTTCAAATCACCAATGTGAAGTCAACCAGCTCATGAAGTTCCTGAAATTCTGACAATCAGCTTTTGGGAGCTGGTATGAGCCAGCTCTAGTACTCCACTGACTCTATGCTCCTTGATTTACATCTTCTTAAGGTTTTGGGTGACAGATAGAGGTGTAAGGAGAAACAAAAGCCGGCCAGGCGTGGTGGCCCACGCCTGTAATCCCAGCACTTTGGGAGGCCGAGGCAGGTGAATCACTTGAGGTCAGGAGTTCAAGACCAGCCTGACCAACATGGTGAAACCCCGTTTCTACTAAAAGTACAAAATTAGCCGGGTATGGTGATGCATGCCTGTAATCCCAGCTACTTGTGAGGCTGAGGCAGGAGAATCGCTTGAACCCAGGAGGCAGAGGTTGCAGTGAGCCAAGATCACGCCGTTGCACTCCAACCTGGGCAACGAGAGAGAAACTCCGTCTCAAAAAAAAAAAAAAGAAAAGAAAAAGAAAAGAATTAAATCACATGAAAACATATGTCCACACAAAACCAGCCACAAAGTAGAAACAACCCAAATGTCCATGAGCCAATGAGTGGATAAATAAATTTGAGTCTATCCATATATTGAGAAACTATTCCGCAATAAGAAATGAAGTACTGGCCGGATTGTGATCCCAGCACTTTTGGAGGCCGAGGCGGGTGGATCACAAGGTCAGGAGATCGAGATCATCCTGGCTAACACGGTGAAACCTCGTCTGTACCAAAAATACAAAAAAATTAGCCGGGTGTGGCGGCGGGCACCTGTAGTCCCAGCTACTCGGGAGGCTGAGGCAGGAGGATGGCATGAACCTGGGAGGCAGAGCTTGCAGTGAGCCGAGATCATGCCACTGCACTCCAGCCTGGACGACAGAGCGAGACTCTGTCTCAAAAAAAAAAAAAAAAAAGAAAAGAAATGAAGTACTGATATATACTATAACATGGATGAACCTTGAAAAATTATGCTAACACAAAGAAGCCAGTCACAAAATACCACTATTTTATGATTCCGTTCATATGAAGTCTCCAGAATAAAATCTATAGAGACAGAAAATAGATTAAACAATTGCTTAGAACTGGGAGGGGAAATGATGGGGGGTGATGGCTAGGGGATACAAGGGTTCCTGTTGGGATGATGAAAAATGTTCTTAAAATTTACTGTGGTCGTGGTTGCACAACTCTAAATATACAAAAAGCCATAGAATTGTACACTTAAAAAGTAAAAAAAAAAAAAAAAAAAAAAAAAGACTGGATGCAGTGGTTGACTATAATCCCAACACTTTGGGAGGCCAAAGCGGGAGGATCGCTTGAGCCCAGGAGTTTGAGATCAGGCTGGGCAACAAACTGAGACTCCTGTGTCTACAAATTTTTTTAAAAAAATTAGCTAGGCGTGGTGGCACTCACCTGTGGTTCCAGCTACTTGCGAGGTTGAGGTGGGAGGATCACTTGAGCCTGGGAGGTCAAGGCTACAGTGAGCTGTGATCTTGCCACTTGCACTTCAGCCTGGGCAACAGAGCAAGACCCTGTCTCAAAATGAAATAAAATAAAAGAATAAACCATTGATTGGCTGGGTGCGGTGGCTCACACCTGTAATCCTAGCACTTTAGGAGGCTGAGGTGGGTGAATTGCTTGAGTACAGAAGTTTGAGACCAGCCTGGGCAACATGGTGAAACCCTGTCTCTATTCAAAAATAAAAATAAAAAATATGTATACTATTGATACAGACAATAACCTGAATAAATCTCCAGTGAAAAAACCCAATCCCGAGAAGTGGCATCCTGTATGATTCTATTTATATAACATTCTTGAAATGAAAATTTATAGAAATGGGGAACAGATGAGTGATTGCCAGGAGTGAAAGAGGAGGCAGGGGTGGGAGAGAAGTGATTGTGCTACAAAAGGGCAACATGACTGATGCTCCTGGTGATGGAGTTTTTCTGTACCTTGACTATATCAATATCAATACCCTGGTTATAATATTGTATTAGAGGTGGGGGGGGTTTCTCCTTTTTTTTTTTTGAGACAGAGTTTTACTCTGTCGCCCAGGCTGGAGTGCAGTGGTGGGATCTCAGCTCACTGCGATCTCCACCTCCTAGGTTCAAGCAATTCTCCCTTCTCAGCATCCCAAATAGCTGGGATACAGATGTGCACCGCCAGGCCCAGCTAATTTTTTGTATTTTTAGCAGAGACAGGGTTTCACCTTGTTGGCCAGGCTGCTTTTGGACTCCTGACCTCAAGTGATTCGTCCGCCTCAGTCTCCCAAAGTGCTGGGATTACAGGCATGAACCACCGCACCCAACCACTTACAGTTGTATGTGAATCTACAAATATCTCAAAATTAAAAGTTTAACCAAAAAATAACATAATGGATGTTAAACACTCTAAATTCTATAATTGTGAGCAAATTATTATTATGTATCTTATGATAACCATAGCATGGAACTATTATGACTTTATTAACTTATTAACTTATTAAAAGCACTTAAGTCCCTACTATGTTCAAGGACTAGGTTAGATGTTGCATAGCATACAAAGTTATAAACTTATGGTAAAATCGTAACTGTTTTCATGTTGCAAGTTTTGGCTAAGCCTGGGTCCTTTTTGTGAAATATAAGTTGGGTGAAATATAAATATACTTGTGATGGAGGATATACATTTTTATTTACTGATAATCACTGATAGCTATAATCAAGATCAAATGCTGTTAACTAATTATCTTTCACAATTCCTATACCCAACTTTATAACTTGACAAAAAACCTCAAAAATATGCCGGGGGCAGTGACTCATGTCTGTAATCCCAGCACTGTGGGAGGCTGAGGCGGGTGGATCACCTGAGGTCAGGAGTTCGAGACCAGCCAGGCCAACATGGCGAAACCCTGTCTCTACTAAAAGTAAAATTAAAAAAATTAGCCGGGCGTGGTGGTAGGTACCTGTAGTCCTAGCTACTTGGGAGGATGAGGCAGGAGAATCGCTTGAACCTGGGAGGCAGAGGTTTCGATGAGCCGAGATTGTGCCACTGCTCTCCAGCCTGGGCAACAGAGCGAGATTCTATCTCACAAACAAACAAAAACCTCAAAGGTATAACAGTGAACATTTGATCTCACTCCCCAAATCTGTTCCTTCCGTCACTAACTAGTCTTCTCCATCTCAGTAAATAGTCTACCACTCACTCACTTGTTCAAGGCAGTAACTCAGGCATAATCTTTCTCTTCCTCTTACCTCCCATATTCCTCTGGTGGGCCCATCAATAACACCACCTTATTCTAAACTATCAACATCTTCTGCTGTGCTACACAATAGCTTCCTGACTGGTTTCTTTGCTTCTACTGTTGCCCCCCTCCAATCCACTCTCCACACAACAACCAAAGTGATTTTCTTAAAACTGAGATTGTCGCCCCACCGACATAACCCTTTATTGGTAGCCTATTTTACTTAGACAAAATTCAAACTATACCATGGCCTACAAGGCCCTACATGCTCTGAACCCTGCCATCTCCCCATCCTTCTCCGTCATTTACCTTCTTATTCATCATGATCCAGCCACACTAGCCTTTCAGTTGCTAAAGTATACCAAGCTCTTCCCAACCCTGAGGGTCTGTGTACACATTCTTTTTTTTTTTTTTGAGACAGGGTCTTACTCTGTCCCAGGGTGAGTCTGCAGTGGCATGATCATGGTTTACTGCAACCTCAACCTCCCAGGAGGCTCAAGTGATCTTTTTTTTTTTTTGAGACAGAGTCCCACTCTGTCACCCAGGCTGGAGTGCAGTGGCGCAATCTCGGCTCACTGCAACCTCCGCCTCCGGGGTTCAAGTGATTCTCCTGCCTCAACCTCCCAAGTAGCTCGGATTACAGGCGCCCGCCACCATGCCCAGTTAATTTCTGTATTGTTAGTAGAGATGGGGTTTGGCCATGTTGGCCAGGCTGGTCTCAAACTCCTGACCTCAGGTGATCTGCCTGCCTCGGCCTCCCAAAATGCTGGGATTGCAGGCGTGAGCCACCGCACCTGGCCTCAAGTGATCTTACCTCAGCCTCTGAGTAACTGGGACTACAGAAGTGCGCCACCACACCCAGCTAATATTTTTGTAGTGAGAAGGGTCTCCCTGTGTTGCCCAGACTGGTCTTGAACTCCTAGACTCAAGTAGTTCTCCCGCCTCAGCCTCCCAAAGTGCTGGTATTATAAGCATGAGCCACTGTGTTGGACCCACATTATTTTTTATTTTCTTTTTCTTTCCTTTTTTTTTTTTTTTTGTGAGACAGATTCTCACTCTGTCACCCAGGCTGGAGAGCAGTGGCACAATCTCGGCTCACTGCAACCTTCGCCTCCCAGGTTCAAGCAATTCTCCTGCCTCAGCCTCCCTAGTAGCTGGGATTACAGGCACACCACCATGCCCTGCTAATTTTGGTATTTTTAGTAGATACGGGGTTTTGCCATGTTGGCCAGGGTGATTTTAAACTCCTGACCTCAGGTGATCCACCCTCCTCGGCCTCCCAAAGTGCTGAGATTATAGGCATGAGCAACCGCGCCCAGCCAGCCCACATTATTTTCTTTGCTTTGAACACTCTTCCCTAGTTCTTCGCAAAACTGGCTCCTTCTTATCCTTTAGATCTCAGCTAAAATATTGCATTGGCTGTTCCATAATTCTACATGAGAGGAAAAAGGGGCAGCAATCTGATTAAAACTGTGAAGGGGGAATTCTTAGGGGATCTATCTCAAAGCTGCATTTGCATAGCAAACACACTGTCTTTACTTAGATTAAGTATAGACCAATAAAAATGTCAATGTTTTCTAAAATGCTTTTATTCATACTTTATATAAGATTAAGAAAACATCATCTGTCCATAAAAATATAATTTGGAGTACCCTGAGGGAAGTGGCAAGTGTTTCAAAGAGGATGGAGAGGCTGACAGGGACTAGAAAGTTTTTTTAATCTTGCGGATAAGGGTCTATTTGCATCTTTTAAGTAGGGGCATGCTGTGGTCTAATTTAAATGATTGGCTGAAGTGAGACTAAAGACTAAAACGTCAGTAAAATCATTATTGTTATTAATATTATGACATTTATTGAGCATTTAATATGTGACAAATACGTTGTCCCTCAGTATCTGGGAAGGACTAGTTCCAGGACCTTCATGGATATCAACATCCAAAGATGCTCAAGTGAGACATAAAATGGCATAGTATTTGCCTATAACCTATGCACATACTCTTACACACTTTTATTTTATTTTATTTTATTTTATTTTACTTTATCTTTTTTTTTGAGATGGAGTCTCTCTCTGTCGCCCAGGCTGGAGTTCAGTGGCACAATCTCAGCATACTGCAACCTCCACCTCCTGGGTTTTAAGCAATTCTCTCCGCCTCAGCCTCCCGAGTAGCTAGTATTATAGGTGCCCACCACCACGCCTGGCTAATTTTTGTATTTTTAGTAGAGATGGGGTTTCGCCCTGTTGGCCAGGCTGGTCTTGAACTCCTGACCTCAGGTGATCCACCTGCCTCGGCCTCCCAAAGTGCTGGGATTACAGGCGTGACCCACCAAGCCTGGCCATTATATACTTTAAATCATCTCTAGATTACTTATAATACCCAATACAATTTGAATGCTATGTAAATAATTATTATACAGTATATTGTTTTATTGCATTTTTAGTATTGTTTTGGGTTTTTCTTTATTGCCGTTTCCCAAATATTTTCTTTTATTTATTTTTAAAAATAGAGATGGAGTCTCACTCTGTTGCTCAGGCTAGTCTTGAACTCCTGGGCTCAAATGATCCTCCCACTTTGGCCTCCCAAAGTGTTGGGATTACAGGATAAGCCACCATGCCCGGCCTATTATCCCCATTTTAAAGATGAGAAAACAGGCCGGGCAGGGTGACTCATGCCTGTAATCCCAGCATTTTGGGAGGCCAAGGCAGGTGGATCAATTAAGGCCAGGAGTTCGAGATCAGCCTGGCCAATGTGGCGAAACCCTGTCTCTACTAAAAATGCAAAAAAAAAAAAAAAAAATTAGCCGGGAGTGGTGGCGTGCGCCTGTAATCCCAGCACCTCAGGAGGCTGAGGCAGGAGAACTGCTTGAACCCGGGAGGCAGAGGTTGCAGTGAGCCAAGATCAGGCCATTGCACTCCAGCGTGGGTAACAGAGCAAGACTCCATCTCTAAATAAACAAATAAATACGAGGAAACAAAGGCACAGAGAGTTAAGAGACTTACTCAAAAATTACAAAACTAGGCTGGGCACAGAGGCCCACGCCTATAATCCTAGCAGTTTGGGAGGCCGAGGCGAGTGGATTGCCTGATCTCAGCAGTTCGAGACCAGCCTGGGCAACATGGTGAAACCCTGTCTCTACTAAGATACAAAAAATTAGCCGGGTGTGGCAGCGAATGCCTGTACTCCCAGCTACTCAGGAGGCTGAGGCAGGAGAATTGCTTGAACCGGGGACGTGGAGGTTGCAGTGAGCCAAGATCACGCCACTGCCCTCCAGCCTGGGTGACAGAGCGAGACTCCGTCCCCCACTGCCTGCCCCCCTAAAAAAATATATACAAAACTAGTAAGTGACAGAGCTAAGATTCAAACCCAGAGAGTCCAGCTTCAAAACTCAGGTTCCTCATCATGAAATGAATTTATTCGTTCATTCTTCATATTTAATTTCATGAGTATGAAAATGCTATAAAGCTTCCCTTTTCTATAAGATTACTGCAATACCACAGGCTTGAAATTGCAAAGGTCTGAACTAATACAATGGCAAACACGATGGAGAAGGGTAAGGAGATATTTGAAAGAGACTCAGGGAAGTAAAACCGACAATGTGGGCAAACAGCTGTGGAGCATAAGTGGGAGGGGAATCTAAGATGACTCTCAGACTTCTGATTTTAGTAACTGGGTAGTTGATGAGCCAATCATACAAATGGGAAATTCAGGAGAGGAACTCTAGTGGAAAAGATAGAAATTATTGGTCATTTCATGTTTGATGTGCTTTTGGGGCAAAAGGAATAGCCAGGAGACAATCAGATATACTAGTCTGGAGCTCAGGAAAGAGATTAGGGCTAGAGATGTAAATTTTGTTCTCATACAGGTGTTAAAGGCAATTTCACTTAGGAAGAGTATCTGTAATAAACAAAGAGGGCTCAGAGCAGAATTCTCAGAAACATCATCATTTGTCGGGCGCGGTGACTCAAGCCTGTAATCCCAGCACTTTGGGAGGCCGAGACGAGCGGATCACAAGGTCAGGAGATCCAGACCATCCTGGCTAACACGGTGAAACCCCGTCTCTACTTAAAAAATACAAAAAAACTAGCCGGGCGAGGTGGCGAGGTGGCGGGGGCCTGTAGTCCCAGCTACTCCGGAGGCTGAGGCGGGAGAATGGCGTAAACCCGGGAGGCGGAGCTTGCAGTGAGCTGAGATCCGGCCACTACACTCCAGCCTGGGCGACAGAGCGAGACTCCGTCTCAAAAAACAAACAAACAAAAAGAAACATCATCATTTAGGGAGTAAGTATATTAAAAACATCCAGCAGAGAAGACTGAGGAAGATGGTCATAGGGTTAAGATACCAGGAGAGAGTGGTGTCATGAAATCTCAGGATGGAGTTTCAACAATGACAAAATTGTCTTCAATCCCACTAGAAAGTAAGCTCTAGGAAACTATGGGACATATCTGCTTTGTTCACCAATGTATTCCCAATGCCTAGAGGCTTGGCACATAGTAGATGGCCAAAAACATTTCATGAATAAGAAAACAAATTAGCTGGGCGTGGCGGCTCACGCCTGTAATCCCAGCACTTTGGGAGGCCAAGGTGGGAGGATCATCTGAGGTCAGGAGTTCGAGACCAGCCTGACCAACATGGTGAAACCCCGTCTCTGCTAAAAAATAAAAAAATTAGCCAGGCGTGGTGGTGCACGCCTGTAATTCCAGCTACTCGGGAGGCTGAGGCAGGAGAATCGCTTGAACCCGGGAGGCGGAGGTTTCAGTGAGCCGAGATCGCGCCACTGCACTCCAGCCTTGGCAACAAGAGCAAAACTCTGGGAAAGGAAGGAAGGAAGGAAGGAAGGAAGGGAGGAAGGGAGGGAGGGAGGGAGGGAGGGAGGGAACAGACAGTTATTAAATACCACACAAAGTTCTAGGAACCGAAAGACTGAGAGGTATCCATTTTATTTAGCAACTTTGGGTGTCGCTGATCTTGTCCAGAGCAATTTCTGTGGAATAATGGGGCAAAAGCAAAAATGGGAATGGATTAAAAGAATGAAAAGAATGTTCTTGTCTATTATTTTTCTACAATCATCATATATATATATATACACACACATACATTAGGCAGGGCCCAGTGGCTCACGCCTGTCATCCCAGCACTTTGCGAGGCCGAGGCGGGCGAATCACTTGAGGCCAGGAGTTCCAGACCAGCCTTGCCAACATAGCAAAATGCCATCTCTACTAAAAATGCAAATATTAGCCGAGCATGGTGGCAGGCGCCAGTAATCCTAGCTACTCCGGAGGCTTAGGCAGGAGAATCGCTTGAACCTGGGAGGCAGAGGTTGCAGTGAGCCGAGATCACGCCACTGCACTCCAGCCTGAGCGACACAGCAAGGCTCTGTCTCAAAAATAAATAAATTCTTAAAAGTTGATGGGAGAAAAAAAGTTGTTTAAAATAATTTTTTTAAAGTTGATAGGAGGTGAGGAAGCGTAGCTACTGACGGCCCATTCTTGGATAAAATATTTTGACTCAGGAAATGAAGAACAGAGCTGCAATTACAAGGGATCAAAAGATATTTTTCCTTAAATGGAAGGAAACTTGTTTTGTTCACCATCGGATCTCCGGGGCCCGGCACAATCTGGCCACTTAATGGGCATTCAATAAACCCCCGAGCTGGCTGGTGGCCGGCTTGCAGGACTCTGTCGCACAAGGACGGGCGCTGGAGTCTTTCCTTCTGGATTATGTAGGGACGAATGAAGGCGCGGGCTCAGTCCCTGACAGCGCAGTACCTTCGCCCTAAGCTAACCCACCCTAGGCCGCGTGGAAACCAGGGACCAGGAGGACAGACACCGGCGCACCAGAGAAATACGGGGTGGGTGGAGAAAAGAAAGCCCCACCCGCTGACAGCCGTTTCATCTCCAGCCTCGCCGTTTTACGCAGGCCCCTCCCTACACGGCTCCTGCTTCTCACACGCCTTGTACGCAACGGAACTGACGTGTACGTCGCGAGCGATTGACGGAAACAGAAATTGCTTTGCGGCCGGCACGGAAATTGCTTTCCTTCGGCTTCCGTTCTTGGTCCATGTGAGAGAAGCTGGCTGCTGAAATGACTGCGAACCGGCTTGCAGAGAGGTGAAGGGCAACGAGGGGAGGGGGGATTCTGGGTCTCGTTGGGGGCCGGGTTCCCCAGCTTTTGGGAAATGGGCGCCCCCTTTTAACAGATGGCAGTGGTTCCCCTCAAGAGCTGGCCACTTGTTCCTGTTTTCCGCGATCCAGCCTTTAAAGCCCTTTTAATTTCATTCACTTACTCCGCTCCTCAGCTGTATAGCCGCATCCCTGTTGGTCCTGATGCTGTTTCTGCCTCCCCAGCTCATTTACTATGTTTCACATTCCTCGTCACGTGACCCCTTTTTCAGCCTCTGCCGCGGCGCGATTTAATCCTCTGCGCAGGCAGTGCAGGCGTTATAAACTCCCCGAATCTTCGAAAGCTTTGCTGACTGGAGTCATCGCCACGTTTTGGCTCCTATGATGTTTTGTGCCTCCCCTCCCCGCCCCCGGAACTAAATGTAGTCCGTTTAGTAATGTTGGCTTTGCAAATACTAATAATATATGCTGTTAAGTAACGGTAAATTTTGTAATTTGTGGGTACCAGTCTCCTTAGTTAAGCACCTACTTTGCTAAGCAGGCCCCAGGGAAAATGGCTTACTCAGCTGCTTTCGACCTGTTTCTCCATTCCTGGGAACAAGTGATCAAGATGACACTTTTGATCAGGCTGCCTATCAAAGAGTCAAACGTGGAGGATGCTTAGAAATATTAATCGTGAAACTGCCTTGCCTCCAGGGCTAGCAACAGCGTCTTTGGCCATGTTATTCTAGGGTCTGACATTTTTACAGCTTCCCATAGGTCATAGGAAATGTTGTGCCAATCACTGAAAAGTGTTACCTCTTTTACATGCAGTTTTGAGTCAGGCATCATTCCTGGAGGTGATGCCTGACATCAGTCTAAATTTCACGTCTTGACAAGTTTTCAAAGGCGTTCATGCTGCTTTATATATCTTCTGAGGGATAGGGCTATTCTGTGTTGAAGTTACAATGTTTACGAGATTGTTTTAATAGATTAGACATTGCTTCAAATAATATTTCTCTATTAAATTTCAACTTTTATTATAATTAAGGGATACATATGCAGGTTTGTTACATGGGTATATTGCATTCACATTTCTTTGTTGCCTCTTTTAACAGCCTTCTGGCTTTGAGCCAACAGGAAGAACTAGTAGATTTGCCAAAAGACTACCTCTTGAGTGGGAGTGAAGATGAGGTGGGTGACAATTGCTAAACTGCCTTCAAAATTAGGGTAGAGAGCACATTCCTGGAATGGAAAGGTGTGACAATATTCTATGTATTTGTTCAGGTCTCTCAAATTAATTACAAATGGTTAGTGTTTCATATATAAGTTACTGTATCATATTAAGTGCTATAAGGATTTGGAAACTAAGTTACACTCACTACCCGCAAGTTGCATAAGTATAATTTATAAAACCAACTAAAACAGGCCTGGCTGGTGGCTCACGCCTGTAATCCCAGCACTTTGGGAGGCTAAGGCAGGGAGATAACCTGAGGTCAGGAGTTCAAGACCAGCCTGGCCAACACGGCAAAACCCTGTGTCTACTAAAAATACAAAAATTAGCTGGGTGTGGTGGTGTGTGCCTATAATCCCAGCTACTATTGAACCCAGGAGGTGGAGGTTGCAGTAAGCCAAGATCACGCCACTGCACTCCAGTCTGGGCAATAGAGCAAGACTCCGTCTCAAAAAAAAAAAAAAAAAAAAAAGACTGAAACACATGGTCCTCATGATATGATTTCCCAAGTTTGGATTTCTATAGAGCGTTATTTAATTATCTGACTGAAATATGCATATGTATTTTAAGCTGGATCTCCAACAGATGCTATAAGAATTCCAATTCTTTATTTCCCTTACAAAAAAACACTTTTTTTTTCCCTTGGGTTGGGGGCACACAACACATCTATTTTAATAACAAGGAGGGTTTTTTTTTTGGTCTATTTTTTTTATGCTTGTCGTGTTCTTCGTAGGAAAAGCCAACTTAACTTGGAGGCCGGGTGTGGTGGCTCACACCTGTAATCCCAGCACTTTGGGAGGCCAAGGCAGGTGGATGACTGGAGGCCAGGAGTTCAAGACCAGTCTGGCCAACATGGTGAAACCCCGTCTTTACTAAAAATACAAAAATTAGTTGGGTGTGGTGGCACTCGCCTGTAATCCTAGCTATTCCAGTGGCTGGGGCAAGAGAATCACTTCCAGGAGGTGGAGGTTGCAGTGAGCTGAGATCACACCACTGCACTCCTTCCTGGGCAACAGAGCGAGACTCTGTCTCAAAGAAAAAAAAGCCAACTTTGTAACTGGCTATGACTTACACTATATGTCAGGGTTTCCATGTTAGATCATACTATATATTTTATACAGAAACACCATTTTAAGCCCTTTTTGTCTAGAAGCAAGTTAGGACAGACACATGACATTAGCTCCCTTTTAGTTTGAGCTGGAATGCTTGCACACCAGACCTCTTCCAATTCCCCAGTTCTCTACTGACCAAAAGAACAAGAGATTTGGCCGGGCATGGTGGCTCACACCTGTAATCCCAACACTTTGGGAGGCCAAGGCAGGCAAATCACAAGGTCAGGAGATCGAGACCATCCTGGCTAACACAGTGAAACCCCATCTCTACTAAAAATACAAAAAATTAGCCAGGTGTAGTGGCGGGTGCCTGTAGTCCCAGCTACTCAGGAGGCTGAGGCAAGAGATTGGCATGAACCCGGGGGTGGAGCTTGCAATGAGCTGAGATCATGTCACTGCACTCCAGCCTGGACCACAGAGAGAGACTCTGTCTCATAAATAAATAAATAAAGAGCAAGAGATTTTATGTGAGACTCAATTTCCATGTTGTCTTTTCCCTCCCCCTCATCCTGATGGTTTTTCCTTTTCTGTGTCTTAGGGGGACAATGATGGAGAGAGAGAGCATCAAAAGCTTCTGGAAGCAATCAGTTCCCTTGATGGAAAGAATAGGTAACGTTCCTGTCAGTTAGGGCAGGTTATATAGTTGATTCCATGAGATTTCTCTGCAGCTAATATTTATTGAGTGCTTCATGTAAAGACCTTAATACCAGTGCCTAGCATATAGTAAGCATTATGTAATTGTTAGCTATTACTAGTCTTAGTGCTATTACTGTAAGCATTTGCAGTCTTATTCCACAATGAAAATCTTTTAAAGCATTGAGTAGGCATTACTTAACCCCATTAGAGAAGTAAATTGACTTACCCCCAAGGTCAGCTGGCTAATATGTTATAGGTTCAGGTGTGTTTAATCTAAGTCCAATATGTTTTCCACTATGCTTACCTTGTAATAAAGAGAAGAGATGAGGGTTAGATAACCAAGTCCAAGTTAGGAACAGATCTCCTTGCTGCATCATGACAAAACCTGACCCTAGAAGAAATACAAGAAACCAAAGCCCTGTATGAAGAGAGAAGTGTTTGTCTCTCCCACCCCTAAGCCCCCATAAAATTTATCCATTCCTATTATATCGTTTTGCCTAATTTCAGGCGGAAATTGGCTGAGAGGTCTGAGGCTAGTCTGAAGGTGTCAGAGTTCAATGTCAGTTCTGAAGGTAAGTTGAACAAAGGAAGATACCCATGCATGAAACTTGTGGGGTTCCAAGGGCATAGTGTTCACCTCACCCCCCAGGAACTGTTTTTGATGTAGTTAATGACTCATACCATAAATACCTGGGAGAGTGGGTGAAGAAGTGTAGTCAGATGCCCTTCAGTTTCTTCCATCTCTCAAAGAAAGCCTAGAAGGCTGTGGTCAAGGTATGCTACCGAGTTTGATGAGATACTTCTAGGATAGAGGGACATGAATGAAGACAGCTGCCTCTTAGTAACTTAGTCATAATTCATATTTGTACAATTTCATTTTAATTTCAGTTCTCTTAACAATGCTTTGAGTTAGGAAACAGGCAAATGTTCTCTTCAGCCAGAGCTCAGAGAAGTCAAGTTACTTGTTCAAGGGCCTTTGCCTAGTACAGTGTTTTTCAACCTTTGCTTTTTTACTGCTCCCCTGAGAGGAGCCTTTTAAGACATTTTTTCCTCATTGTATCCCTCCCACTATGCCCCTTCCCCAGGAAATCAAGTCCTAAGGAATAAGAGTTTGTTGGACAGAGTTGAGCCTTGGAGGGACACAAAACATTGTAATATCTAAGATTCTTTTCATACTCCCCCAGAAAGAACCAATTTTCACCCTGGGGTGGGCGGGGGGGGTGGTAAAAATTGCCCCTGTTCAGAATACATGCTCTAATAAGTGGCAGCCGTGGGATTTTATCCTAATACTGAGTCTAGATGCCAAATCTTTTTCACCCTGTTCACAACTTAGGCAGCTAGAATGGGTTTTGCATTCGTAGTAATCACTGGTGTAGCCTCCTAGGGCAAATAACAATGTATTCCAAGCATACTCATTCAGTGGATATTTATTGTGTTTCTACTAGGTAGCAGTATCAGGAAGTGTTGTAGATACCAAGGCTACAGTAGCGAATAAGATGTGAGCTCCTGGGGCTTACTTTCTAATAAAGGGAGACAATAAGAGAGGATGATGCAATAAAGCGACTAAGTGGCTACTTTAGATTGGTTGGTCATGAAAGGCCCCTGAAGAGGCAAAATTGAAGCTGAGATCTGAATGACAAGTCAAGTGAACCATGCAAAGATTAGGGAAAGTATTTCAGGCCAGGGAACAGCTAGCACAAAGGCTCTAAGGTAGAAACATGCACAGCATGTTGAAGAATGGGAAAGAGGACCCTGTGACAAGAGCATGGTGGAGGGTGGGGGGTGACATGAGGTTAGAGAGGCAGATGGGGATTAGATCTCATAGGACCGTGTCGTTTAGGTAGATGAGATTCAAAGTATAATGGGGAGTCACTGGAGGATTTTCAGCAGCGTCATGACATGCTGTGGTTTATATTTTCAAAAGATCATTTTGGGCTGGGTGCAGTGGTTTACACCTGTAATCCCCAGCACTTTGGGAGGCTGAGGTGGGCAGACTGCTTCAGCCCAGCAGTTTGAGGCTGGCCTGGGCAACATGGCACAACCCTATCTCTACAAAAAAAGATGCAGAAAATTAGCCATGCGTAGTGGCACATGCCTATAGTGCCAGCTACTTGGGAGGCTGAAGTGGGAGGATTGCCTGAGCCTGGGAGGCAGAGATGGCATCACTGCTCTCCAGCCTAAGTGACAGAGTGAAACCCTGTCTCAAAAGAAAACAAACAAAAGAAATATCACTTTGGTTGTTTTTATTTTTGGCTGTTATGTGAAGAATGAATTGCAATAGGGCAAGAGTAGAAGCACCAGGAGAAAAGAAAATGAGTTTTGAATAAATATTTTCCCCTATCTTCTACCCCCTAACACGTTTGGGGATGAATGTAGAGTGATAGTGTTGGCATGGCTAGAAATAGGCAATTGAAGTAAGATAATTATTCCTGCTTCTCTGCACATTTGCCATCTACTGGCATTTTCTACTGAGGCTTCTGCCTACATTATATTGAGATCTTGCCTCACTTCTTGGTCTGACTAGAAAGTTTGACCTTTCTACAGGATCAGGAGAAAAGCTGGTCCTTGCAGATCTGCTTGAGCCTGTTAAAACTTCATCTTCTTTGGCCACTGTGAAAAAGCAACTGAATAGAGTCAAATCAAAGAAGACAGTGGAGTTACCTCTGAACAAAGAAGAGATTGAACGGGTAAGCTATAGAGAAGGTGGTCTATTAAGGGAAAGAAATTGTGTTGACAAGGGAAAATAGGGTAATAGAAAGAAGGGAAAGACCTGAAAAATGGGAGAAGGGGGAGCTGTGATTTCCCCACTATGGATAAGATTAAAAATAATCTAGGAGTGCCAGGCGCAGTGGCTCACGTCTGTAATCCCAGCACTTTGGGAGGCCGAGGCAGGCGGATCACCTGAGGTCAAGAGTTCGAGATCAGCCTGGCCAGCATGGTGAAACCCCGTCTCTACTAAAAATGCAAAATTAGCCTGGTGTGGTGGCACACGCCTGTAATCCCAGCTACTTGGGAGGCTGAGGCAGGGGAATCGCTTGAACCAGGAGGTAGAGGTTGCAGTGAGCCGAGATCGTACCATTGCTCTCCGGCCTGGGCGACACAAGTGAAACTCCATCTAAATAATAATAATCTAGGAGAAATTGCAGTCCTGAGAAGCAAGCGGTAACCTCTAGCATCCTGATTCTTTCGTGGGCTAAGAAACGTTGTTTCCTAATTTCTTGTTAGTCCTTTGGGTTTGATGCTTTAATCTTGTGGCTCTTTCCTTTTACATACTTTGTCTGCTTCAGATCCACAGAGAAGTAGCATTCAATAAAACCGCAAAAGTCCTCTCCAAATGGGACCCTGTCGTCCTGAAGAACCGGCAGGCAGAGCAGCTGGTTTTTCCGCTGGAGAAGGAGGAGCCAGCCATTGCTCCCATTGAACATGTGCTCAGTGGCTGGAAGGTGAGTACAACAAAATGAAACTGAACTTCATTGAAAGGTGAGATTTTATAAGTTGGAGATTTCAGAGCCTGCAATTGATTTGATTGGACATGTTAAGCTAAACCCCAGCATAAGTCATTTTAGCTTAGTGCTCAGAAAGAAGGGATTGCCCATAGTCATTGTCAGTCATGTGACTGACATGTCAGTCACAATAGCTCTGTGATCACTTTTTTTTTTTTTCTTGAGACAGGGTCTCGCTCCGTCACCCAGGCTGGAGTGCGGTGGCACGATCTCAGCTCACTACAACCTCCGCCTCCTAGGTTCAAGCGATTCTCCCGCCTTAGCCTCCCAAGTAGCTAGGATTACTGGCACGCACCAACACACCCAGCTAAATTTTTTTGGGGATTTTTAGTAGATACAGGGTTTCGCCATGTTGGCCAGGCTGATCTCAAACTCCTGACCTCAAATGACCCGCCCACCTCAGTCTCCCAAAAGTTTTGTGATTACAGGAATGATGAGCCAACGCGCCCAGTCTCTGTGTCACTTTTCATCTGCTTGTAGTATACAGTACTTGGCTATTTCCATGTTTTTGTGTTAAACCATGTGATTGCCCTTATAGCAGGAACATAATAATGTTTTCTTTCTTTTACTCCAGTTTTTTAAAAGCATTTAAAGCCACATTCTGATCCTAGGGAAATCAGGAACTCGGTAGTATTAATGATGCCTTAGTGAGGATATGTGAACAACAGAAGCCAAAGTTTGCTTGTACAGGAATGAATACCACATTAAAATATGTGTTGCTGGCAATGACTAGAACTTCAGCAGGTAACTTATTATGACTCTGAGCTGCAGGGCAGGGGTTTAGAGCTGGGTTTCCCAAACACTAACCCCTAACAAAGTTTTTGTCTGAAACAAAAGGATAATTGTAAGTATGTTTGTTTGGTGGGTGTAATGTTGCCAGTTCTTTTTTATTATGAGGTTATTCTTTCTATTTTAGTGGTGTTGAAATGTCTTTTCTTCTATGAAATGATGGTGGTAGTAAATGATGGGATTGGGGATGAAATGGTAGTTATGCTCTTGGCAAAATTAGAAGTTGGAAATCCTATGTTGGTCCCTAAAGTCTCGGTTTTTAGTCTGAATAGCTGCTTTAGAACAGCTAGCCTACTTGTCCAATACACCATTGGTATGGAGTCTATAGTCTATAATGGGCTGATTAATCTTAAATAGATGCCCTCTTTGTGCTTCTCCTCTTTACTTTCCAAAAACCCAAGAATAGTAGTTTCTTAGGCGTTGGGAAGTTGAGCTAATTAAAGCTAATCAAAGTAAACATTGCTTGCCACAATAGCTAGAAATTGAGCAAGTAGTTGCTTATTATGGGGATAAGCTGTTTCTGATGTTTTTGCTGAAGTCACTACCATTCTCTTTCTAGGAGGCTTCCTTTTCTACATGAAAAAGAGATCAGGTTTAAAGTGTGGCTGCAGGATGAAGGGAGACTTTAGAAAAAAAAAATCAGAGGTAATACAATTTGTAGGATTCAAAAATAAAAAAGCATAGAAGATATGTAGTGAAAAGTTTGACTCCACCCTCTGCCCCATCTGATCATTTTTACCCCCATACTCACCACTTGCATAAGTTTGCTGTTGTTGTCTTAGAATTTCATTTTTATATTCACGTTTACCTCCTTTTTAAATAAAAAGAATGGTAGCATGCTACTACACACTGTCCTCCACCTTGCTTTTTCCAAATGACAGTGTAATCTTGGAGATAGCAGGAAAATGCCAAGTTTGTTATTAAAAATGAGATGGGGCCGGGCGTAGTGGCTCACGCCTGTAATCCCAGCACTTTGGGAGTCCGAGGCGGGTGGATCACCGGAGGTCAGGCGTTTGAGACCATCCCGGCCAACATGGCGAAACCCCATCTCTACTAAAAATACAAAAATTAGCGGGGCATGGTGGTGTGTGCCTGTAATCCCAGCTACTAGGGGGGCTGAGGCAGGAGGATCACTTGAACCTCGGAGGCGGAGGTTGCAGTGAGCCGAGATCGTGCCACTGCACTCCAGCCTGGGCAACAAAACAAGACTCCATCTCAAAATATATACATAAATAAATAAAAAATAAAAACTAGATGGTAGTGGAGGAGGTTACACTAAGAATAGCACAACCTCTTCAAGATAGAGTGAGGCTCAGATGTTATACATTGAATATGCCATGCCATTCATTCATTCTAAGACTGACTTTTGAGAAATTATGCTAGTAGGGCACAGAGAAATAAGGAAGTGCTTAGTTCAGAGGGTGCTTTGTGGCTAGCAACTCCTAGGTCTCTCCTTACAACTTAGAGTGCAAAGTACCAACAACTAGTATATGCTGTATTAGGGTTTCTAGAGATTGAATATCAAGTCTCAGGCTGGGCACGGTGGCTCACGCCTGTAATCCAAGCACTTTGGGAGGCTGAAGCAGGTGGATCACCTGAGGTCAGGAGTTCAAGACCAGCCTGGCCAACATAGTGAAACCTCGTCTTTACTAAAAATACATAAAAGAGCCAGGCATGGTAGCACATGCCTGTAGTCTCAGCTGCTGAGGAGGCTGAGGCAGGGGAATTTCTTGAATCCAGGAGGCGGAAGTTGCAATGAGCCGAGATCACACCACTGCACTCAAGCCTGCAAAAAAAAAAAGAAAATTGAAAGTCTGTACTATAGTTTTGGTTCAGCTTCCTAAAATTTTGTTTAGCTGCAAATAATTAAGTGGGATATTGCATGAGAAGGCAATTGTAAACTGCAAAGTGCTAGAAATGCTGTAAGGTAACTTCTTTCACCCCTCTCCTCACTATTCTCTGTGTACACCACTATTTACCAAGGTATTCTCCTTGAAACCTTAGTCTCTCAGTATGCCCTCACAAGAGGAGAGGAGGCATTGCTAGAAAATGCTGCATGCCCCTACTGGAGATTGGAGAGTCACAACATGCTTTAGCATTTTAAAGGCTGTGAAACAGGCCGGACGGACGTGGTGGCTCACGCCTATAATCCCAGCACTTTGGAAGGCTGAGGTGGGTGAATCACCTGGGTTAGGAGCTCGAGACCAGCCTGGCCAACATGGCAAAACCCCATCTCTACTAAAAATATATACAAAAATTAGCTGGACATGGTGGCTTATACCTGTAATCCCAGCTACTCCGGAGGCTGAGGCACCAGAATCACTTGAACCCAGGAGGTGGAGGTTGCAGTGAGCCAAGATTGTGCCACTGCACTCCAGCCTGGGCAACAGAGTGAGACTCTGTCTCAAAAAATAAAAATAAAGGCTATGAAACAATGGTGAAGACACCTGTTGGATTTAATTTAACTTAGGGTATACAAACTGATTTTATTAAAATTTCAATAAATTGAATTTTAAGCTTTTAACAGGGGAAGCAAATCTTGTTATCTGATAAGGAATGTGTTTGGGGAAGAGCTGGTCTGTCTCCACTGCTGCCTCCTCTCCCTCACCTTCTTCCCCTACTGCCCCACTATAACTTCTCTCAAAAGGCATTAGTGAGGGGCCTCCGAATTGCCAGATCCCAAGCCCTCTTAGTCTTTAGCGTATTTGACACCATTAGCACATTTCATTCTAAAAATCTCTCCCCTCTAGCTTCTGTGATATACTCTGGGTATTTACTCTCTCTGGCTTTCCTTAGTCCTTTTTATGCTTGCTCTGTAAATTCCATACTTTTGTTTGTTTGTTTGTTTGTTTTTTGAGATGGAGTCTCGCCACCACGCCCAGCTAATTTTTTGTAGTTTTTAGTAGAGATGGGGTTTCACCGTGTTAGCCAAGATGGTCTCGATTTCCTGACCTCTTGATCCGCCCACCTCGGTCTCCCAGAGTGCTGGGATTACAGGCGTGAAAATTCCATACCTTGGCTGGGTGCGGTGGCTCACACCTGTAATCCCACCACTTTGGGAGGCCAAGGCGGGCAGATCACGAGGTCAGGGGATTGAGACCATCCTGGTTAACACGGTGAAACCCCGGCTCTACTAAAAATACAAAAAATTAGCCGGGCGTGGTGGCGGGTGCCTGTAGTCCCAGCTGCTCGAGAGGCTGAGGCAGGAGAATGGCGTGAACCCAGGAGGCGGAGTTTGCAGTGAGCCAAGATCGCGGCACTGCACTCCAGCCTGGGCAACAAAGCGAGACCCCATCTCAAACAAAAAAAAAGAAAATTCCATAACTCTTGACTATCACTCTCAACCCCTTCTTTGGAGCTCCAGTCTTATATTCCATGTGACTAGCAGGAGTCACCTGGGTCTCCCATGTGCACCTTAAACTTAGTCCAGTCCAAAGTAAGCTTCGCATTTCCTTTCCCCAGACTTCCAAAACCTATACCCCTTCATTCTGCAACTCAGTTAACAGCGTAACTTCCTACCCTAGTCACTTAGGTTGGACCCTCAGTCATTTGATTCCTACTTGACCCCTTCACTATCTCCCTCTCCGCCAGCTTATACAGGGGCCTAGGCCTGCAAATTCTGTCTCTGTAATAGCCCTTAGGCTCCTATTTTCTCTTCATTTTCATTTTCATTGCCCTAATTGAGGCCCTCATCGAACCTTTCCTTTGGAACTTTACATATATCCTCTACACAATCAGCAGGATTTTCTTGCTGAAACACGAAATTGATTGTTGCTCTCCTTAAAATCCTTCAAAGGCTGTTCACTTACAGAATAAAATAAAATTACCTAGCATTTTAGCTATGTTGGACAACACATTCTATTACATACCACTCCTTTCCCTGTGTCTGTGTTTTTGCTTATGCTCATCTGTTTGGATTTTTTTTTTTCCTCCTGACAGAACTGTACTTAGGCCTCAAAGCCTAATTCAAAAGGTCACTTCCTTCCCCAAGCCTAACCTACCTCCTAATAATATTTAATGGTGATTTCCTCTGTGATTACCCCTATAGAATAACGTAGCAGTATGTGTTTAACCCATTATGTTATGCTGTTTGTGTTGTATATGTCTGTGCTCTGAAAGGCTGTGAGCTCCATGAGGACAGGAACTATCTTAATCAATTGTGTATTCCTAGCACCCCACACAAGTGCCTGGAATATAGCTACAATCAACAAATGTTTGTAAACTGATTTGAATTGAAGGGACATTACAGCATTGTAGTATAAATCACTTTGCAGCCTGTGATTGATCACTACTGCAAATACTAAAAATGGAAGAACACGTACCTTTACTATTCAGTAAAACAGTTTTATGGTTAAATCAATAGCATCGTGTAACATGTGATGATGTGCGTTTATGCATTTATCCAAATATTTGTAAGTTTAATACTGACCATGATGTATATGGCTATTGAAGAAAACCACACATAATATGTGTGTGAGGTTTGAAACTAGCTCTGTTGCCTAGGGCTGTCTTTGTGCCTTGCCAGAATGTGGACCATGGCATGATCGGCCTGATTATTTAGCCATCCTCAAGATAGCATGTGGAATAACTGGTTTACAGTACATTCGTTTCATACATACTCTGCCTAGCATGCAAAATTAACTGGAAACTGAGGAATTGGAGCCAAAGTTAGAAAATGAGGAGAGTTCAATTTGAACCATCAGGAAACAGGCTAATTACATGAAGGTCTTTTTCTTTTTTTTTTTTTTTTTTTTTTTTAAACATAATAAATAGAGATGGGGTTTCACCATGTTGCCCAGGCTGGTCTCAAACTTGTGGGCTCAAGCAATCCTCCTGCCTCAGCCTCCCGAAGTGCTGGGATTACAGGCCTGAGCCACCATGCCCATCCTATATTTTTTTAAAGGCAATATCCTTTTGTGCTCAAGAAATTAAGACACACACCCCACCACAAACTACATTTGAAGACTGTGCCAAAAAAATGTCATGTTTTTTCTCATTTTCTTTCATCAGTAATTAATGATACCAAGAACACTTATATGCATGGTTTATAGCAGTGGGCTATGGTCAAAAAAAGTTGGGCTTCCCCTCTGAGATATTTGCAGATCTATTTCCTAGGTATATCATCAATGGCAAATAATGCTTATCTTAAGATCTAACCTCACAGGGCATGCTGGGCTCATGCCTGTAATCCCAGCACTTTGGGAGGCCAAGGCAGGAGGATTGTTTGAGGCCAGGAGTTTAAGACCAACCTGGGCAACATGGTAGGACCTTGTCTCTACAAAAAATAAAAAACATTAGCAGACATGGTGGCTTTCACTTGTGGTCCCAGCTGCTCAGGAGGCTGAGGCAGAAGGATCACTTGCACTAGAGGTGGAGGTTGCAGTGAGCTGAGATTGGAGTGCCAGTGGACCCCAGCCTGGGTGACAGAGGAAGACTGTGTCTCAAAAAAAAAAATAAAATAACCGCCCCTTCCCTCTAGAAGTATTCTAAAAGAAGGCTTATGATATGCATTTGAGATTCCTAACTATAAAGTAATAGTTATGTGCTTCAAATAATACATAACAATACAGGGACTCAAGGGCAATGTGCCTAGATTCTTAAGAGAATGGAAATCTGTTTAACATATATTGGTAACCTGGGCCGGGCGCAGCGGCTCATGCCTGTTATCCCAGCACTTTGGAAGGCCAAGGCGGGCGGATCATGAGGTCAGGAGAACGAGACCACCCTGGCTAACATGGTGAAACCCTGTCTCTACCAGAAATACAAAAAATTAGCCAGGCGTGGTGGCAGGCACCTGTAGTCCTAGCTACTTGGGAGGCTGGGGCAGGAGAATGGCGTGAACCCGGGAGGCAGAGCTTGCAATGAGCCGAGATTGTGCCACTGCACTCCAGCCTGGGCAACACAGCAAGACCCGTCTCAAAGAAAAAACATACTGGTAACCTGAACACAGTGATCCTTCTCAGCAGTATTAGAGAGTAGCCTCAGCATCTCCCTGCTGAAGTTGTCATATAAGAATCAAATAAGGCTTTATTTACACTGCTGACAACAAGACTGGAACCCCCTTCTCTTGCTGTAACAGCCAATCCTATCCACTTATGATTCCAATTATAGTGTCATAAGTTAGATAATCATAGTAAAGAGAGAAAGCTGTAAGAGCATGGCTTAAGACTCAGAATGTTGGCCGGGCGCGGTGGCTCAAGCCTGTAATCCCAGCACTTTGGGAGGCCGAGACGGGCGGATCACGAGGTCAGGAGATCGAGACCATCCTGGCTAACCCGGTGAAACCCCGTCTCTACTAAAAAATACAAAAAACTAGCCGGGCGAAGTGGCGGTTGCCTGTAGTCCCAGCTACTCGGGAGGCTGAGGCAGGAGAATGGCGTGAACCCGAGAGGAGGAGCTTGCAGTGAGCTGAGATCCGGCCACTGCACTCCAGCCTGGGTGACAGAGCGAGACTCCGTCTCAAAAAAAAAAAAAAAAAAAAGACTCAGAATGTTTTGTTGCTTCTTTCAGGCAAGAACTCCCCTGGAGCAGGAAATTTTCAACCTCCTCCATAAGAACAAGCAGCCAGTGGCAGACCCTTTACTGACCCCCGTGGAAAAGGCCTCTCTCCAAGCTATGAGCCTGGAAGAGGTAAGTGTGTCATAGGCCCTTCACACCCAGGCATGCCACGCTTCTCCTAGCATTTGTCTTCTGGCCCAGATGTCACTGTAAATATCATTTGTTGTAGGCAAAGATGCGCCGAGCAGAGCTTCAGAGGGCTCGGGCTCTGCAGTCCTACTATGAGGCCAAGGCTCGAAGAGAGAAGAAAATCAAAAGTAAAAAGTAAGGAGGCCCCTGTGAACTGGCCTTTGGTTCCACAGAAGAAAGTCATGTGGCTCATCATAAATTCTTTGGAGAGAACCTTTGATGCGGCAACTAGAGTCATGTAGATGAGGTCCCAAACAGGCGTGACTAGCCTTTTGTTCCCCACAAACCAACCTCATACAGTTTTGCCAAAAAGAGGACTATTCAGTTACTTTCTCTACCTTCCAAGGCATCACAGAGTGGTTCTGCAGAATGAGCTCTGAATTCCAGAGCTGTTAAGGCCAATAGGGCTTCCTTCCTGCCTTTTTGCCTCTTTGAAACTTGTTGGCCACATGTGGTGGCTCATACTTGTAATCCAAGCACTTTGGGAGGCCAAGGTGGATGGATCACTTGAGCTCAGGAGTTCAAGACCAACCTGGGCAACTGGTAAAACTGGCTGGGCACGGTGGCTTATGCCTGTAATCCCAGCACTTTGGGAGGCTGAGGTGGGTGGATCACTTGAGGTAAGGAATTCAAGACCAGCCTGGCCAACATGGCAAAACCCCATCTCTACTAAAAATACAAAAATTAGCCAGGCGTGGTAATGTGCACCTATAGTCCCAGCTACTTGGGAGGCTGAGGCGGGAGGATCGCTTGAACCCAGGAGGTGGAGGTTGCAGTGAGCCAAGATCACATCACTGCACTCCAGCCTGGGTGACAGAGTGAGACACTGTCTTAAAAAAAAAAAAAAAAAAAATGAAACTTATTCTACTCCTCCCTTGAGTTATAGAGGCAAAGGAGACTCTTTGAGCCACAGAGGTCTACCCTGAGGACTGTGGGTACCAAGAATCCTGCCAGTCCTCTCAGGTCCCAAAGTGACTCCCTATAGCCAACTAGTTCTATGATGCCCGTTCCAGCCCCCTGCCTAGGGAACCCATTGGGTAGTATGGGCACTTGTGCCTATGACATCCATGCTTCAGCTAAATTGCTAAACTCTTCCCTCCTACCCCTCTTACCCTACAGGTATCACAAAGTTGTGAAGAAAGGGAAGGCCAAGAAAGCCCTAAAAGAGTTTGAACAGCTGCGGAAGGTTAACCCAGCTGCGGCACTAGAAGAACTGGAAAAAATTGAAAAGGCCAGAATGATGGTGAGACTACGTCTTGCCCCACCCCCACCCCTTTGAACCAGCTTTCCTTGGAAGCCACTAAAGGTCTAAATCTCACTCTGTTCTTTCTTTCTAGGAAAGAATGAGCCTTAAGCACCAAAACAGTGGGAAATGGGCCAAGTCAAAGGCAATTATGGCCAAATATGACCTGGAGGTAAGAGACCCTTGGGGTGAGAGAAGATCTGGAATTGGAGGATGCTAGCAGAAGCAGAGTTGGGGAAGAGCCATGAGGATGGATGGAAAACCAGGAATCTAAAAAGGCATCAGAAAAATCTCTAAGGCAGAAAGGAAAATGACCAGAAACAAGGTGGAAAAGGAGAGATGAAAGGGAAACAGCATTGAAGGCAAGTCCAAAGCAGGAGAGGAGCTTTTTAAAATCTTATTTCACCTGTTGATTCCTTGAAGACAAAGAATTTGTCTTCCATTTTATACCACAGCTATTAACCCAGCATTGTAGATGCAGTTTAAACAGTAGGTACCAGTAAGAAATACCAAGTCAAATCGAGAGGAGGCAGCTTTATGAAATGGACCAGGAAAGGTATTATTGCAGTCACTAATGACAGGGCTCTCATGCTGTGACTCTTTCCTCCAGGCTCGCCAAGCTATGCAGGAACAGTTGGCCAAGAACAAAGAACTAACACAGAAACTCCAGGTAGCCTCTGAGAGTGAGGAAGAGGAGGGAGGCACAGAAGAAAAAGTGGAAGAACTCCTTGTCCCTGATGTAGTGAATGAAGTGCAGATGAATGCAGACGGGCCAAATCCCTGGATGCTCAGGAGCTGTACCAGTGACACCAAAGAGGCTGCAACCCAGGAGGACCCTGAGCAACTGCCAGAGCCTGAGGCCCACGAAGTTTCTGAAAGTGAGGGAGAAGACAGACCAGTGGCAGAAGAAGAAATTTTGTTGAGAGAATTTGAGGAAAGGCGATCCCTTAGAAAAAGGTCTGAGCTCAGCCAGGATGCTGAGCCAGCAGGCAGTCAAGAAACAAAAGGTGAGCTGTGATCAAATGGAAGGGAGAAATTCCTAGTGCTGTGGACAGACTATGGGAGAAAAAAAAAATGTGTCCACCCACACACACAACTGCATAGTGATTAGGCTCTAGGGACTTGCAAGAGTGCAGGCACTGGATCCCTGTAGAGAAATTACATTCATAACTACTCTTCTTTGAAGGCATTTAATAAGCAGTCATCTGCATGGCCATGCAACGTGGTTCAGGCACATTTTCTGTTTTGGGGGGCTCACAGCCTTCAGAAAGCCATAATAACTAAACCATCCTTGAAGTTAGGGTGTGAGTTAGTGTTCCTGGTACCTACACACCAGGGAGAAGTACATATGGTAGAATGGCAAATCTGAAAGTCCATTCACACCTATAGACACAGATAGGTCAATTTTGAGACATTAGGAAACATCTTCTAATTGCCGGATTTTTTTGTTTTGTTGGTTAAGTAGGAGTGGCATTTTTAGCACTTCTTAATTCTAGTTTATGTGTGTCTACATGGGGTGAGACTTTACGGAATGAATGACTCCACGGGGCTACATGGCAAATTAGAATTGTGACTCCATGCTCAGGCTCTATTTGTACTTTATATTTTCTACCTGTTATCTTGAAGAGATCTTATTAACAGTGTTAGCACCTGTGAGATTGGTCAGCGTTCCCATTTTTGGCAATAAACCAGGACACTAAAAAGCCTGCCTAGGAAAACTACCTACATTGAGAAATCACTTGGCTATCTGGACAAATTACCAGGTCTGGTTTGGTTCCACATAGGAATGCATTTAGATGACGGCAAAAATCTGGTTTTACATGGCAAAAAAAAATTATTTTTTTTCTTCTTTTTTTTTGTTTAAGAGACAGGGTTTTGCTTTGTCATCCAGGCTGGAGTACAGTAGTACAATCATACCTTACTGCAGCCTAAGACCTCCCAGGCTCAAGCGATCCTCTTGGCTCAGCCTCCCAACTAGCTGGGACTACATGTATGTGCCACCATGCTGAGCTACGTTTTTGTAGAGACTGAGGTCTTGCTCTGTTGCCCAGGCTGGTCTTGAATTCCTGGCCTCAAGCTATCCTCTCACCTCAGCCTCCCAAAGTGTTAGGATTACAAGTGTGAGCCACCGCACCCAGACTCCTTTTTTTTTTTCCTTTTTTTTTTTTCAGGTTTCCACATACAAAAATTTATTTTAAAAGAGCTATAATTTAGAATGTATTGTGGTGACCTTTACTTAATAGTTTTGGCTGGATATTTCTGGGATTAACAATTGCAAGCAGTGGCCGGGCGCAGTGGCTCAAGCCTGTAATCCCAGCACTTTGGGAGGCCGAGACGGGCGGATCACGAGGTCAGGAGTTCGAGACCATCCTGGCTAACACGGTGAAACCCCGTCTCTACTAAAAAAATACAAAAAACTAGCCGGGCGAGGTGGTGGGCGCCTGTAGTCCCGGCTACTCGGGAGGCTGAGGCAGGAGAATGGCGTAAAAACCCGGGAGGCGGAGCTTGCAGTGAGCTGAGATCCGGCCACTGCACTCCACCCTGGGCGACACAGCGAGACTCCGTCTCAAAAAAAAAAAAAAAAAAAAAAAAACAATTGCAAGCAGTCACTTCTGAGAGAATTTTGGAAAGCAGCACAGTGGGCTGAGATTGTTGGGGTGTCCATATATGACCACAGGACCCTAGTGGCTTTCTCTTAAGCCCCCTCAACAACTGACCATCTATCTAAATGTGCAGAGCGGCTGACTGTGATATGAAAGGATGAAAGACAGATTTGTATTTCTTTAGACAGTAAATAAATCAAATTTTCTCAAACCTTCCAAGAGTGTCCTAAAATACTGGAAAGTCACGGACCCCAATGAAAATGAACAAGGAAACCTGATTCTTGAGAAATAAACATCCATGTGTCCAAAGGCCAGATCTAAGGAGCTACAATGGCTTCATGCCAAAGCTAGAGAGCAGGATCAACTTGGGAATGGTGGCAACTTGAGTCAATGAAAAAGCCAGTTTAGAAGCATGTCACTGCCAGGTTTCCCTCCAGACTCTTTTTTTTTTTTGAGACAGGTGTCTGTCATCCAGGCTGAAGTGCAGTGGTGCAACCTTGGCTCACTGCAAGCTCCACCTCCCAGGTTCAAGCAATCCTCCTGCCTCAGCCCACAAGTAGCTGGGATTATAGGCATGCGCTACCACGCCCAGCTAATTTTTGTATTTTTAGTAGAGACGGGGTTTCACCATGTTGGTCAGGCTGGTCTCAAACTCCTGGCTTCAAGTGATTCACCCACCTCAGCCTCCCAAAGTGCTGGGATTACAGGTGTGAGCCACTGTGCCCAGCCAGCCCCTCCAGACTCTTAAGACTAGTGTTATTTGCTCAGATGTTGCCAGTGGAAGTGTGAGCTACATCCACTGGATAAAGCAGCTACTTCATCCCTTGACTCAGCAACAGCAGATTATGAAATACTGCTTTAAAATACAGAGTAGAAATTCTTGAGTCAAGATGAAAATCCTGGCCGGGCGCGGTAGCTCACACCTGTAATCCCAGCACTTTGGGAGGTCAAGATGGGTGGATCACGAGATCAGGAGATCGAGACCACCTTGGCTAACACGGTGAAACCCTGTCTCTACTAAAACTACAAAACATTAGCCGGGCACGGTGGCGGGCACCTGTGGTCCCAGCTACTCAGGAGGCTGAGGCAGGAGAATGGCGTGAATGCGGGAGGCGGAGCTTGCAGTGAGCCGAGATTGCACCACTGTACTCCAGCCTGGGCGACAGAGCGAGACTCTGTCTCAAAAAAAAAAAAAAAAAAAAGATGAAAATCCTGGATAAGGTTTTTATAAGCAGTAAAGCATAAATTACAATGAAGTTGCATTCAGAAGCCACCTGTTAAAGTGGCTTCCTTTTTTAAAATTTGGAACTTGGGGCAATCTTCCCAAGTGGGGTTTACTGCACGAGGAACTTAAGCCACAGTCCCAGTCATACAGTGGAGTGGATCATTGGCAAAGCTGGGAATAGGACCCAGGACGTCTGCTTTCCAACATGCTACTTTTTTTTTTTTTTTTGAGACAGGTCTTGCCCTGTTTGCCCAGGCTAGTATGCAGCGGCACAGTCACAGCTCCCTGCAGCCTTGACCTTCCGGCTCCAGCGATCCTCCCAGCTTAGCCTCCCAAGTAGCTGGAACTACAGATGCACACTGCCATGCCTGGAAATTTTTTGTTGTTGGGGGAGTGGAGGTGGTAGAGATGAGTTCTCACTATGTTGCTTAGGCTGGTCTCGAACTCCTGGGCTCAAGCGATCCTCCCCACTTGGCCTCCCAAAGTGCTGGCATTACAGGCGTGAGCCACCATATCCAACATCGCACATGCTCCGTTTTTCTTATTTATTTATTTTTTTTTGAGACAGAGTCTTGCTCTGTCACCCAGGCTGGAGTGCAGTGGCGCAATCTCAGTTCACTGCAACCTCCGCCTACCTGGTTCAAGTGATTCTCCTGCCTCAGCCTCCCAAGTAGCTAGACTACAGGCACATGCCACCATGCCCGGATAATTTTTTGTATTTTTAGTAGAGACACGGTTTCACCGTGTTAGCCAGGTCTCGATCTCCTGACCTCATGATCTGCCCGCCTCGGCCTCCCAAAGTGCTGGGATTACAGGCATGAGCCACCGCGCCTGGCCACATGCTACTTTTAATTACCAAACTCCGTTGCCTGCTATGATTAGTGTACTCTCTAGGAGATTCAATGTACAGAATCTTCTTTTCCCTGTTTGTCCTCGTTAGAATGTCTTATGTGGTACCTAGCACTTGGTGGGTGCTCAACAAATGCTTACCAACCAGACAACGTACATACCTCCTTTTCCTGACACAGATTTCTTTTTTTTTTTTTTTTTTTTTTTTGAGACGGAGTCTTGCTCTGTCGCCCAGGCTGGAGTGCAGTGGCGCGATCTCGGCTCACTGCAAGCTCTGCCTCCCAGGTTTATGCCATTCTCCTGCCTCAGCCTCCTGAGTAGCAGGGACTACAGGCGCCCGCCACCATGCCCAGCTAATTTTTTGTATTTTTAGTAGAGACAGGGTTTCACCATGGTCTCGATCTCCTGACCTTGTGATCCGCCTGCCTCGGCCTCCCAAAGTGCTGGGATTACAGGCGTGAGCCACCGCGCCCGGCCTTTTCTGACAGCTTTCATTCTTTTTCCCCCAGATTCCAGCAGCCAGGAAGTGCTGTCTGAATTGAGAGTACTATCTCAGAAATTGAAGGAAAATGATCAGTCCAGGAAGCAAAAAGCAAGTTCAGAGGGGACTATTCCTCAGGTCCAGAGAGAGGAACCTGCCACAGAAGAAGAGGAGCCCCTGTTGCTACAGAGGCCAGAGAGAGTACAGACGCTGGAAGAACTAGAAGAGCTGGGAAAAGAAGAATGTTTTCAAAATAAGGAGCTTCCCAGACCTGTGTTAGAAGGGCAGCAGTCAGAGAGGACCCCAAATAATCGCCCTGATGCCCCTAAGGAGAAGAAAAAGAAGGAGCAAATGATCGACCTACAGAACCTCCTAACCACACAGTCTCCCTCCGTGAAGTCTTTGGCAGTTCCCACAATAGAGGAGCTGGTGAGCAGAGCCAGGGTGGTGGGCCATTGTTCAGAAAGTGTCCTTGCACAAGGAGTAATGAAGCTTTGTTTCGCTGCGGGCACATTTCAGTAATTGAGAAGTCCAGAATAGTATAGGGCCAGGCTAGTCCTAAAACAGTGATGTTTTAATAGATGCAGATATATGGGTGCTGTCAAGACCCCTATTTCCGAAACCCTGATCCACCAAAACTCCTCTGGGGTGACTCTAATACTGCTCTCAGAGGAAAGAGGGAGTAACTCAGAGTTCTGACCAGATCCCAGGCAGGACAACTCGAAGGTGAGTCATTGAACTGTTGCCAAAGTTTTATTCAGTGGGATCTCAAATGGTCTAAGACTCCCCAGTTAATCTGAAACTCAGTGAAGCATCCTGGCACCTGTCTTTTAAGGGATATAAGCTAGACGAAGCCTACAGTCTGGCCACTTAGAGCTCCTGCTGCTAACACGGGCCATTCCTTCCTCCACCCTGCAGCTTCCTTACTCAAAAGTTTAAAATTGTGTCATATGATAATGAGCTAGAGATACTTACCCTAAGAAAACTGGAGCATGATTGGCTGCGCACTAGTTTGTATCTCAAGACCATCATTGTTCAGCACTTCCCTCTAGAGGGCGCTAAAATGTCACGACCCAAAATTCAACCGTTCTCGCCATGAACCACAGCTCATAAGCCAAGCTGTACCTCTCGCTTGTTTCTCCCCAGGAAGATGAAGAGGAGAGAAACCAAAGGCAGATGATAAAGGAAGCTTTTGCTGGGGATGATGTCATCAGAGATTTCTTGAAAGAGAAGAGGGAAGCCGTGGAGGCTAGTAAGCCAAAGGACGTGGACCTGACGCTACCTGGCTGGGGCGAGTGGGGTGGTGTGGGCCTAAAGCCCAGTGCCAAAAAAAGACGCCGGTAAGAATGCAGAAGAAAGTCTGTCAAAAGGGCACTAGGTTCTCCCCCATCGCCCTTCGGTGTCCTCCCTACCCTTTTGACTAAGTCCTTAATGCTCCTAGTCAGATGTCCTATTGTTTTGCTTTCCAGGTTTCTCATTAAAGCCCCTGAGGGTCCTCCAAGAAAAGATAAAAATTTGCCAAATGTGATTATTAATGAGAAGCGCAACATCCACACAGCGGCTCATCAGGTGAGAACTTAGAGAGTTCTTTAGCTGCCTGACTTTCTTGCTTGAGAGGAGTATTCTAGTGATCTGTAGTCAAGAGGGACGTGTGATCTTGACCACAGAATCAAATCTATTGTTTTTGCTGAATGGCTGTTACATTTATCATCTCAGATAGACTATGCTGTTTTAATTACTGGCCAGGAAAAAAGTTTAGAGTCAAGGTAATGCTCAAACAGAGGCTATAAGGTTTGAGCTGTAGCTTAAGAAAAATGAAGACAAACCGGTACTTGTTCAGGAGAATGAGAAGATTGTAAGTTGTGTCACATGATAACGAGCTGGGGATGTTTACAAGAGAAGAAAATTTGAGCGTGATTACGGTGTTCAAGTATATCGAAGGTTACTGTATGAAGTCACATAAAGTAGAAGTTAGAGGAGATACAGAATTCAAGGCTGCTCTGGGAGTATAAGTACATGTAAAGGGGACTCAAGAATGAGATTGGACTAGATGACCTTCATGTTCCCTTCAATTCTGACATCTGTCCCCAGCCAGTATATTGAAATGAGTTACATTTTTCCCTCTGAAGGAATAAGGAACTAATGGCTACAGAACAGAGGTAAGAAGATATACATTTCAGTAACATTCTTTTTTATCTTATTTTGTGAACCAATCACTGCAGAAACTGAAACGTAACTACTGCAGTCCCAATTAAGGCTATATAACTAGAAAATAGGCAGTTACACGATAAGGGAAGGGGGGAAAGGGTGCTTCAGTGGGCCAGGATTCCAGGTGATGGGTAGAGTATAGAGCTCAATAAAGACGACCCTTCCCTTCCAGGGGTCTATTTGTTTTTTTAATGCAGTCATGGCAAACTGACAAATAGTTTTCTAGGAATCTCCCCTGATTTTCATCTTTTTAATAAGTTACTGCAGGTTCCAACATGCAGTAGAATAAAGTGCTTCAAGGTGCCTAGGGGGGACTTCTGAGACTGAATACTTTGTCCAGGTGTTCTCTTTGTCCAGGTGTTCTCTTTTTCTGTTGCCCTGGTTGACAAGCACAGATGTAGCCGTCAACCCAAATAAGACATTCCCTTAACTTAAAGAGAATTTGTTTCCTTCACTACTACCAGGACCACCAGATAGTGCTTAGCTTCTCTTGAGTATTCCACTGAATGTTTCCAGAGACTACTGATTTGCTTTTTTTGTTTTTGTTTTGTTTTCAGATGGAGTCTCACTCTGTCACCCAGGCTGGAATGCAGTGGCATGATCCCAGCTCACTGCAACCTCCACCTCCCAGGTTCAAGCTATTCTCCTGTCTCAACCTCCTGAGTAGCTGGGATTACAGGCATGCGCCACTACGCCCAGCTTATTTTTGTGTTAGTAGAGACGGGGTTTCAGCATGTTAGACAGGCTGGTCTTGAACTCCTGACCTCAAGTGATCTGCCTGCCTCGGTCTCCCAAAGTGCGGGGATTACAGGTGTGAACCACCGTGCCCTGCCAAAGACTACTGATTTTTACATCCCCATTTTCTGCTTACGTGTCTTCCTCCTTTGGCCATTGCGGAAGTGTTGAAAGATTATTTAAATGTCTGAAGGTAGAAATGTGGTGGAGGAATACCAGGCAAGGAAACAGGAGCTTTGGGTTCTGTTCTCCAATGCTGCTCCTCATTTACTTAGGTCCATCATTTCCTCCCTCTAAGCCAAATTTTCAGGCCAGAGATGACCATTGCCAATATCTAGGGCCTTCCAGCTCTACATTCTGTGGTGCCAAAAGAAGATGAAGCCAAGTGGGCCGGGTGTGGTGGCTCACGCCTGTAATCCCAGCACTTTGGGAGGCCGAGGTGGGCAAATCATGAGGTCAGGAGATCGAGACCATCCTGGCTAACACGGTGAAACCCTGTCTCTACTAAAAAAAAAAAATTAAAAAATATTAGCCGGGCATGATGGCGGGCACCTGTAGTCCCAGCTACTCAGGAGGCTGAGGCAGGAGAATGGCGTGAACCCAGGAGGCAGAGCTTGCAGTGAGCTGAGATCACACCACTGCACTCCAGCCTGGGCGACAGCGAGACTCCATCTCAAAAAAAAAAAAAAAACCCAAACAAAAACAAACAAACAAAAAAAGATGAAACTAAGTGTAACGGCCTGGTAGAGTTCAGGATTCGGGTTCCTTGAAACATCAATCCTAAGAGAGGGAAGGAGGAGACTGAGAGCATAAAGACGGTAGAAAAGTTATAAAATCCACAGGGATACAAAATGGTCTGGATTCTTGCAGTCACAGTGTTACATAGGAAAGCTCACTCTGGGACAACAGCCCTGGAGCTCCTGTAGCTGGATAGGGACAGTGTCACTTGTAATCCCAGCTACTTGGTAGGCAGAGGTTGCAGTGAGCAGAGATCACCCCACTGCACTCCAGCCTGGGCAACAGAGTGAGACTCTGTCTCAAAAAAGAAAACAAAAACAAAGACAGAAGTAGTGTCAGGTTGGTTTTTTTAGACCCTGAATTGTTGAATAAACAGGGGATCCAGAGCCAACTTAGGCCCCCCTACTCCCAAATGTCATCAAGCAGATTTGACTCCTAAGAGCAGATGGGAGCGATGGGATGCCTTAACCTCTCAGTCTCTTCAGTTGCAGTCATCATGTGGAACCGTGGCCTGTACCAAAATAGTACCTGATGAGAGTTGTCAGTACAGTGTATAACTGCACCCCAGGCCTGCCTCATACCAAATCATTCTCCTTCCTTTCCAGGTACGAGTGCTTCCATATCCATTTACCCACCATTGGCAATTTGAAAGGACCATCCAGACCCCCATAGGATCCACATGGAACACCCAGAGGGCTTTCCAAAAGCTGACTACTCCCAAGGTCGTCACCAAGCCAGGCCATATCATTAACCCCATAAAAGCAGAGGATGTGGGCTACCGGTCTTCCTCAAGGTCGGACCTGTCTGTCATACAGAGGAATCCAAAACGAATCACCACACGTCACAAAAAACAGCTGAAGAAAAGCTCTGTAGATTGAGTTGCTGGAGGAGTGACAGCCAGGAGCCCTGACTTCACTTCCTTTGGTCCAGTTTTACTCTGGTACAGGGTGGATTCCAAAACTGGCTCAGTACATTGCATGTAGTTGAGCCACATTTTAAAAATAAAGGCATTTTTTAATCTATTTGCCCGGAGTATATGTTGCATTGTCCCCCAGTGGAATCATTTCATTCAAGTCAGACACCTTTGGATTCTCCAGCATTGCATTTCTCGAGTTGCACTTGTCAGGGACTTCCTTTTCTTACCAAGGATTATGTAGTTGGTCCTAAATCGAAGTGGAGAAAATTCACTGTAGTCTGTAATCAAATATATCACATCAGATATGATCCACCATTGATAACTGCCAACTGGAAGAGACAGGGTTAATAATGATAAAATATTGTATATTTTAACCTCTGAACCTAGAAAGAGGATGTACAAACTGCAATTGGATTCTGCCCTAGACTGATCCTAAGACCAGGACGGTGCCAAAGCTGGGTTCTGTCCCCAGAAGTCTAGCCACAGCCATTTTTTTCACGTGTGTGAGCTTCCCGGCTTGTACAGGCTGCTGTCTACAATATCTTGCATATAACCTTCTACTTATTTTCTCATAAGAAGACCAGGAGGTTTTACCCTTATTTTGTAGATAAAGGTAGATGTGATTTCAGAAGTAAACCTCTACTGCCTTTCCTTCCTAACTCAGGGCCCACTCCTCACCATTGATTGAAAGTGTAGTTTATTCAAGCATTGCTTTGCTATGTGACAGTTCACATGGGCTTCTCAGCTCTGAGGAACTTGGCCTGCCTTTGGATGGCAAGAAATATATGGAAAGAGCCCCTGCAGCTCAATTTCCTAACAAGGAATTTGGGAAACCTAATTCCAAAATGACACCACTACTGCACCTTGCCTCCTGCCTTGGAGATTCAGTCCCATCCCCAGCATTCTTAGACCACAGTGGGTTCATTTTTGTGTCACAGGTCCCTCTAAAAATATGCTGAACGTTATGAACTGTCTCCAGAAAAATGTGCACACACACACATTTGTATGGCATTTTACATAAAGTTTCAGGGGTTTTCAAGACATTTGGAATCCCTGGGCCAAAAGTTGTACCACTCCCAAATTTTCTTTTGCAATCCCCCCAAGAGATACGGCCTTCTCTTCTGAGCACACCACTCTCCAAATCAGTTCCAAAATGTTTAGACCTCAATGGTAGCTAGTCCCAGTATCTTCACGGGAGAAAATTCTCAGAATAGAGCGATGTATCTAGTGTTACACATCAAACTGAAGTGAAAAGCCAAAGGATAAATTTCTATGAATTCCCCAGCGGTCCCCTGTGGCCCCCTACCATTGCGCATCCTCTGGAAAGGGAAGAGAAATGAGTATGTTGAGCAGTGTTCAGTGCCCAAAAGGCATGCTTAAGTTATCCATTGGCTTGAGATTATCCACGATCCACTCGCTGGTTGACACTTTAGTCAGTAGCCAGTGATAGGGGATGCGGGACCCCTGCCCACTCCTGCCTCCGTTTAAGAGACCACAACATTCTCTTGCACTCTTGAGCACAAAGCTGCTACCTCTGTCCCACCCACCCCCCAAATTGAAGCACCCAATCAAGTGTCCCCGGTAAACGGCCAATCCCCGTCTACTTTCCCGGGACCCTCTTCAGCTCCGTTTGCTCCCCACTACCCAGGAGTGATGCAAGCGACCCCATCCTTCAAAGGAGAGGGCAGGTGCCGGAACGTGCCATAAACGACGCCCATTCCCAGCCTTCCAAGCCCCCAAACGGATTCGATTGTTGTTTCGTGGGGCTTTTTTTTCTTTTCTTCCTCCGAACCTCCGAAGTGTTCTCCCTTCCCATTGGCCGAAGCTGCCCCTTGACGCCACCCTGGCCTTGCTCGCTGATTGGTCCATTCTGGATGTGCCCAAGCCTTTTTCCCAGGGTGTGGCGCCCCCCCGCCCCCAACAGGGTTCTGACCCCTGGCTCCTCCCTTCCCCCCAAGCCCCCCTCTCTGTTCCGAATGGTTCCGCCCTGGCTCGGCTCCCCCACGGCCCAGGCCGCTGCCCTTAGGGCCCCCGGACGGGGCGGGGCACACTGGGGACAGGCAGAGGGCGGTGGTGGCGCCTTCCTGCCGAGTCCGAGGCCGCCCCCGCCACCCTTCTCTAACCCTTGTAGGTCCCACTTTCCCCTGGGCAGTTCTCCTGCATCGGTAGCCCCGTCCCGTCTGTGCAGCCCCCACCGTGGTCTTTGGGTCATCCCGAACAGTGGCGTTAAATCCCTGCCCTCAGCGCTGCACACACGCCCATCCGCCTCCACCCTCGGGTCCCCGCACCACCCCCTTTCCCCGTGTCGGCTCCCCCTTCCCCTCCCGAGACCGCGGAAGCTCCGATCCCCTTCCCTCGCGGACTGTCCATCCCCAGGACCCCCGTCCCTGTGTGTGGCCAGTCCCAGCGGCCTCCCCTTCGCGGCCTCCCTTTGCCTTCGTGGCGAGCGTGGTGGAGCACTCCCGCCCCCCTTTTCTCCGTACCCCCGCGCTCCCTTCTTATGTTGTCCCTTCATGTCCCTCTCTAAGTCCCTCCCACACTATGCCCCCCCGCGGTACACACACACCCCTCCCCGCGAGGCGTCCCCCGGCGCCCCTCCCCTACCCCCGCTCGTCTATGCCCCTCCCACCCACCCCGTCCTTTTGTCTCCTCTTTGGTCTCTAAGTCCCCCGCCCCTCCCTCGCTCCCGCCCTCACTCCCCCGAGCACGCTCTTATCTTCCCCAGGTCCCGGCGCCCCGCCCCGCGGCCGCGCCCCGCGGCCCCCTCCCTTCCGCGGCCCCGTCTCCGCCCTCGGCGCTCCGCCCTCCCCCCCGCGGCTCCTGCCCGCCAGCCCGGCCGGCCTCCGGTTCCCGGGTCGCTCCTCCTGCGGCCGCCGCCGCTCCCCGACCCACCCTTCCCGGGCCGGCGGCTCGCGTTCCCGCGCGGTCTCCGCACACACGCACCCCCGCCGCCCCGCTCCGCTCGCTCGCTCGCCCAGGCCTTGCAGCGGCCCGGCCCAGCGCAGCGCGCAGCCCGCAGCCCGCCCTCGGGGAGCCTCGGCGCCCCGTGGCCGCGGGCACCTAGCGGACTGGCGGGCAGGCAGCCCGGGAGCGCGAACCCGGGCCGTGCTGGGTCTCCCCCGCCCAGCCCGGCCCTCGGAATCCTCGCGGGGCGCAGGCGCCCGTCGGAAATGTTTGGGGGACGGGCCGACCGCGGTTCCTCCCGCAGCCCAGGCAGAGCCGGCGCGTCCCGGGGAGTCGCCGCGACCTTACCTCCGGGGATGACTTGACCCGGAGCCTCCTCCCGGCTCCCGCCCCAAACCTGTGCCACCAACGCGCGACGCGCAGCTGAGATTCATGGCTTGCGGGAGGAGGGCGGGGGACTGTCCTGAAAATGCCCGAGCCTTGAGGGACCCTAAGCCAACCGTCAGACCCGGAGAGGCGAGGTCTAGTGACACGTCCCGGCCACCCAGGGAGAGAGGGCGAGCCCATGCCAAGCGCCACGGACCGCTGCCTCTCCGCCCGGGGTTCTCCCCACTACGCATTGCAGAGCTCTTTGTATAGAGCCCGCCGGACCCAGAGTGAGGGACGTGGCTCAAGTCGACAGAACACCCAGCCACCCACCCACATGCCAATAGACACTTATTTAAAAGTCTGGTCGCATCGGGCACGGTGGCTCACACCTGTAATCCCAATACTGGGAGGCCGAGGTGGGCGGATCACCTGAGGTCAGGAGTTCGAGACCACCCTGACCAACATGGCGAAACACCATCTCTACTAAAAACACAAAAATTTAGCCGGGCGTGGTGGTGGGCGCCTGTAGTCCCAGCTACTCCGGAGGCAGAGGCATGAGAATCGCTTGAACCCAGGAGGCGGAGGTTCCAGTGAGCCAAAATCAGGCCACTGCACTCCAGCCTGGACAACACAGTGAGACTCTGTCTCAAAAAAAAAAAAAAAAAGAAAGGAATAAAAAGTCTGTTCGATGATGCCCAAGTTGACCGTGTTTTCTCGCCCCAACCTCTTCTCCCAAGCCCTCACTTAGTCTTACCTACTTACCCACCAGACTGGAAGCTCTTTGAAGGGGGCCCTGTTTGTCGCAGTGGCTCACTCAATGGATCCCTTGTGATTGGCGGACAAGTGGATGTATTTGTTAACTGCTCGCCTTTGGGATCTGTGTCATTATTGTGTGACTTAAGGTTGTAAACTCGGGAGGGCCAGGACCGGGTGGGGATTACTAGCTCGTGCCAGGCACAGCATGATACCCAAAGGGATGGGCCATCAATGCTTTTTGAGACTGATGTAACTAATTATGCCGGAGGCAGATGCCTACCTCTTGGTCCCCAGAACTGCCAGTTCCAGGGCTAAGTCTGAGCGAGGAAGAAACTAACGAGCCGTCTTAGCTCATCCCCAATGGGAGGCCGACTCACTGGGAACTAGACATGGCTGTAGTCACAACACGAACACACCGGGTAACGTGACTTTCCAGTACTGGGAATAGTTTGCAGGGAGCCAGAAACTCGACTTTAACTCCAGTTTGCAACTGGAGCTGGGAGGCAGAAAGTAGCCAGGTTTTTCTCAGTGTGAAGCAAACTGTCCCATATAAGGATCAAACCTGTAGTTCTTCATCCATTTGCCCCAAGGTCGACCTGAAGCCCAATCTGTCAGAAGAGGGAGGCTGCAAACAAACTGGACCAGAGGTCAACAGCAATTACCCCAGGGGGTGGGGGGCGAGTAGGCGGGGACGGGGGAGGGGGGAGCGGGGACAGTGGAAGCACTCCTTCCTCGCATTTACAGGTGCAAGATTCACCCTGTACTTTGCAGCAGCTCATTTGTAACCTGGTCACTTTAGGGTTGGTCCAGCTCCCTGCCCACCTCACACCTCCACCCCCAACCAGACGGGTCCTCTCTGTCCTTCCTCAGCCCTACACTGTCTTCGCCCAAGTCAGCCTGCTCTAAATGGACATGGTCAGTGATCCAAGCAGAAACTGAAACAGTAACAATCGGACAGTGTCAAGAGACTCCGGCAGAGATGCCTCGGAGCGCCCGGCCTCCTCCTCTGCCTTGGCACAGATGTTCTTATTGTCCTGGAAAGAAATACCAAATTCCCTCCCCAAGCGTGAAGCGAGGATACTCTGGGACTTAGCCTCCAAGGACAGAGTCGCCGGCCCAGCCCAGTTCCCCTACCCCCTAATCAGACTGAGACGGTCACCATCCCTCTTCCCCATCCTAGCCAAGACATCTCCCCCTCACCAAGGAGATTATGGGGAGTGGGGCTGGAGCTGCATGAGAAGATTGCTAAACTGTTCTACAGGCCTCTTTAGGGACAGTTAGCACATCAAAATACATATTTGGAAAATGCTCACAATTAACACTGGGAGAAAAACAGTAAACACAGTGTCACTTTGCCAGGCTCAACAGTTTTGTTTTGTTTTGTTTAAATGCTAATAGCCTCAAATGGGGAGCAGCATCCATCAGTTAAATAAACAAGCCATTAGACTGAGACTAGAAGTGTCAACACATGACTAATCTACTAATTGGGAGAAGGCATGGTGTAGTGAGGAGCAAGGCAGCAAAGCATGCTGGAGGCTGTGGAGTGGACTTGCTTACGTGCAGAAGCACGTGGGATTGGAGCCAATGAGACCTGAGTTTGAGTCCTGCCTCGATCAGTTGTTAACTGTATGGCCTTCAGTGAGTTACTTCATTTCCTTGAGCCGCTGTTTCACATTCTGTAAAATAGGGACATTAATAGTACCGACACCACAGGGTTGTTATAGGAATGAACTGAGATAATACAAGTTCTTGGTGCAATGTAGGAGCCTGCCACATCATAAATGTTTGATGTCTGTTGGCTGTTATTGATCATAATAAAATACCTTGTGTACAGAAGACACTCAAAAAATAGATGAAAAAAATGACTTGTGGTTGCTAGATACTAGCAATAAAATGGTGAACATGGTCTCCAGACCCCCTGCCAAATACTACTGGCAAAGGGGATGCTTTTGGTGGGTTAATTCCAACTCCTTCAGGCCATCCCTTTAACCTGGAATTCACTCCAGCTCCTTAAGGATGGACTGTCCTGCCCGAGGGTTGCTGGGCTCTGGGGTCTGCTCTCCTGGCACCTGGCTAAGAAGCCTGGGTTAAGCTAGCCCTCCCAGGTGGGGACCAGCCAGGTACAATGATGAGCATCCTTCCAGTCAGCCAGGCCCATTCTTGCAGAGTATCGCAGGCTGTTCTTGGTTGCCTCCTTCCTGTTGTGGTGATCACAATATTGAGAGGGGCCAGACTGTGGAGGAAGGGAAGCAGGGAGAGGCACACAGGACTCCCAGAAGTAACTGTGACCTAGACAAAGTCCTTGGTCTTCGCTGCCTTGCCCCACCTTCTTGAAGCCCCATGTCCTCCCAGTCACCTGCCAAGAAGGCCTGTTCTCAGCCAAACGGAGTCTCCCTCTTCATCACCAGCCCTACACTCCTTCATAGACAGTCTCCTAGCCCTCTCCTTTCCTCCCTTCCTGTTCCAGGAGAGTGGTTCCCTCTATCAGAAAGGTTGGTAAGTTTAGAGAATTCCTTCTGTGCAAGTAAGGAGTTGAGCTGACAGTGGCTTAACATGCCACCCCTTCCCAGGTCTTGTAATTGCATATGAGCCTCCTCAACTTGAAAAAAAATCCTTAAGGTCCCTGGAAAGGAATGAAAATAGGTATCAGGGCCAGGAGCAGTGGCTCACACCTGTAATCCCAGCACTGTGGGAGGCCGAGGCGGGTGATGACCTGAGGTCAGGAGTTTGAGACCAGCCTGGCCAACATGGTGAAACCCTGTCTCTACTAAAAATACAAAAATTAGCTGGGCGTGGTGGTGCACACCTATAATGCCAGCTACTCGGGAGGCTAAGGCAGGAGACTCGCTTGAACTTGGGAGGCGGAGGTTGCAGCAAGCCAAAATCATGCCACTGTACTCCAGCCTGGGCAACAGAGCAAGACTCCGTCTCAAAAGAAAAAAAAAAAAGAAAAGAAAACAGGTATCAGGGGACTTGTGGCCCTTTGACAGGCTGAGGTGGCATGGGGAGGAGAAAAGTTTTACTCCATCAGGTCCTGTTTTGTCTCCTTATTCTGCCCTGAACTTGAGGCCCTGAACAGCCCCACACCAACCCCAAGAGGCACCCTCCTGTACAGTTCTACACCTGGAGCAACCCCTCCCCAGCAACCAGATGGGTTCTCAGGCTCCATTCTTCACCCTCCTCTCCCAGTTGAGCCCTGAAGTAGGCCCCCTCCTGGCTCAGCACTTAACTAGCAAATAGCAGGTTAGCTTGATCAATTAAGCCCTCTCCACAACTGTCTGTGGAGTGCTAAGGGGTTAATGTATTTTCCCTCCTGCCACACCCAGCTGAACTGCAGTTCTCAAAGCACACTATCACAGTTCTGTTCCAGAGTCTGTGCTGTTGGCAATTGCTTTTTTGAGCCTGGCCCACTGCAACCAGGACACCCACCCTGTTACTTGCAAATCAAACTCTCTTCCTCAAAGGACCACTTGACCTGTCCCTGCCTCGGAGAAGCTGCCAATAGTGCCCCAGGTGAAGCCATGTTCCCCTTTCCTATGGGTTCACACACTATGTCCCTCTTTGAGGGCCCCCTTGCACATTCCGTCTGGCATACAAATTAGTTGCTGACTTATCTCCCATGGGATAGACGGGATAGACATAATCTTCTCCAAGCCAAGAAGTGCTTCTTAGAGACCAAGGGTGCTTCTGTTTCTTTATAGTTTTTGTTTGTTTCCAATCTGCACAAATAAGTGGATTGTAACAGGAACTCCCATCACCTAGATTCCACAGCTAAGATTTTGCAACATTTGTTTCCACTTCATGTTTGTATTCCACTTCCACCAAAACAGTGCCTAGCACTGCCTTGAACAGCACTTTGAACAAAGAAGCCAGGACTCTGTGGGAAATGGTGGGAATTCAGGTTTGCAGAACAGGCTTCTGGGAGTGGCATGGGATGGGGATGTGGGTAACGAATATAAAACGTTGTCCATGCCTGAGTACCTATTATGAGCCAGGTGCTTTACAGGCCATCTCGTTTCACCCTCACCACAACTTTATGGAGTAGGTACTGTTATTATCCCAATTTTACAGATGAGGAAATGAGGTTCAGAGAAGGAAAGGGACCTCCCTAGGTCACCCAGATAGGCAATGGCACAGCTGGGATTTAAATCCAAGCCCTGCGCCCTTCTCACTGTGCCCTGCAGCCTGCCTCAAAGGGTGCCGAACAGGCTGCCACCTGCTCTGCTTCCATTTCACAATGTACACAACATGCTTTGTGCATGCTTTGCAGAGTACTATGCACACATACACACACATGCACACCTGTGCAGTGACCTACATGGTCACACACTGATTTTTGTCCATGGGATATCTCCTGGGTGGGGGGCTGGGGGCCAACCCAGGAGTTGAGGGAAGAGGGCAAACACCTCCCCCACGTCTGCTGAAGGCCATACTCTCAAAAGGGAAACAAAGTTTTTCTCCTTGCTGCCACCAGTGCAGTACATTCTCTTCAGATCTCCAAAATGACCTTGTAACCCGCACTCCTCTTCAGCACTCCTCTTCAGCCACGATGGTCTGCTCCCTGCCTCCCGCTGTCTGCTTCCTGCCTCCCGCAACAGACATTGCTCTTTGCAGCCTTTGTTCTTTTGCACCACCAGCCCCCACCCTCCACCTCCCAACATGGATTCACGATGTTCCTCCAGCCTGGGATGCCCTCCTCACCACTCTCTATACTTACATTCTCCAAGTCAAGATTCAAATCTCACCCCCTTCCAGAAGCCTTCCCTGATCCTGCCCACCTTCCAACCTTTTGATGTGGTCTGATTTTTTTTTCACCTGAATATTGATGCTCTGCTCTCTCTCTCCTTGTTATCTAGTTGTTTCTTGTAAGCTGTTTCCTGGACCACACTGTAAGCCCCTTGAGCTCACAGTTTCAGCTACAGAAAAATAAAGGAAAGGCTTTCAGGAAAGACATGTGGTTGGCTGCCTTTTTCTTCCCATGGTCCTCTTGCGTCCTCCATGTTGCCTCTTGGGTTTCTGTCTTTGCTGCCACTGGCATCTTTTCTACAAAGACCAGGAGGTAAAAAGGAGATTCACATGTTTATCTTGATCCCTCCTTTTTATTTTTCCATTCTTGTCTTTCATTTGCCCAGGTGGGCCAAGGGCTAACTGGGGTCTGAAAAGCCTTAAAACACCCTGAAGTTACTCTCAGGTTTTTCTAGTCTCAGCATTTATGGGAGGGGAAACAAAATGTATTAGGGCTGGGCGTAGTGGCTCACGCCTATATTCCCAGCACTTTGGGAGGCCGAGGCAGGTGGATCACTTGAGGTCAGGAGTTCAAGACCAGCCTGGCCAACATGGTGAAACCCTGTCTCTACTAAAAATACAATAATGAGCCAGCCGTGGTGGCGCACACCTGTAATCCCAGCTACTCGGGAGGCTGAGGCATGAGAATCTCTTGAACCCAGGAGGCAGAGGTTGCCGTGAACTGAGATGGCACCACTGCACTCCAGCCTGGGCAACAGAGTGAGACTCCATCAGAAAAAAAAAAAGAAAAAGAAAAACCTACCAAAATCGATTGGGCTTGTTAATGCCTGCAGCACCACCTCCTACTTTTCTCCCCTTTATCTACTTCACCTCCCCTCCTCCTTCTCTTCACCGCCACCCCACACTCCCCTGCCCCAAAATCCACAAGCACATATGCACTTACAGGTAGAAAGAGACAACCCATCTTCCAAATGTCAGGAACTTGAAACAGAGAAGTGTTGAATAAAGACGCAGACAGGGCCACCTCATGCCACCAAAGGAGTTATTATTTCCATTTGGCAAAATGCTGGGCATTGAGGAGTTACCCTAATATCTGAGCAGTGACAATAGGGATAAGAGTTCCCTACCAGGCCAGGCAGGATTGAGAAAGGCAAGGGTTGAGCCACACACCACCCCCTCCACCCCGCCGCCCCACCACCGGAAGTTTAAACTGAGGGTGGGTAGGAAAAGCCAAAATTGAATTATAGCTCTTAGTGCTACCTGTACTCCCCAGCTGGGGTTGAAAGTAGAGATAATTCAAGCATGTTGTACCTGATTCTGTCTTATGCATTCTCACACATTCTCCTCCCACTCCACAGCCCAAGGTGGCAGGAGCAGGAAGGCTACTGCTGCTCCATTGCACAGATAGGGGAACTGAGGCACTGAGGGATGATATAATTGGTTCCATTTTCTCACAGGAAGGGAAATTCCTTTCCAGTTTTACAGACCTCCTTATCCCTGGGGGAGCCCCGTCACCTCGGCTAGGGTTCCCAGCACTGAGGAGTTCTGACAGAGTTTCCAGGAATGGAGGTAAAGATGGAATGGTCCGTTCTTTTCTGTCCCTCCAATTCCTTTAAGCAGGCATCATGGGTCGCATCTTTTCCCTCGATCTTTTCTGGCGCTCCTCCAGCAGCTCTCTCAACAGTCTCCACCCCTGGGCCCCGCCCCTGCTTCCCAAAAGCCTTTCAAGAACTGCCTTTGGATCCTCTGGGCCAGGCCTTTCTGATCAGCAGGCTGAGGGCTCTGAATATCCACGCGAACTGGCAAGAGACGTTTTCTAGACTCTCCGCAACTTCCAATGCTGCCCCTGAGCATCTTCCACTGGAGTTCTGGACTTGCCCTTGCCTTCTGGTTAAAAAGTGCTTGCCCGCCCGCCTGTAAGAAAGTGTCACCCTTGACCCTTGAAGGGAGGAGATTGTATTGATTCACTCATATTCCACCCCACATCCCTTTCAACAACACAGATTTACATGATGGGGGTAAGTGGGTGGGGAAACGGCTGACTGTGCAACACAGATCGGGATTCAGACCCTGGCCAGGGTTAGGGAGATTGGTCTGTGTATAAAGTTGAGGAGTCCATTGTGGCCTGGATTAAGGATGAGATTCAGGACTAGGATTATAAATCGGGGAAATTGGCTAGGGGCAGCAGTTCATACCTGTAATCCCAACATTTTGGGAGCCCAAGGTGGGAAGATTGCTTGAGGCCAAAAGTTCAAGACCAACCTGGCCAATATAGTGAAACCCTATCTCTATCACAAACACACACACACACATAAAACAGTCAAGGAAGTTATCTCTTCTTGGGGCATCCTATTCAAGAATATCTAGTAGTGGTCTCTGTCAGGAACTGGGTTTAACTGGGATCCTTTGTTCTATGAAGCAGTGAAAAGGAGTCAGCCCCATGGGGCTTGACTTCTGGTTCCGACTCTGACACTAATTTTCTGGCATCAAGCAAGTTACTTCAGCTCTCTGATCCTCAGTTTCCTCATCTAAACAATGGGGGAATCAGTCTTTATCTCTAAGGTCCTATCTAGTTCTGAAAATATACTACTTTGGGTCTATGGGAATATAATAAATGTTATTCTATGGTCTCATAGGGTTAAAAATAAGACAATGTAAAAGGAAAGAATCTGGAAAAATGCAAAGTACCAAAGATAAATTAAAGACTATTCTTCTGTATTAAAAATATTATAGGCTGGGTACTATGACTCACACTTGTAATCCCAGCACTTTGGGATGCCAAGGCAGGAGAATGGCTTGAGCTCAGGAGTTCAAGACCAGCCTAGGTAACACAGTGAGACCTTGTCTCTACTATATGTGTGTGTGTGTATCACATGCTCATTGTAGAAGTTTTGAAAATACTGGAAACTATAAAGATAATAAAAATCACTTGTAGCCAGGCATAATGGCTTATATCTGTAATCCTAGCACTTTGGGAGGCCGAGGTGGGCAGATTGCCTAAGCTCAGAAGTTCGAAACCAGCCTGGGCAACATGGTGAAACTCCATCTTTACCAAAACACAAAAAATTAGCCGGGGCCGGGGCCGGTTGCTCATGCCTGTAATCCCAGCACTTTGGGAGGCTGAGGCAGGCAGATCACTTGAGGCCAGGAGTTCGAAATCAGCCTGGCCAATATGGCGAAACCCTGTCTCTACTAAAAATACAAAAATTAGCCAGGCGTGGTGGCGCACACCTGTAATCCCAGCTACTTGGGAGGCTAAGGCATGAGAATCACTTGAACCCAGGAGGTGGAGGTTGTAGTGAGCTGGGATTATGCCACAGCACTCCAGCCTGAGCGACAGAGCAAGACTCCGTCTCAAAAAAAAATAAAATAAAATAATTAGCCGGACGTGGCAGCGCATGCCTGTAGTTCCAGCTACTCAGGAGGCTGGGGCACAAGAATTGCTTGAACCAGGGAGGTAGAGGTTGCAGTGAGCCAAGATGGCACCACTGCACTCCAGCCTGGGCAACAGAGCAAGACTCCATTCCCCTGACCCCCCTCCAAAAACATCACTTGTAATCCTACCACATAGAGTGTAGCACCATTAACGTTCCAGTGTTTTATTTATATTTACTATATATTTTAGATAAAAATGAAATCATGCTGTAACTGTTTTGTAACCTGCATTTTTCACATAAAATGTACATTGCATTTTTCAATGTCATTAAATATCCTTTGAAAACACGATTTTTAAGGGCCTCATGTGTTCCATTCAATGAATGTGCTGTAATTTATTTATCCAACCTTTGTTGGGTATTTAGATTGTTTACCCTTTTCCTGTTATTACAAATATAATATCTCGTTAGCATCCTTTGTGCATATTTGATTTTAGGAACAACCAGATCAAGAGGTGATGATGCATATTAAAATTTTATAATGGAAAAACTCAAACACATACAAAAGTAAAATAGTATAACAGCCCTGATTTTGTTTCACCTACATTCCCACCCATGTCCCCCTGCCAATGGATTATTTTTTGTTTTTTAAGCAAATACTGGATATCAGATAATTTGGGCATGCATATTTTTAACAAGTATAACACCATTATATAAAATTCTAGAAAAGGCAAATGAAACTATAGTGACAGAAAGAAAATCAATGGTTGTCTGGGAACAGAGGTGGAGGAAGAGATGAATTATAAAGGGGCATGAGCAAAGTCTTGGGGGTGATGGATATGTTTTGTATCTTGATTGTGCCAGTGATTTCATGAGTGGGTACACCTGTCAAAACTCTTTGAATTGTATGATTTAAGTGAACTCAGCTAATTGCAGCTATATTATCCCTCAATATAGCTGATTTTAATTTTTAATTTTTATTATTTATTTATTTATTTTTGAGATGGAGTCTCGCTCTGTTGCCCAGGTTGGAGTGCAATGGCGCCATCTCGGCTCACTGCAACCTCCGCCTCCCGGATTTAAGCAATTCTCCTGTCTCAGCCTCCCGAGTAGCTGGGATTACTGGCATGAGACACCATGTCCAGCCTTTTAAAATTTATTTTAATAATACTTGGCTGGCCGGCCAGGCGCGGTGGCTCACGCCTGTAATCCCAGCACTTTGGGAGGCTGAGGCGGGCAGATCACGAGGTCAGGAGATTGAGAACACCCTGGCTAACGCGGTGAAACCCCGTCTCTACTAAAAATACAAAAAATTAGCCAGTCGTGGTGACCAGCACCTGTAGTCCCAGCTACCCAGGAGGCTGAGGTAGGAGAATGGTGAGAACCCAGGAGGCAGAGGTTGCAGTGAGCCAAGATCGAGCCACTGCACTCAAGCCTGGACAACAGAGCGAGACTCCATCTCAAAATAATAATAATAATAATAATAATAATAATAATACTTGGCTGGGCATTGTGGCTCACGCCTGTAATCCCAACACTTTGGGAGGCCGAGACAGGCAGATCTGAGGGCAGGAGTTTAAGACCAGCCTGGCCAACATGGCGAAACCCTGTCTCCGCCAAACTACAAAAAATTAGCCAGGTTTGGTGATGCACACCTGTAGTCCCAGCTACTCGGGAGGCTGAAACAGGAGAATTGCTTGAACGGGGGAGGCAGCGGTTGCAGTGAGCCGAGATGGTACCACTGCACTCCAGCCTGGGTGACACAGTGAGACTGTCTCAAAAATAAATAAATAAATACATAAATAAATAAATAGACAAACAAGTATATATGTATTTTTTCCAACTTGAAGGGTAAAAAAATGATATGTAGATATCTCAGTATTTGAATTTGTGCTTCTTTATTAATACTGAATGTTTTTCCTAGTTTATTGGCTATTAATATTTCTTGTTTTGAGAATTGCCAATTCATATCCTTTGCCCAGTTTTCTAATGAGGTGTTTATCTTTTTCTTGTGGATTTGTAAGACTTTTTTTTTTCTTTTGAGACAGAGTCTCGCTCTGTCACCTAGGCTGGAGTGCAGTGGCGTGATCTCAGCTCAGTGCAGCCTCTGCCTCCCGGGTTCACGCCATTCTCCTGCCTCAGCCTCCTGAGTAACTAGGACTACAGGAGCCCACCACCACGCCCGGCTAATTTTTGTATTTTTAGTAGAGATAGCGTTTCACTGTGTTAGCCAGGATGGTCTTGATCTCCTGACCTTGTGATCCACCTGCCTCAGCCTCCCAAAGTGCTGGGATTACAGGCATGAGCCACTGTGCCCGGCCAAGACTTCTTTATATATCAATGATACTAAAACTCTGTCACACATTGCAAATACTCCTTGCCAGTTGGCCTTCTGATTTTGCTTGTGGAGTTATTATTTTTAAAATAAGAAGTTTTACATAGCCAAATCTATTCATCACATCCTTTATTGTTTTTTATTTTACCTTTATGTCTAGAAAGACGTTCCCTGTTCCCAGGATCAGAAGGACATTCACCTATTTTCATCTAAATTGTTTATGGTTTCATTTCTGGCCATTCTTGTTGTAAGACTGGGTCTCACTCTGTCACTCAGGCTGGAGTGCAGTGATGCAATCATAGCTCATTGCAGTCTTGACCTCTAGGGCTCAAGTGATCTTCCCACCTCAATCTCCCAAGTAGCTGGGACTACAGGTAGGTACTACCACGCCTAGGTAATTTCTTTCTTTTATATTTTTTGTAGAGACAGGATCTTGATATGTTGCCCAGGCTAGTCTTGATCTCCGGGCCTCAAGCAATCCTCCTGCCTTGGCCTCCCAAAGCATTGGGATCACAGGTGTGAGCTGCCACGCCTGGCCTATTTTTGGCCATTCTTGATCACTCTGGAGCATAGTGGATAAGCATCTCACTCTGGAGTGAGATGGAGCTAGGGCCAGGTCTCAGCTCCATCCCGGACGCACTAGCTGTGTGACCAAAGGCATCTTCAACTTCCTTGTCTATAAGATGGGGATAATAATAGTTTCCAACTTACAGGTTTGTTTTAATGATTAAAGGAAATAGTGTTTGTAGAGCACTTGGCCAGGGACCTATCAAAGCTAGTGCTCAAACATCCTTGAGTTTAACTGGCATTTTTGGTTTTGGTTATTTAGTATCCAAACACCCTGATGATTCCAAACAAATTCCAAGAAACATGGAAGGCAGATATCCCTCTCCCTCTCCACTGGCAATTAGGTAGTGGGGCTGTGACTCAGGGTCGGCCAGCCAGATGCTATCTCTCTCTCCGGACTTTAGAACTTGAGCAATACTGTACTGCAGGGAAGAGCAGCATTTTTTTTCTGAATGTCTCAGCAGCCAGTCCCACAGAAGAGCAGTGGCAAGTCTCTGGAGGGACCCGTGGCATCACGGCATCCTAAACAAGCCAGGCCTGTGGCATGATCCTGACTCTGCCTTCCTTGGTTCCTACCCTTTTCCTGAGGTTGGTTTCTCACCCTTCCAGTCACAGTGAGATTCCCATAGCCTTCCAGCAAACTCTTTCTCAGCTTATGGTAGAGTAAGGGTCTGTAGTTTACAACCAAGAACCTAACTAGGCTCCTCTGGGATTTACTTGGGCAAAGATCACGAAGTGTTAACTTTTTTTTTTTTTTTTTTTTTTGAGACAGAGTCTTGCTCTGTCACCCAGGCTGGACTGCAGTGGCACAATCTTGGCTCACTGCAACCTCACCTTCCCGGGTTCAAGCCATCCTCCAGGCTCAGCCTCCCGAGTAGCTGGGACTACAGGTGTGCACCACCACGCCTGGCTAATTTTGTATTTTTAGTAGAGACGGGTTTCTCCATGTTGGTCAGGCTGGTCTCGAACTCCCGACCTCAAATGATCCACCTGCCTTGGCCTCCCAAAGCGCTGGGATTACAGGTGTGAGCCACTGCACCTGGCGGTGTTAACATTTTTTCTCCAAATCAGATATCCCCAAACCATTGGTTAAATAATGCAGTATTTTTCCACTAACTTGGGCTATTTTTTCCATTAAATGAGCTCTTGTCCTTGGGACTGTCCTGTTGACTAGAATCCCAAGCCTCTCCTAGAAGCCCACTAGGTTTTTTATTCCCTTCTCCACAAGGAAAGTCTCATATTATAGAACTCCTGGCTGCCTGCTTGGTAGTGAACCCTCTGGATATCTATAGAGTCCTTGTCTTGGCCAAGCACAGTGGCTCACACCAGTAATCCCAGCACTTTGGGAGGCCGAGGTGGGTGAATCATGAGGTCAAGAGATAGAGACCATCTGGCCAACATGGTGAAACCCAGTCTCTACTAAAAATACAAAAATTAGCTAGGTGTGCTGGCGCGCCCCTGTAGTCCCAGCTACTCAGGAGGCTGAGGCAGGAGAATCACTTGAACCCGGGAGGCAGAGGTTGCAGTGAGCCGAGATCAGGCCACTGCACTCCAACATGGCCACAGAGCGAGACTCCATCTCAAAAAAAAAAAAAAAAAAAGTCCTTGTCTTGAAGCTGAAGGGCTGCATTCAGGAGTATGTCTGCTGAGCTTCAGGCTTTCCCATAGCAAGCTATCTATTTGACAGTTCCAGCCCCAGTTGAGAGAACCTCAAAGGCATAAAAGGGGTTGACCTGGCCGGGCCTGGTGGCTTACGCTTGTAATCCCAGCACTTTGGGAGGCCAAGGTGGGAGGATCGCTTGAGGCCAGGAGTTCAGGACCAGCCTGGGCAACAGAGCAAGGCCCCCATCTCTACAAAAAAAAAATAAATAAATACAAAAAATTAGCTGGGCATGGTGGCATGCACCTGTAGTCCCAGTTACTTGGGAGGCTGAGGTGGGAGGATCACTTGAACCCGGGAGGCCGAGGCTGCAGTGAGCAGAAATCACGCCACTGCACTCCAGCCTGGGTGGCAGAGCGAGACTGTGCCAAACAAACAAAAAAACAAGAGGAGTTGATTTCGAAAAAAAGAAATGGGCTGGGAGCGGTGACTCACGCCTGTAATCCCAGCACTTTGGGAGGCCGAGGTAGGTGGATCACCTGAGGTCAGGAGTTCAAGACCAGCCTGGCCAACATAGTGAAACACTGTCTCTACCAAAAATACAAAAATTAGCTGGGCATGGTGGTGGGCACTACTCCCAGCTACTCAGGAGGCTGAGGCAGGAGAATCGCTTGAACCCAGGAGGCAGAGGTTGCAGTGACCCGAGATCATGCCACCGCACTCCAGCCTGGGCGACAAAAGTGAAAGTCCGTTAAAAAAAAAAAAAAAAAAAAAGAAGAAGAAGAAGGAGGAGGAGGAGGAGGAGGAAGAAAGGAAGGAAGGAAGGACCCAATTAAAGCGCCCCATCCCCTCACTGGCTCCCTATTATGTAATTATCATTCTCACCAACACCAGGAGAGAAGAACATCTAGGAAGATTCCTCCAGACATGGGAGCTTGATCTGGCTCTCCTGAGGCCTGCTGATGGCTACAGTGCTCACCCTTTGGTCTACTTTTATTTCCCCCGTGATTTACTTTTTTGGCGCCATCAAAACTGAGTTTGCAGAGCAGTGCTATCTCTGGTTGGAAGGGCGAAAACAGGACTGGCCTCCAAGGAATCCTTGAGGAAGTCCCCAGCCTAGGCTCAGGGGGCATTCTAGGGAGTGAGGAGAGGCAAAGATGGCCAGGGGAAAGAGGAGAGAGTCTGCTGAGGCAAGAGTCAGATTGAGTTACAACATGGTACCACAAGATCTGAGGATGTCTTGGCTGCCACTAAGCGTAAAGGGAGACACCACACACAAGGTCCGAGGATCTCTTGGCTGCCACTAAGCATAAAGGCAGACATCTGTGGAAATGCCTCAGTGAAAGTACGGATCCCAATAAATGTCTCAGGAAATAATTGGATCTGAATGTGGGGGAGGGGGAACAGGTGGTTCCACCTCAGAGTCAAGAATACTGCTGGGTGGTAAAGGGTAGAGGACAAAGGAGACAGTAGGCTTGAGAACTTTTAAAAAGCAACAGGAATCTACACAATGGGCTATTATGTGGCCACTAAACTGATGTTTACAAATACCTTTTTTAATAACATGAGGAAATTCTTGTTATAATTTTAAGTTTTTAAAAAGGCAAGCTATAAAACTGTGTATTGAGTTACATCACAAACCTACGTGGAAAAAATAAGCATTTTTTAAAAATCCTGGAAGGAAATGCACCAAAATGTTAACAGCAGTTGTCTCTGGATGATAGTTATGTTACAGTATACCTGCAAAATAGTAAGGATTTATTAAGCCCCAGGTTCTGCGTTTGTCATTCTACTTACATAAATTATCATCATGGGCTGGGCACAGTGGCTCATGCCTGCAATCCCAGCACTTTGGGAGGCCGAGGCGGGCGGAGCATCTGAGGTCAGGAGTTCGAGACCAGCCTGGCCAAAATGGTGAAACCCCGCCTCTACTAAAAATACAAAAATTAGCCAGGCGTCGTGGCACGTGCCTGTAATCCTAGCTACTCAGGAGGCTGAGGCAGGAGAATCGCTTGAACCCAGGAAACGGAGGTTGCAGTGAGCTGAGATGGCGCCACTGCACTCTAGCCTGGGCGACAAGAGCGAAACTGTCTCTCAAATAAATAAATAAATAAATAATCACCACGTCTTTGCATAATGACCCCGTGAGGCAACTACTCCCACTCCCAGTTTATAGGTGAGACTCCCAGAGACTAACATGCTAAAATACACAAAGCTCAGAAATAGCCTTATTAAAATTATCAATTAAAAATTATTTTTATGAGCCAGGCATAGTGGTTCATGCCTCTGATCCCAGCACTTTGGGAGGCCGAGGTGGGTGGATCACTTGAAGTCGGGAGTTCAAGACCAGACTGGCCAACATGGTGAAACCCTGTCCCTACTAAAAATTCAAAAATTAGCTGGGCATGGTGGCGTGCACCTGTAGTCCCAGCTACTCGGGAGACTGAAGCAGGAGAATCCCTTGAACCTGGGAGGCAGAGGTTGTAGTGAGCCAAGGTCGTGCCATGGCACTCTAGCCTGGGTGACAGAGTGAGACTGCATCTCAAAAAAAAATTAGTTTTTGTAATCCCAGTACCTTGGGAGGCTGAGGTGGGCAGATTTCTTGAGCTCAGGAGTTTGAGACCAGCCTGGGCAACATGGTGAAACCCCGTCTCTACAAAAAATACAAAAAAAATTATCCGGGCATGGTGGCGTGTGCCTGTTGTGGTCCCAACTACTCGGGAGGCTGAGGTGGGAGGATCACCTGAACCCAGGAGGTTGAGGCTGCAGTGAGCCATGATAGTGCCACTGCACTCCAGCCTGAGCAAATAGAGCAAGACCCTGTCTCAAAAAGAAATTATTGCTGGGCATGGTGCCTCACACCTCCAATCCCAACACTTTGCGAGGCCGAGACTGGTGGGTCCCTTGAGCTTAGGAGTTCGAGACCAGCGTGGGCAACATAGCAAAACCCCGTCTCTACTGAAAATACAAAAATCAGCCGGGTGTGGTGGCGGCCACGTGTGGTCCCAGCTACTCAGGAGGCTGAGGTGGGAGGATGGAATGAGCCCAGGAGGCGGAGGTTGCAGTGAGCTGAGATCGCACCACTGCACTGCACTCCAGCCTGGGCAACAGAGTGAGACCTTGTCTCAATAAAATAAATAAATAAAAAGAAATTGTTATTTTTTTCTTTTCTCTGTCTTCTAAACTTTTGATAATGAGCATCTGCTTTCTGCCTTTTCCCAACAGTCCCTTTCCTCATCTAATTAATCCTTATATTAAGAATAAAAGGAAGCATTCTCTCCTGCTCCTTAGAATTTGTGATCTCTTTCTCAGTAGAGCCCAGAGTCCCTGGTGGGGAGGCACTCTGTCCCCAGTCCTGAGCACAGAGGGGCACACAGTGATGTTGAATAGATGTTTATAGAATAAAGGACTGAAGGAAGGAATAAATGAGTAACAGTCACAAAAACGTTGATTGTGATGATGCTACTGGCTTGTATACACAAGGTGTTTGGTGAGAGAACAGTCTTTCACTACAACGTTGAGAAGGGTGCCCTTAGGTCTACAGCCTTCTTATGAGACTTTGGTCCCCATGGCCCTGGGCACCCAGCCAGCAATTTCTCAAATGATATTCCTAGCCTTGGGGACCCCACATTCTGGGCTGCCACCCACTGGGCTTGTAGCTATGTCCTTCTCCCCACTGAAATACCCCTGTGTTTGTCAGGCCCCAACTCCTAGTGCAGCCCAGTGGTAGCCAGAGTGGAGAGTGGTCTAAGCTCAGGGAGATGCTGGGTTCCCAGGGCCCTTGGGAAGCCCCCTGTGGCAAACAGGGAGTTGACTGAAATTTGCAAACTAAAAAGAATAACATGGCCAGGTGCAGTGGCTCATGCCTATAATCCTAGCACTTTGGGAGGCCTAGGCGGGTGGATCGCTTGAGCCCAGGAGTTTGAGACCAGTCTGGGCAACATGACAAAACCCCATCTCTACAAAAAAAAAAAATACAAAAATTAGCCGGTTGTGGTGGTGGACACCTGTAGTCCTAGCTACTTAGGAAGCTGAGGTGGGAGGATCACCTGAGCTCGGGAGGTGGAGGCTACCGTGAGCCGTGATTGTGCCACTGCACTCCAGCCTGGGTGACAAAGAGAACCTGTCTCAAAAAAAAAAAAAAAAAAAAAGAAGGAATAACAGATAACGTGATTCACATGATTAAGATGCCAGTCGGAAAGAACCAAGATGCCCAAGGAACACCTGACCTGCTCATAGGGACCTGGAATCTGGATTTGGAATCCCTGGCTGGGCTGTCCAACCCCAGTGATTCCAATTGTGAGCCCACATGTGCGACAAGAGAGAAAGGCAATGCCAAGGCAAACCTCTTAGTGCCCCTGGACCATACTTACTGAGTGGGTGGCTACCTCCTAGCCTTGTGGGGCAGGGGGACAGGGGACAGGATACTGACTTCATTTCCTTCTGGCCCGTGTTTCCTCAATGGAAAAAGCAGGCTGAGGAAAGTTTTCATGGGACTGGTAGCACTTTGGAAAATCATAGCCAATTCCCAGTAATCAGCACTAACGATGGGCCAGCAGTAGGGCCTGCAATTAAAGAAAAATAGTAATGTTTACAATCCAATTTGTTTTATTTTAATTAATTAATTAATGTATTTTTTTTTTTTTTTTTTTTTTTTTAGACAGAATCTCTCTATGTCGCCCAGGCTGGGGTGCGGTGGCGCAATCTCAGCTCACTGCAACCTCCAACTCCCAGGTTCAAGCAATTCTCCTGCCTCAGCCTCCTGAGTAGCTGGGATTACAGGCACCTGCCACCACACCCAGCTGATTTTTATATTTTTAGTAGAGACGGAATTTCACCGTTGGACAAGCTGGTCTTAAACTCCTGACTGTGCCCAGCCCCAATTTTTGTTGTTGTTATTGTTGGTGGTGATTTTTTGTTTGTTTGTTTGGACGGAGTCTTGCTCTGTCACCCAGGCTGGAGTGCTGGGGTGATCTCAGCTCACTACAGCCTCTGCCTCCTGGGTTCAAGAAATTCTCCTGCCTCAACCTCCTGACTAACTGGGAGTGCAAGCGTGTGCCACCACGCCCGGCTAATTTTTGTATTTTTAGTAGAAATGGGGTTTTGCCAGGCTGGTCTTGAATTCCTGACTTCAGGTGATCCACTCACCTTGGCCTCCCAAAGTGTTGGGATTACAGGCGTGAGCCACTGCACCCGGCCCCCAGTTTGTTTTAAAACAACAGATTTACCTTTATAATTAAGAACCAGTCCAGGTTCCTGTTAGGAGCCGGCCTTTGTTCCAGTCTTTCTCCCCGGGAATAATCCCTCCACCTGCCCCTGCAGCCCTTGGGTTCCAGAGCTCTCAGCGTTCAAGGCCTGCCCAAATCCTACTTCCTCCAAGAAGTCTTCTAGTTCCTGTCATTTCTCCTTTCTCCATACTCCCTCTGGCACTTTGCTAGCACAGGGCACAGACCCTTCCACTGTCAGTCTTTTCTGTCTGTCCCTGACCTCCTCTCCCTCTAGAGTAAAAGCTTCCAGAAGGCAGCTCAGCCCTTTGGCCCATCTCAGCAGCCTGTTGGACCTAGTACCGTGCTTGGCACAGTGGACTCCTCCCCCAGCCTCATTTGTTGTTGCCCAGTGAAATGGACAGAATGGAATGGGGCCTACCCAGGGCCCCAATTCCCAGAAGGCTTGGGGTGGGGTACTGTAGGGTCCTGGAGGTTCCAGATTCCAGAGGCCCTGGGGAAGCCGCCTGTGGATAACAGGGAATTGCTTGTATTTTGCAAGCTAAAAAGGGGTATTAACCAGGCCCAATTACAGCCCCATTGGTAGTTCCAGGAGTGGGGAAGCCTCAAAACTAGCTGCCTGGGCAGAGTGAGATAGCGAGAATAAAGGGCTCCTTCTGCCGGAGGACGGGCTCTCTGGCCCCCATTCGGTCACTGGGCCCCCCAAGTGTGAGGCCAGAGAGTTGAGGCTGGGGAAAATAAGGAAAGGGAAGAGGAGAGCCGGGGCCGCCTTCCCCTCCTCCCTCGCGCTCCTCCCTTCTCTCGCGGTCCACGCTGGCCTCCCTCTTGGGCTCTTTGTCTGTCGGTCTGTCCGTCGGCTTTCTCTCGTGCTGGCTCTCTGCGCGTTCGCTCACTCGCTCTCCTCTCTCTTCTCTCTCTCTCTCTCTCTCTCTCTGCTCTGCCTCTTCGGCTCACGTGACCGCCTGCTCTCAACGGCTCTGATCACCTCTTCCTGAGGCAGCACCTTTCGGTTGGTAACAGGAGACACTCGGGTGTTGGGGGCAGGATGGGTTTCCTTCCTCCGCTTTTTCCTCCTGGCCTTCTCGGGCAGTTCCAGCCGCTTCTCTCTGGCGCGGCCTCTGGCCCTCCACCCCTCCAGCCTCTCCCAGCCCCCACAGTGCTCGTTCCCTCTCCCCTTCCCCTCCGCACCGCCCCCCCGCCACCAACGCCGGGGCCTCCCTTCTCCCCAGCAGCCAGCCCACTCTAGGGAGGGGGCTTCGGCGCGGGGGACAGACAAAAGGGCCTGGACGGACCCGGGAGCACCCCTCTGCAGCTCCCCACCACCACCACGTGGCCCCTCCCTCCTCGGGCAGCCGGCAGCTTCCCCCTCCCCTGTCCAGCCAGAGGTCTGGGGAGTTCGGGCCCCGAAGCATCCTTCCGGGCCTTGTTCGCGCCAATCGCTCCGCCGCGGGTGCTGAGCCTCCGGGTGCTTCGAATACCAAGGAATACACCGGTCACGGGTGGGGGACACGCTCCGGGGGCGGAGGCAGCTTTCTCGGTTCCCAGGCTGGAGAACGGCCAGCCTAAGGGAAGAGACTCGGCCCCTGCCGTCGGAAGGTTCCCTGTACAGTGGGGTTGACAAGATCTCCGACCTCAGGGAGCTCCAGGTCTGATAGGAGAGACCCAGTCTCTCTCCCTTTAGCAGTTCAAACTCAACAGTAAGGATGAATCCAAAAGTGGGATGAAGGTGCCCTACAAAAGCAGAGCTGGCCTATGTCTTCGTGAACGTCTGGCTGAACTAGATTGTTTCTGGGCCATGTTGCCCAGCACTTAGCGAGGGGCCCTTCCCATCCTACCAACTCCTGCCACCAAAAGTTGGAATGAAAAGTGAGCTCCTTCCCATTCCATACCAAGGCCATTGAAGATCAAGGTTATCCAGTAAATCAGACAAAACATTCTCAAAGCAGCCTCAGTGCAAATGCACTCTTAGCTAGGGTCTAGAGCCGTGGCACTAGTCTGGCCCTAAAAACCATGTGCATGCATTTGAGAGTCTTCGGAGGTACTGTTTCCCTTAGTCCTCCTCCGCCCCCCGCAGCCCCCCGCTGACCACTTAATACCATTTTAGTCAATAAGGCTAAGTGCCCTCAGGGGATATGCCTGTGGCCAGAGCCACACTTGCTGCACCTTAGGCATAGCCCTGGCCAATCCCAGAACAAAAGACCCAAATGCTGGGAGGGGAGGGGTGACAGAAAGAATTCCATCTCCAGTATCTCAGGGAGGAACTTGAGCAGAGAAGGGCCTCAGGCTTGACAAGCACCAGGCAGAATAGCACTTGCTTGCAACCAAACCTAGTAAGAATGGCCACCACAACTACTATTTATTGAACCCTCACAAACTGCCAAGTACATAGCACACTAATCCCAATAACAGTCTTATATGGTAGGTACTATTATTATCCCCGTTCAACAGATGAGGCAACTATGGTTCAGAGAAGGTAACTTGAAGAGGTCACACAGCTGGTTAGTGGCAGAGCTGGGTTTGGAATCCATGTCTGGCCAACGCCCAAGTCCAGGCCTCTAATCACTATACTATCCAACCTCTTTCCCACAAGGAGTAATTCTAAAACTCTCCCAGAAATAACAGAGACAATTGGGTCAGGGCATGGTCTTGCTGGAAATTGGCTATTTGCCAAAATGTAGAGAGGTCAACAGGGGCCCAAAGTCACCCGGCTGGCTTTGTAAATGCCACAGAGACTCCCACATAAAAGTCCAGACTCCTAGATTCCTAACCTAGAATGCAAAGGAGACATCCTATCTGCCCAACCCCACAGACATCATCCCACTTCCGGTTTCTGTCTTCTGGGTAGCAGTAAGGTTTGCAGGATGCCAGGCCAAGGGTGAGCTTCTTGAACGCAGTGTTGTGGGGGTGAGCTTGATAATGGACCCCCGCTGCCCTACCCCCAGTCCTCCCTGGAGGGAGGACAAATAGGCCCATTGATTCGAAACTCTCCCAGAGGGCATTAGAGTAATGACTCTGGACTGTGTGATGCCTACACCCCCTTTGACCTGCTGACTGACCCCTGCCCTGGGAGGTTCCAAAGGCCACAAATCTCAGTTGCTTGTGGGCCATGTGGTTTGTGGCTGTTTGTAGTTTTGGAGGGGAGGGGGAAACAAGGGGGGTAGGAGACACTGCTTCTCACTGTGCTGCGCTTCCCAAGAGAACTAGCAAGGGATGGGCAGGGCCCCTTCTAAACCCTGCCAAGACACACTGCAACTACTGATACGGGCTCCATCATTTATTTTTGAAAGCAGCAGGGCTCCTGGCTCATTTGCATACATGTTTGCACTGCCTGCTATATTTTGGTTTGGAAGAAGGGCACCAGGGCACAGAACATACATAACAGATTTGTAACTGGGCAGCTTGATCCTGCCCCTGGCCAGGCAAGCCAAAGGTGGCCCCTCACTCTTTGTGTCTATTTTTGAAAGCCCCTCTTAAGTGCAAAGCCCAGCACCAGGGATGTGTGGTAATAGAAAGACCTTGCCCCAAATGGGGTGCTTCTAAGCCAGGTGTGTAGGTGGATGGGTAGATAAGGCAGCACTTGACTTGAAAAAGGGATGAACGGGCATGGTGGCTCACACCTGTAATCCCAGCATTTTGGGGAGACCTGAGGCGTGAGGATCACTTGAGCCTAGGAGCTTGAGACCAGCCTGGACAACACAGAGAGAACTTGTCTCTACAAAAACATGTTTTTGAGAATTAGCTGGACATGGTGGCGTGCACCTGTGGTCCCTGGTACTTAGGAGGTTGAGGTGGAGGAATCGCTTGAGCCCAGGAGGTCAAGGTTGCAGTAAGCCATGATCGCTTCAGTGCACTGTAGCACGAGCAATAGAGCAAGAGACCCTGTCAGACAGACAGACAGACAGAAAGAAAGGAAGAGAAAGAGAGAGAGAGAGAGAGAAAGAAAGAAAGAAAAAGAAAGAAAGAAAGAAAAGAAAGAGAGACAAAGAGAAAAGAAAAGAAAAGAAAGAAAGGGCCGGGCGCGGTGGCTCAAGCCTGTAATCCCAGCACTTTGGGAGGCCGAGACGGGCGGATCACGAGGTCAGGAGATCGAGACCATCCTGGCTAACCCGGTGAAACCCCGTCTCTACTAAAAAATACAAAAAACTAGCCGGGCGAGGTGGTGGGCGCCTGTAGTCCCAGCTACTCGGGAGGCTGAGGCAGGAGAATGGCGTAAACCCGGGAGGCGGAGCTTGCAGTGAGCTGAGATCCGGTCACTGCACTCCAGCCTGGGCGACAGAGCGAGACTCCGTCTCAAAAAAAAAAAAAAAAAAAGAAAAGAAAAGAAAGAAAGGAGAAAGGAAGGAAGGACAGAATGAAGAAAGGAAGGAAGGGAGGGGAAGGAAGGAAGGAAGGAAGGAAGGAAGGAAGGAAGGAAGGAGAAAAGAAAATGGCTGGAAGTCTGGATTCCTAATTTCTATCATTCAACAAAGAAACATTTATTGTCCTTTATGTGCCAGGCACTTTAGTAGACACTGAGGTGAGATGATAAATATTGAGACCCTATCTCCATTATTGAGGTACTCCTAATCTAGCACAGGTGACGAAAACACAGTCAAATAGCCCTACGGCAGTGTGCCATCAGAGAGAATAATCGAGGCTTGCTAAAGTAGCACTCAGCTAGTGGGGTAGATGTCTGAAGAGACTTGGTGAGGGATACGGTTGCTTAATTGAGTCTTAAGCATCAACCCTGCTCCCATTCCCAAGCTGCGTTTTGTTACAAATTTTTTTATATAGGGTCTTGCTATGTTGGCCAGGGCAGTCTCGACCTCCTGGCCTCAAGCAATCCTCTCGCCTCCGCCTGCCAAAGTGTTGTGATTACAGGCGTGAGCCACCGCGCCCGGCCTCAAGCTGTGTTTTAAACCTCTATTCCTAATTCCCTGTGTGAGCTCAGCAAAAGATTGGGCTCTCTGGGCAGCCTCGGTTTCTTTCATCTTCAGAATGGGGGCAGTAATCTCTGAAGTGGGCCCGAGTGTGCTGTGTGCTCTTATCTCCCATCTCGCCTTATCTCCCATCTCGTCCTATGTCCAACATCAACCCCCGTGCGAGGGCATAAGACCAATTCCCTTAAGATACAACGCAAACATGTGGCAGAGCTGAAGAGTACGGAATAATGAGAGATGGAAAGAGTGGAAGCGAGATGGGGTTTCGCGCAAGGGGTGTGGCCCCAAAGGAAGGTGCGGGAAAAGGTAGGGGTTAAACCTCTATTCGGATTTAACCACCTTCATGGATTTAACCATCTTTCCAAAGCTCCTCCTCTCTCTAACGTTGAAGGGGGAGCTAAGTAGCAGCAATAGGTTCCCTCCCCACACCCCTCCCACCCCATCCCCGCAACCTTAAGCAGCCGATCTTAAGGACCAAGTACTGAGGAATGGGCTGTCGTTTCCGACCTCCACCCCTCAACAATTGGGATCGCCTTAGTTTCTCCCCGGAGTCGAGCATTTGCCTGCACTCAAAAAAAAAAAAAAAAATCCCAAACCTGGACCCCCTTTGGGGAGGGGGTTAACAGTTTCCTTAAGTTTTCTCTAGTCTGAGTAAAGAAGGACTTCCTTCTACTCGTCCTCAACTACCCCCTGGGGCTTCAGCGGGGGCCCGAGAGCTCGGGTCTGGGTCGGGGGCCGAGCAGGCTGCGCTGCCCCTCCAGGATTTCCTGCACTCGACGCGGCGAGGCCGGCTCGAACTTCGGCCTCCGACGAAGGCAACTCCGCTTCCCTTTAAAATGCAGCAACTCCCGGCCCCCGCCCCCGCCCCTCGGGCCGCCTCCTCCCCCTCCCCCTCCCCCTCCGCCCCCGCCCAGGCCCCGGCTCCTCCCCGAGCCCTAGGCGTGGGGGCCTCCTTGCCACCTGCCCGCTGCCCATCCCACATGCAAAGCGTGACCGCCGGGGAAGGAAGCCGAGCGCGCGCGCCCACACCGGCCCTGCGCCGCGGCGACAGCGAGCAGCTCGCCTACTCCGTCCGTCTGCGCTTACCCAGCATGCACTTCCAGGCCCTGAGCTATCTCGGAGCCGCAGCCCCGGGGTCAGAGCGGCCGGAAGAAACAGGAAGTTTGGGACGGTCCTAGTCGTGGGGCCGGGAGTCCTAAAAGGCAGGCCCTGAACTCCGTGCTGCCTCTCCCTTCCCCCGCTCCCTCCCTCTGGCGGACTTCCCTGGGGTCCGTTTCGGGGGCTGGCCTGAACTCCGAAAATCCAGATGTGTTTGGGGGTCATTCAAGGCACATTCCCAGGGTTCCCTTCGCGGTAGCATCTCCTGGCTTTATGGATCGAGGGGTGGGAGGAGGAGGGAGTGCTCCCGCCCTGGTGGGGTGGTAGTCCCCGAGGGGGCGTTGTCTTCTGCCCGCCGAGAGGGGGAAGGACGCTAGACTGGGGTGGAGGTTCGGGGGCTGGAGATTTGTCTCCCACGGTCAATTCCTGAGCGGATAGGGCAGTGGTTAGAACCTGAGGCGGAGTGCGGACTTACTGGCCCTCCTTCCCACTGCCAGTTAGCTTTGCTCTAATCTGCCCTCCACTTTGACTTAGGCTGCCCCATTATCCTCAGCACCATCTCACAGACCTGCGCTGCTGCTCACCAGGGGCACCGGGCAAGGGAGCCCCATTCCTAGTGCAGAGAACACAAAGGGCATGCCTGTTGAAAGTGATCTCCATTCGCACACCCCTTTGGCCAGGCAGGAAGGACTGGACTCTCACTTCCCTTGGCTTCCCTCTCAATCCCCACCCTACCTCAGCGTTAGCTAAACCACTGACCCAGGCAACCTCAACTGTCCCCACATGAACCTCTCGCTGGCCTGTAGCTGAAAGGAGTGTGGGTCACAGTTGATCCCAGTGGGCCATTTTGATATCAGTATGCCATCTGGCCAATCCTTTTCGGCTTGTGCAGACTAGTCGTTTGTGTGGACATACTCATTCTATAGCTTCACACTGCCAGCCAGGGACTTCTCCCTTCCCGCTCACTAGAGGTTTCCAAGTTCTCCTTGATGCCATCGACTCATTGCATCTTCCTAGATTTGCTGAGAGGAGGTGGTGGGGAGTGAAGAACTAGGAAGAATATTTTGGAGGTGGAAAACTGAAGATGAAAACTCATTGACTGTAGAATGATTGTAAAGTGAGACTGTCACGGCCGAGTTTCCATTACAGACATTCCCAGGCAGAATTAATTGGGCTTTCCCCTGTGCTCCCATAGATTAGAATTTATACCTCTATTATCACATTGTATTGTAATTATTTGTTGACATGTTTCTCTCCCCCATAGATGGGGAGCTCCTGGAGGGCAGAGACTATGCCTTATTTATCTCCAGAGCTCCCTGCACAGATCCTTGCTTACAAAAGAGATATTGAATAAACGTACTAGAAATGGAAGGGGATCCAACGGGATGAACTTCAGGATCTTGTTCAGCACTAATATCCTGTGATGCAACTTAAACATGCGCCCACAGATGTTCTCACGTTCATGTAAACGCACAAAGCAAATACACAAAATACCATCATGCCACAGTCGGGGTGTCACTCCTTGGAAAGTGAACAGATGTTACATGATGCCAAGTAAATGGCCTTTTGAAAGTTGAATCTCCGAAACTAAACATCTGAAGTGTCGACAGGCAACGTCATAACTGGTTGGGCTGATTTTGTTTCACTGCCCTGACTTTTTAAGCAGCCACAGCCCTACATAGTAGAAACAGTGAACATCTGAGCTTGAAAGGGCCCTGAGATGCTCTGGTACAAGTCTTTTCATTTTACAGATGAGAAGGTCCCTGGTCCAAAGTCAGACAGGAGCAGAAATGTCAGTCCTGTAATTCTTGACACTTAGAGCTTGCACATGTGTGACACGTTTGTATGCAGACACCTGCCTGAACCTGCACACATGGCTGCTGACATGTATAAACATGGTTGCATCCCCAACCACGTGTGCCACCACGACACAGGGGTACACCCTTCCCCCAAAACTTACCAAGCAAGTGAAGATGGCCCTATCCCAGCGTAGGGGGAGGCAGGGCTGGCTGTTGCTGATCAGAGAAGGGAAGGCAGGGGTCACCTGGGCTGGGCAGCCCTTGCCAGAGAGTGAAGGGGACCGAGAAGCCCATAGGTTTGCAGCTGTCATTGAATGTGCTCGGCTCACCCAGCTCCCCTCGGTTCTTCTCCGTCTCTCGGTCTGCAGAGGGCGAGGAGAGGAGACATTCCCGGCTCATTCCAGCGAGCCGTGTGCATGCTGCAGGCGTGGTATGTGAGTAAGCGGCGCGCTTCCAGCTGCTGCCTTATACTTTGAGGGCTGACAGGCCACCCCCTCCCCCTAAACAAAACTGTGTAGTGGGGCCGCCGTCACCCACCACTGGCCTCTCTTCACACGGGCATGATTAAGGCAACCAGGACCGTAGCAAGCCCTTCTCAAAAGGAGAGAAATTATGGCTTTTTCTCCACCTCTCCTGACCGCCTTTTCCTAGGGGATCTCCTCTCTCAGACCCACCTCCAACTGGAAATCTGCGCAGAGTTAACCCCCCGCCTGCCTCAGATAGCCTCACTACAGCACACTCTTGTAACACTCCAGTGGAGAGTATGAACCCTAATCATGGGTGCCTGCTCATATTTCCCATTAGGGTCCTGTCTCCCACCTCCACCCCATTTAATACTATCATCCCTGTCTTTGTATAGTGCTTCACAGCTTTCAAAGCACTCTCCCATGCATGTCTTACTTCACCCTTACCACACCTCATAAGGCAAGTATTAGTAGCTTCACTTTAGACACCAGGAGGCTGAAGCTCAGAGAAGATAAGCAAGCTGCCCAAGGTCACACAGTTGATGCATTGGGGTAGGGCAGGTCTACAATCTCCATCTTTGACTACAAAGCACAGTCTGTCCACTCTGCCACCCTAATGTCCAGTTGATATCCAGCTCTTCAAAAGGAGGGAGCTGTCATTCTGCTGCTTTTTTTCTTTTAAAAATTATTATTTTCTGACCAGGCACAGTGGCTCATACCTGTAATCCCAGCACTTTGGGAGGCTGAGGCAGGCGGATCACTTGAGTTCAGGAGTTCGAGATCAGCCTGGCCAACATGGTGAAACTCTGTCTCTACAAAAATACAAAAATTAGCCAGGCATGGTGGCGCAGGCCTGTAGTCCCAGCTACTCGGGAGGCTGAGGCAGGAGAATCGCTTGAGGAGGCGGAGGTTGCAGTTAGCCGAGATTGTGCCACCACACTCCAGCCTGGATGACAGAGAGAGACTCCGTCTCAAAAAAAAAAAAAAAAAAAAAAAAAAGTAAAATTATTTTTATTTTAGAGACAGGGTCTTGCTATGCTGCCCAGGCTGGAGGGCAGTGACTATTCACAGGTGCAGTCATAGCACAGTGCAGCCTCAAACTCGTTTTTCTGCTTCTTTTATACCTCCAGAGCACCTGATATAGGACTGGTTCTGTACATGTTGGGCATTCCCAGGCCAGGGTAGCCAGACAGACCCACCATACAACCTGCCAGGGAATCCGGGAAACTCCAGGACAGGAGACACTTGCAGGCTAATGGTGGTGTGCACCACCAGAGTCTTCCGCAGCTCCTGGCCCTTCTATCTGACTCAAGTTGCTGGGGCAGAGAGCAGTGCCAAGGCAGAGAGGAGAGCATCCCTCCATGTAGACCCCAGCTCTTCCCTCCCCCTCTCCTCTGGGGCTTCAGCGTGTCCGGAGCTCATGAATAAAGCTAATATTGGAACTAGTCGTATACTAGTCGGAGAGGGGCTGTTGTCTAGATCCTCCCTTGCAGGGACGGGTTGTGCCAATAGAATGCCCTGAGGCCCCAGCCCTCTCGTGATGGTTGGCTGGAACTAAGGCGTCCCCCTCCCTCGCCCTTTTATGAGTCTCAGCTGATTTCCCTGGAGGGCGGCCCCACTAGCCAGCGCCCCCCATCCGCTACTGGACTCCCTCACTATACCTGGGCCCCGCCCCAACTGTCCTCAGGGGCGGGGCCAGCCCGAGGGCAAGCTGGGGCAGGAAGTGGTTGCAATTACACACTCCCGCCCCACACTGGCTGCCACTGCCAGAGTGACAATGCTAATTCGGCTGGCCCCAAACGTCAGGGCAAGGGCTAGAAGAGGGCTCAACCAGGGAAGCTCCTGGGCTGGAACGAAGCTCTTTTCCTGAGAGAAGGGAGTTTCCGACGTTAGGCTAGGTTGGAAGCCTCAACGGATTGCTGGTCACGTCCAGGGATGAAGGGAGGGGGTCGTGGGTCTCTTTCCCCACCCCGACATGGCAGTCACTCACACCGTCATCTCTTTTTAACCTGGCCACTAGCTGACAGCAGCTTTCCCAGCTGCTTGGGCCCCCTGCTCACAACTGCCAAGACAGACAGCTCTGATCCCTCCCACCAGGAGAAGATGGGCTTTGATCCTCTACTACTGAAACCACCACAGCACCGTGGTTTTTATATCCCCTACTCCTCCCTCATTTCTTAGGCATTCCCATCTGGGGCGGCTCTGGGCCAGGTGGAGGGCATGACTGGTATGGCCACAGCTATGGGCTGAGAACCATGTAGAGAGAGGGATGGATGGGGGAATTTGAGAATGTTTGGGTGGGATGACTTCAGAACTCTCCGGGTTGGGCTTTCACTGAAAGCATCGCTAGCTCAAAAAATTGGGGCTACATTAGAGGAATGGAGGTAGAAGGGGGCTCAGCGAATAGACTGGACAAATGAAAGAACCTACCTTAGTCGGGGTGCGGTGGCTCACGCCTGTAATCCCAGCACTTTGGGGGGCTGAGCCAGATCTATCACCTGAGGTCAGGAGTTCAAGACCAGCCTGGCCAACATGATGAAACCGTGTCTCTACTAAAAATACAAAAATTAGCTGGGCGTGGTGGTACCTGTAGTCCCAGCTACTTGAGAGGCTGAGGCAGGAGAATCACTTGAACCCGGGAAGCCAAGGTTAACAGCGAGCCGAGATGGTGCCATTGCACTCCAGCCTGGGCAACAAGAGTGAAACTCCATCTCAAAAAACAAACAAACATAAAACAAACAAAAAAAAACTCGAGTATGTGAGGGAATGGGGATGGATGAGTGAAGTAGGTTTCTTAAAAGGCCCAGAAACCCAGTAGATACAGTGGGGGACTCTTTTTTTTTCTTTTTTTTTTGAGATGGAGTCTCACTCTGTTGCCCAGGCTGGAGTGTCGTGGGGTCATCTCAGCTCACTGCAAATTTTTGGTTTTTTGGTTTTTTTTGAGACAGAGTTTCGCTCTTGTCACCCAGGCTGGAGTGCAATGGCACCATCTCAGCTCGCTGTAACCTCTGCTTCCCGGGTTCAAGTGATTCTCCTGCCTCAGCCTCTCAAGTAGCTGGGACTACAGGTACCACCACGCCCAGCTAATTTTTGTATTTTTAGTAGAGACAGGGTTTCATCATGTTGGCCAGGCTGGTCTGGAACTCCTGACCCCAAGTGATCTGCCCACCTCAGCCTCCCAAAGTGCTGGGATTAGAGGTGTGAGCCACTGTGCCCGGCCCAAATTTTAGTATTTTTATTAGAGACAAGATTTCATCATGTTGGCCAGGCTGGTCTTGAACTCCTGACCTCAAGTGGTCTGCCCGCCTTGGCCTCTCAAAATGCTGGGATTACAGGCGTGAGCCACCATAGTGGGGACTCCTCTTTTCCCTTCCCCAGCATCTTCTCCTGCAAGCCTAGGTTCCTATGTCTGCACTTTGTGAAGCATGAATTTAGCGCTTGCCTCCCCAGCTTCAGAGCCCCATTTCACATCCTCCTAATAGCTTCAGGGAACCCTCCTTTCCTTGTTCTATTGAAATTGCTCCCTTTCTCCCATGGCAGGCCTGCCCAATTTGCTGAGGTGGGCTGGGGCTCACTTTAGGGCTGCCTAAAGAGGAGGATCTCCCTTCCTCACTCTGCATGAGTTAAAGACTTGGCATCCCAGCTTGGGGGGCTAGCTGGCCAACAGCCCTTTTCCCCAGGGTGCCAGGCTCCCTGGAGACTGGGAAGCTGAGTCATAGGCAACTTCAGGCTCTACAGACAGCAGAGCAAGAGAAAGAAGGAGGAAGAAAAAGAAAAGGGTGAAAAAAAATAGCCGGTCGGGCACAGTTGTTCACGCCTGTAATCCCAGCACTTTGGGAGGTGGAGGGGAGGCGTGGATTAGTTGAGGCCAGGAGTTCGAGACCAACCTGGCCAACACGGCAAAAACCTGTCTCTAATAAAAATACAAAAATTAGCTCGGTGTGGTGATGTGTGCCTGTAATCCCAGCTACTCTGGAGGCTGAGGCAGGAGAATCAGCTGAACCCAGGAGTCGAGGTTGCAGTGAGCTGAGATCGTGCCACTGCACTCCAACCTGGGCAACAGAATGAGAGAGACTCCAGAAAGAGAGAAAAAGAGAAAGCGAGAAAGAGAGGGGAGGGGAGAGGAGGAGAGGGAGAAAGAGAAAGAGAAAAAAAGCCCACCATGTTTGTCTGTTAATAGAGTGCAGGAGGGCCTCCTGGTCCTGCCTTAGCCTGGCTTCACTCGCACTGGAGATAGAGATCACAATCAGAAGATTGTCTTTGAATATGAAGGACGACGACAGGACCCAGGATCAAATAAAGGAATAGGGATGGAAGTGTTTTGTAAACTATTAAGTTGTGTACAGATGTGAGGGATTACTATTATTTTTAATATGCATTATAAAATTTCATTTTTCTCCCATGGATCTGGTTTATCCAATATTATTCTTTTTTTTTTTTTTTTTTTTTTTTTTTTGAGATGGAGTCTCGCTCTGTCGCCCAGGCTGGAGTGCAGTGGTGCAATCTTGGCTCACTGCAAACTCCACCTCCCGTGTTCACGCCATTCTCCTGCCTCAGCCTCCCGAGTAGCTGGGACTACAGGCGCCTGCCACTACACCCGGCTAATTTTTTGTATTTTCAGTAGAGACAGGGTTTCACCATGTTAGCCAGGATGGTCTTGATCTCCTGACCTCGTGACCCACCCGCCTCGGCCTCCCAAAATGCTGGGATTACAGGCGTGACCACCACAAGGGCCTCCAATATTCTTCTTCTTCTATTTTTTCTTTTTCTTTTTCTTTTCTTTTTTTTTTTTTTTTTTGAGCTTGAGTCTTGCTCTGTCGCCCAGGCTGGAGTGCAGTGGCACAATCTTGGCTCACTGCAAGCTCCGCCTCCCGGTTCACGCCATTCTCCTGCCTCAGCCTCCTGAGTAGCTGGGACTACAGGCAATCACCACCACGGCTGGCTAATTTTTTGTATTTTTAGTAGAGACAGGGTTTCACCGTGTTAGCCAGGATGGTCTCAATCTCCTGACCTCGTGATCTGCCTGCCTCAGCCTCCCAAAGTGCTGGGATTACAGGCGTGAGCTACCATGCCTGGCCCCCAATATTCTTCTTAATACAGGAGCATGGCAGAGGCAGATTAGCCCTGGGGGTTTGGAGCTCCAGGTGAAGCCTTGTGTGTGTGTCTGTGTGTGAGAGAGAGAGAGAGAAAGAGAGAAACATGTCTTGCTATATCTGTACCCTCAATACCCAGAACGAGCCAGAGAAAGGAGCTCAAGTGTTCACTGTCTGTCCATTGAATGGCTGATGGAATGAAATCAGGGAGGGGTGCGCCAACCCTTTGGCCTCCTCTGTTGCTGGTATAGTACTGATTTTGTACAGGTGGGTCTCAGCTCCTTTCAGCTGCAGGAATCATGTCCTACAAACCCAGTCTCCCAAGTGCTGCTGAGTCCCTGCAAGTCTGTGGCAGCAGGTTGCTGTACCCCTGGATGTCTCTGTCACAACAAGAGGCTTGCTGTTCAGAGGCTCAGCACACAGCCAAGGCCATTCACACCACAGGTTATTGCTATTTGAGTCTTTTCAAGGGCCTTCAGGATCCTGCAAAGCCTTGGAACCGTTCTGAACATCAATCAGCAAACAAATGGGGTCATGGATGGGGAAGCACTTTGTGACCCGCAAAGCCCCATACAAATGTAAGGGATTATTGCATTGTATTGCAAAAAAAGCATTCCGATTCTTTGAGGATTGTAGTTATTTGGGTTTTGGCACACAGGAGTCTACTGCATTATAAAATGTGTATGTGTGGGAGTGCCTGTCGTGCGTGTGCATGTTCAGGGTTAGGATCTGTACACAGAAACCTACCTGGCCAAATAGCACATACAAAGGGTCACTTAGACCACACAAAGTCGATATTGGTGAGTTATCAAGAATTCCCTGCCCCTCTATCTTTTTCAATATGCTTTTTTTTTTTTTTTTTTTTTCTGAGACGGACTCTCGCTCTGTCTCCCAGGTTGGAGTGCAGTGGCACAATCTCAGCTCACTGCAACCTCTGCCTCTGGGTTCAAGCGATTCTTCTGCCTCAGTCTCCCGAGTAGCTGGGACTACAGGCACACACCACCACGCCCGGCTAATTTTTGAATTTTTTTCAGTGGAGACGGGGTTTCACCATATTGGCCAGGCTGGTCTCGAACTCCTGACCTCTTGATCTGCCCACCTTGGCCTCCCAAAGTGTTGGGATTACAGGCGTGAGCCACCGCGCCAGGCCTCAATATGCTTTTATATAGGTGCTCTCATTGGATTCTCCTCACAACACTATGCCACTGTTAAGTTTCCCTGAGTTGGGTTTAGTCCAATAAAGTACACCGTGAGCTTGGAGGAATCTACTTTTGAGACTTGCAGGCGCTGAGAACTTTGCCTGGGAGAAATTTTCAGGCAGAGAAAAACATGGTCTGTGTAGGTCCTGGCAGGACACTCCAGACCCGTGCCAACTTCCTTCCATTCTCTGTCCCCACAGAGCAGCTCTACAATGCCTCCATGATGACCTCCAGACCAAGAAGAAGGCTCTCTTTCAGTCAGACATTCAGTCAACAAACACACATTGAACGCTTTCGTATTGGTGCCAGGCTTTCTGCTAGGTCCTGGCACTACAGAGATGAAGAAGCCTTCACTGCTCCTCATTCACCCCTCACCTCTCCAGCACAGGTTTCGTGGCATCTTCCCCCTTCAAGGCTCGCCTTGATGTTCATTTTATTCTGCTAAGCAAAGGCGGGGCTAATGGTTTTGAATCCAGCCTGGTTATTCGGTCTCGGAGCAACAAGGGACCCTTTTGGAGAGGGCAACACTTAGAACATCAAATGGGGCTCTCAGCCGTGGGCAGTGGGTATCACAAAACTCCAGAGGAGATGGAAGCCTGTTTGAGTTGCTTTTTGTCCACACCCTTGAAAATTCAGGAGACAAAATCATGTGATCAGCCTTGTGTTGAGACAGCATTCTCACCTCAGCTTCAGGTCTGGAAGGCCTCTCTGGTAAGTCCAGCACAGGCTGTCACATTTTTGGGGGGCAGTTAAGGGGCTTTATATTTGGCCCCCAAGACATAGCCATGTGCATCCTTAGTGGTGAAATTATTATTATTGGGTTTTTTTTGAGACAGTTTTGCTCTGTTGCCTGGGCTGGAGTGCACTGCAACCTCTGCCTCCTGGGTTCAAGCAATTCTTGTGCCTCAGCATCTCGAGTAGCTGGGATTACAGGTGCCCGCCACAATGCCCAGCTAATTTTTTGTATTTTTAGTAGAGACGGGGTTTCGCCATGTTGCCCAGGCTGGTCTCAAACTCCTGAACTCAGGCAATCCACCCGCCTCAGCCTCCCAAAGTCCTGGGATTACAGGCTTAAGCCACCGTGCCCAGGTTCAGTGGTGAAATTCTAGTTAGTTAGAATACTCAGGCAGAATGACATACCAGATTTTGGAATTTTCTTTTCTTTCTTTCTTTTTTGAGACAGAGTCTCAAAAGTGATTCTCCTGCCTTAGCCTCCCTAGTAGCTAGGATTACAGGTACACGCCATCACACCCAGCTAATTTTTGTATTTTTAGTAGAGACAGGGTTTCACCATGTTGCCCAGGCTGGTCTCGAACTCTTCATCTCAAGTGATCTGCCCACCTCGGCCTCCCAAGGTGCTGGGATTACAGGCATAAGCCACTACACCGGCCAATGTGTAGGCTTTTATCCCTCACCTCCCTCCCACCCTTTCCCCTGAGACCCAAAAGTCCTTTGTATCATTCTTATGCCTTTGCATCCTCATAGCTTAGCTCCCACTTATGAGTGAGAACATATGATGTTTGGGTTTCCATCCCTGAGTTACTTCACTTAGAATAATGGTCTCCAGTTCCATCCAGGTTGCTGCAAATGCCATTATTTTGTTCCTTTTTATGACTGAGTAGTATTCCATTGTGTGTGTGTGTGTATATATATATATACACATTCACAATTTTTTCTTTTTTTAGACTGTCTTGCTCTGTCACCCAGGCTGGAGTGCAGTGGTGCGATCTTGGCTCACTGCAAGTTCTGCCTCCATGGATCAAGCGATTCTTATGACCTACCCTCCTGAGTAGCTGGGATTACAGGCATGTGCCACCACGTCCGGCTAATTTTTGTATTTTTAGTAGAGACAGGGTTTTGCCATGTTGGCCATGGCTGGTCTCGAACTCCTGGCCTCAAGTGATCTGCCTGTCTTGGCCTCCCAAAGTGCTGGGATTACAGGCATGAGCCACCCCCCCATACCCGGCATATCTATCTATCTGTCTGTCTGTCTGTCTGTCTATCTATCTATCTATCTATCTATCTATCTATCTATCTATCTCACAATTTCCTTATCCACTCGTTGATTGATGGGCATTTGGGCTGGTTCTATATTTTTGCAATTTTGAATTGTGTTGCTATAAACATGCCTGTGCAAGTATCTTTTACGTATGACATTTTTTTTTTACTTTTTTTTTTTTTTTTTTTTTGAGGCAGAGTCTCGCTCTGTCGCCCAGGCTGGAGTGCAGTGGCCAGATCTCAGCTCACTGCAAACTCCGCCTCCCGGGTTCACGCCTTTCTCCTGCCTCAGCCTCCCGAGTAGCTGGCACTACAGGCACCCGCTGCCATGCCTGGCTAATTTTTTGTATTTTTAGTAGAGACGGGGTTTCACCGTGTTTGTCAGGATGGTCTCGATCTCCTGACCTCGTGATCCGCCCGCCTCGGCCTCCCAAAGTGCTGGGATTACAGGCGTGAGCCACTGCGCCCGGCTTTTTTTTTTTTTTTTTTTTTGAGACAGAGTCTTGCTCTGTCTCCCAGGCTGGAGTGCAGTGGCGCAGTCTTGGCTCACTGCAAGCACCACCTCCCGGGTTCACGCCATTCTGCTGCCTCAGCCTCCTGAGTAGCTGGGACTACAGGTGCCTGCCACCATGCCCAGTTAATTTTATTTTATTTTATTTTTTTGTATTTTTAGTAGAGACAGGGTTTCACCATGTTAGCCAGGATAGTCTCGATCTCCTGACCTCGTGATCCTCCCGCCTTGGCCTCCCAAAGTGGTGGGATTACAGGTGTGAGCCACTGCACCCTGGTTGTTGTTGTTGTTATTGTTGTTGTCGTTGTTGTTTTGAGATGGAGTCTCTGTCACCCAGGCTGGAGTGTACTGGCATGATCTCGGCTCACTGCAAGCTCCGCCACTCGGGTTCAAGCGATTCTCCTGCCTCAGCCTCCTGAATATCTGAGATTACAGGCATGTGTCACCATGCTCAGCTAACTTTTGTATTTTTAATAGAGATGGGGGTTTCACTATGTTGCCAGGCTGGTCTTGAACTCCTTACCTCATGATCCACCCGCCTCAGCCTCTGAGAGTGCTGGGATTACAGGCATGAGCCACTGGGCCTGGCTAGTATGACTTATTTTCCTCTGGATAGATATTCAGTAGTGGGATTGCCGGTTCAAAAGGTAGTTCTACTTTTAGTTCTTTAAGGAAAGAGGTGGAGTCTTGCTATATGGCCCAAGCTGGTGTTGGACTCCTGGCCTGAAGTGATCCTCCTGTCTTGGCTTCCCAAAATGCTGGCTTTACAGGCTTGAGCCACTGTGCCTGGCCTATGATTCCATGTAAATGAAATATCCAGAATAGGCAAATCCACAGAAACAGAAAAAAGATAGGTAATTGCCAGAGGTTGAGGGGAGGGGGAAACAAGGAGCAACTGCTTGACAGGTAGGGAGTTTCATTTTAGGGTGATGAAAACAATTTGGAACTAGAGAGGTAGTGGTTGTACAGCACTGGGAATGTACTAAATACCAGTGAATTTTACATCTTAAAGTGTTTTTGTTTGTTTGTTTGTTTGTTTGAGACGGAGTCTCAATCTCTCACCCAAGCTGGAGTGCAGTGGCACGATCTTGGCTCACTGCAGTCTCCGCCTCCTGGGTTCAAGTGATTCTCCTACCTCAGCCTCCCGAGTAGTAGCTGGGACTACAGGCACCCACTGCCACACCCAGCTAATTTTTGTATTTTTAGTAGGGACAGGGTTTCACCATATTGGCCAGGCTGGTCTCAAACTGCTAACCTTGTGATCTGCCCGCCTCGGCCTCCCAAAGTGCTGGGAGTACAGGTGTGAACCACTGCGCCTGGCAGTTAATTTCATATGAATTTGACTTCAACTGACTAAAAATGTACTAGTTGGACAAGCTTGGGCAAGTCATCACTGAATCTCTCTGTACCTGAATTTCTTCATTTATAAAAGGGGAAAGATATAGTATCTACATTATGGGGTTGTTATGAGTATTAAATAAGCTAATATTTGTAAAGTCCTTCGATCAGTGTCTGGCACATACTAAGTGACATATAACTGTGTGTCAAATGGGGTCCATGAAGGGAAAGAAATAATAAAAAACCCTTGGTAGTGAAACGTTTGGGAATCTATGGTAAAGATGAAAAGGAAAAAAGTGCTTAATGTCCTTCAAGATGTAGTCCCAGAACCCACTGGTTCTATAATTTACTGTAGAGATTGTTTGAAATGCAAAGTAAGAGGCACCACCCCAACCTATTCAATAAAACCCTAAGTGGGATGGTGCCTTGGAATCTAAATTTTAGGGAGCTGTCCCAGGTGATTCTGATGTACATTAAAGTTTGAGAAAATTTGGTAAGAGTATAAACTGAATGTGTACTAAAGGCAGAACATTCATTCCCTAGATTGTAAAGAAAAAAAATCCAAATCCCAGGTTTTAACTTGTTTTTAAATCATCTTCTAACTTTCATCACAAAATAGACAATTCCCGTGGAGCTCTTGCAGTTTAATGAGCAAGAACAGGCACACAAGAATACATATAAACACACATCACACACACTCACACACACACACACACACACACACACACAGAGAGAGAGAGAGAGAGAGAGAGAGAGAGAGAGCGCCGAACTAAGAATGGTATCTTTACTGAGTTATCTATAGCTCGTGACACTATGTGCTTACTCTCTGCTGTTAATGCTAGAAGCTCTATGCTGTGCTGCGTGGAGGACACAGGAACACGTGGCCCTTGCTGTCCAGATATTTACAAATTCTAAGAGACAAGATGGCTACACTGGGGTGTCTGTAGGTGGTTGGTTTGAGAAGTGTGGTGTGTGTGGGGACAGAGGATTGATAGAAGGCATGGTGGGCAGGACTTGAGGGGACCCATGCCCCTACTGCTCCTCATGAATGCCTACTTGTCAGTCAATCCCAAAGTATTCATGGAGTGTGGTCTGCACAAATGCTGCCAGGCATTATGGGGAATGCTGACTTCTGTGACAAGATGCCTGCTCTCAGATGGGGCTGTCTAACTAAGGAACAGGCACAGAAGAGTGCTAAACTGTGCAGTACTTACCTACAGGGCCAAGAGTTCAGGGACGAGAGGACTTCTCAGAGGCAAAGGCATTGCCCGAAAGCTTCATGTAGGTGGGGCTCAAAGGATTTGGCCAGGTGGAGAGGAGATCAGGTGTAGGTACATTAAATGGATCAAGAATGATGTAAGTGGGTTCTGCAAGGCACCTTAGTCCCTGCTAACATCCCTAAGCCTGTACAGAATCACCACCACGGCAAGAGAAAAGCAGTACCCCGAATTCAGTGGAATTTGTTGAGTACCCACTAATGTGGGCCACTGAAATGGGTGCTGTTCTTCAATATTCTTTAGTCTCTTTGGGGCAAGAGGTAATAATTTTGCTGAAAGTTCTTGCTAAATTTTATTCTATTCTCCTTCCGAAAAATACCTCTTTTTCTTTATGTTCAGGTTGTTAGTTTTATTCCTAGGCTTAAATGAAGCAGGTGCTCTCAAGTTCTGAACTCTAAAAATTCCTTATTATTATTTTTTAAACTACTATGGAGCATCTACTGGGTGCCAGGCACTGTTCTAAGTGCTTAACATACAAGAACTCATGTGATCCTTATAACGTTTGCTTCTTCTTCTTCTTTTCTATATACAGAGACGGGGTTTCACCATATTGCCCAGGTTGATCTCGAACTCCTGACCTCAACTGATCCACCCGCCTTGGCTACCCAAAGTGTTGGGATTACAGGCATGAGCCACTGCGCCCGGCCCTTATAATGTTTTCAGGAGGTACTTATTAGCCCCCATTTCACAAATGAGGAAATTGAGGCTCAGAGAAAAGTATGCAAGGCAATAGTGCTAGGAAGTGGTGGAGCCAGTATTCAAACCATGTCTGTCTAACTTCGGAGATTGTGTGCTTAACCACTGAGTGGGAAGAGAAAGACCAAAAGAGACCCAGACTTTAAAATGAGTCTTCGGCAAGAAGGGAAGTCAAGTCTGGGCCTCAGCTTCTCCACTGTAAAACAAGTCCTACTCTGTGCCAAGGTGGGAGGTCTTGGGGGGAGATGAAGGAGGCTGTGATACACAGATGAGAAGTACTGAGTCCTTTTATCCAAGGAACTTAAAATCTAGTCGGAGAGATAGACAGGCAGAGTGTAGAAGTGCTAACTAAAGGGACAAGCTAAAAACTGTGGGGGTACCCCAGAGGAGCAGTCAACTTCCATAGGGAGGGTGTGGGTGTCAGGGAAAGGGGCATGAGAGAATGGTCTTTTGTTGGTTTGTTTGTTTGTTGTTTGAGACAGAATCTCGCTCTGTCACCCAGTCTAGAGTGCAGTGGCAGGATCTCGGCTCACTGCAACCTCTGCCTCCCAGGTTCAAGCGATTCTCCTGCCTCAGCCTCTCAAGTAGCTGGGATTAACAGGCGCATGCCATTACACCCGGCTAAGTTTTGTATTTTAAGTAGAGACGGGGTTTTGCCATGTTGCCCAGGCTGGTATTGAACTCCTGACCTCAAGTGATCCACCCACCTTGACTTCTCAAAGTGCTGGGATTACAGGCGTGAGCCACCGCACCCGGTTGAGAGAGCTGTCTTGAGTAACAGTTGAGTGAGATTTCAATAAGCTGAGAAGGACATGTAAAAAGCTGTGGGAGGGGCCAGGTGCGATGGCTCATGCCTGTAATCCCAGCACTTTGAGAAGTCAAGGTGGGTGGATCACATGAAATCAGGAGTTCAAGACCAGCCTGGCCAACATGGTGAAACCTTGTCTCTACTAAAAATACATTAGCTGGGTGTGGTGGCACGTGCCTGTAATCCCAGCTACTCAGGAGGCTGAGGCAGGAGAATTGCTTGAACCCAGGAGAGGGAGGTTGCAGTGAGCCAAGATCACGCCATCGCACTCCAGGCTGGGCGACAAGAGCAAAACTCCGTCTCAAAAAAAAAAAAAAAAAAAAAACACAAAAAACACAAAAAACCCAACAACAAAAAGTGTGTGAGGCCACTATGGTGGTTCACACCTGTAATCCCAGCACTTTGGGAAGCGAAGAGGGAAGGATCGCTTGAGGCTAGGAGTTCAAGACCAGCCTGGGCAACAAACGAGAACTCAAGAACTCATCTGTACAATTTTTTTTTTGAACGAAGTTTCGCTCTTGTTGCCCAAGCTGGAGCCCAATGGCGCGATCTCGGCTCACTGCAACCTCTGCCTCCCAGGTTCAAGCGATTCTCCTGCCTCAGCCTCCTGAGTAGCTGGGATTACAGGCATCTGCCACCACGCCTGGCTAATTTTTGTATATTTGGTAGAGACGGGGTTTCACCATGTTGACCAGGCTGGTCTTGAACTTCTGACCTCAGGTGATCCACCCGCCTTGGCCTCCCAAAGTGCTGGGATTACAGGTGTGAGCCACCACACCCAGCCTCATCTGTACAATTTTTTTAAGTGTTAAAAAAAAAAAAAAAAAAAAAAAGGCTGAGGAAGCAGAGCTGACAAAATGGATGCGTTATCCAAGGAATGCCGAGGGGGCCAGTCAGGTCAGAAAAGAGGGCTTGTGAGGGATATGGAAGGAAAGGAGGCTAGAAGTAGATCAGGGAGGGCCCTAAAGGCTAGATGAAGGCTCATGGACTTGATTTTGTTGGCAGTGGCAGTTTTTCAGGAGGGCAGATTTCTTAGAGTCCCTTCCACTTCTAGCACTGCATGTTTGATTAAGAACTTTGTTGGTGGCCGGGCGCGGTGGCTCAAGCCTGTAATCCCAGCACTTTGGGAGGCCAAGACGGGCGGATCACGAGGTCAGCAGATCGAGACCATCCTGGCTAACCTGGTGAAACCCCGTCTCTACTAAAAAATACAAAAAACTAGCCGGGTGAGGTGGCGGGCGCCTGTAGTCCCAGCTACTCGGGAGGCTGAGGCAGGAGAATGGCATAAACCCGGGAGGCGGAGCTTGCAGTGAACTGAGATCCGGCCACTGCACTCCAGCCTGGGCGACATAGCGACACTCTGTCTCAAAAAAAAAAAAAAAAAAAAAAAGAACTTTGTTGGCTGGGCATGGTGGCTCACACACCTATAATCCCAGCATTTTGGAAGGCCAAGGCTGGAGGATCACTTGAGCCCAGGAGTTCCAGACCAGCCTGGGCAACATTGCAAGACCCTCTGCCCCCCCATCTCTAATGTTAAAAAAAATTAATTTTTAAGAAAGAACTTTGTTTAGAGCCTAGGAGTCTCAGGGAAGAGGCGAGTGGTCAGCAAGCTGAAGAGCTTGACCTGGTGAGGCCTCTGGGGTGATTTCAGCCCCTTTCCTCATTTTCACTCCCTTGGCTATAAAATCCAAAAAGGTTATTGGTTGTTTACAGAGTTCAGTTTATCCGGACATGCTGTCTCCCCATCCACACCTGGGGCTCTCAGAGGGCAGAGACCAGGCCATTTGTTCTCTGGGAGCCAGTACTTAGTATCCAGTACTCTGTAGGCAGCTGGAATATATCTACCTTAGCAACCCTTCTTGCAAAAAAGGCTCATGCCTTTGAAATTTACCAATAACAAATAGGGGCAAGGACTCCTCCCCTACCCCACTTGTCCCCTGAAACATAAGTGAAACACTAGAGAGCTCACAGTGTAACACATGGTCACTCTTTCCTGCAGTTTGCACAGCTCTTTCTGTTTCCCCGCCCCGCCCCCTAACCCGTTCCCTTTCAAGACAGGTAACTTAGAATGAGCCCTTTGGCAGTCCTGAGATCCTAAGTTCCAAAACTAACTTCACCTTCAATTGATTGAGGTGCAGGGAACAAAGGGACAACTAGAAGCTTCAAATTTGCTTCATTCTGATAACTCTAAAGATCTAAACCACTGGAATTTTTCTGGGGGGGTGGGGGGCGGGGTGGGTGCATAGGGCTGGGCTGTTTTACCAGCGAGACAAGGGCTCTGATCACAGAACAAAGCAGAGGATTAAACTAATTACCTATGGATTTAGTTAGAGGTTGGTTTGGGGCCTAAATTACCCTGGGACCCCCGAAATGTCCTGCTTTATCTAGTAAGTTTCAGGAGGGCAGAGCCCAGGCCCGTATCACCCTTAGGCCTCTGTGCTATACCTAAGGAGTTTGGTGATGCTGACACTGATAACTCCTGCATGGTCGGGTGCAGTGGCTCACACCTGTAACCCCAGCACTTTGAGACCCTGAGACTGGAGGATCACTTCAGTCCAGCAGTTCAAGACCAGCTGGGTAACATAGCAAGACCTTGTCTCTACTAAAAGTGAAAAAAAAAATTAGCTGGGTGTGGTGGTGGTGGTGCATGCTGTAGCCCCAGCTACTTGGGAGGCTGAGGCAGGAGGATCGCTTGAGTCCAGGAGTTTGAAGTTGCTGTGAGCCATGATTGCACCACTGCACTCCAGCCTGGGCAACACAGTGAGACCCTGTCTCAAAAAAAAAAAAAAAAATCCCCAAAAACCAAAAACAAAAAAACTCCAGCATGAATCCAGTAGTTTACGGTATACAAAACTCTTTCCCATCCGTACCTCATTGCTCACAGGATGTTCCTCTGAGGGAGGTAGGGCAGGTACATTGATATCCATATTTAAGAGGTAAAGAGAAGACCAAAATATAGTCCGTGGTATCAGGCTGGCACTACTCAGTCAAATGTCAGGGATTGCTTGAGGTACCATTGCTAGCGATGGGTAAGGAAGGACTAGGACCTGGTTCTTAGCACTTTCCCAAACAACCCTCTTTCCATTACACCAAGCTGCCTCTCTGAGAGTCCAGGCCTTGGTCAGTAGATGTTACTGATGGGAGAAATAATTAAGAAAAGCAATCTGCCTGAAAAAGACTATTTTGGCATTACATGGAGGCGCTATACCATACTGAAAAGAACCCTGGATGTAGAGTTAGGACTACTGGGGTTGAGTCCTGGCTCAGGAACTCACCAGCCATGTGATCTTGAGCAAGCCACTCACAGATGCTCATAGACTCAGTTTCCTCAATTACAACATGGAGAGTTATAGTGAGAAACAAATGAAATAACACAAGTGAAAGAGTTTTGTAAACACTCCAATGCTATACAAAGGTAGGTATTATTATTATTATGGTTATGTTGTGGTTCTAGCCTCAAATAAAATAATCATTAATATCTACATTCTTCACAAGGTTTCCCACAGCTCTCCCCACCCTGCTCCTTGGTTTCCCATCATCTCCTGTAGGGCAGGAAGCCTGGCCCCCAACAGGAAAGGGCTCAGAGGAGCTAGAGCTTCAGCCAGGAAATAATCATCTTGCCCCAACCTTCGTTTCGCCAGATAAATGAGGCAGCCAAATGGTGAGACACGGACTAGTGCGAATCGAGGTGTTCAGGATCTGTTTCGGCCTCAAACCAAGGAGCAAAGTAGCCCTAAAGCCCTAAGGGCTTTCAAGAAATGGAGATTTAGTAATTTCTGGGTTAATTAAAATCAGCGATGACAGTAAACTCAACTTAAATCAAAGCAGAATTGGTGGGGTCTGCATCATCAGGCCCCACGGAGGCGATTTCCTCCCTAATAATGCATTTTGAGTTCACATATTGATTGGCTTAAACAGATCATTTCCAAATCTTCACGTTCCCCTTGATGCAACTTAGGCCAAATATTTTTTAAGGGGTGTGTGTGTATGTGTGTGTATATGCGGTGTGCAGGAGTAGGGGTGGGGTGCATGAAAGGTTAGGAGTAGCCAAGTAGAATGTCTTGAGGAGAGGTTCCCAAAGCAAAATAAAATGGCCAGCGCCATGTCCACGTTGCTGGCAATAGCTTTTGACGGTGGTGAGGACAAGCAAGAGGGGTCCTAGAACACCAGGCCTCAGGCAACAGCAAAGCCACTGCAGCCTTAGATAGCTTGCTCCAATGCTCACCCACATCCCTCACACCAGGTGAGGGAGACATACCAGGCAAGGCTCAACTGCCATCTCTAAAGTACTTCCAAAGGAGAGAAGACACATCCAAGCTAAGAGATGGAACCTCTGGGCCTAGCAGGATCGAGGTGGGGTGGGGAGGAGGAGGAGGAAGACATTAATCTGGCAGGGCTTCCTTCTAGTCCAAATGACCCTCTGACTTCCTCAGCATGGATAAATATATAACAAATAATATCAATATATCTGCACATAAAGACTTTTTTCGAATTCCTGCTATTCATTTCAAATTCCGTTTACAAAGCACTGAATCCTCCAGGAACTGCTGGGCACCTCCCCTAATACCCATTAGGCTGAGGCGATGCCTTTGAAGTCCCTATCACGGGCTCAGGGCTGGAGCTGCTAAGAAACACCCTAAGACTGAAAGCAAATCGGCCGGCAGCTTCAGCTTCTTCGCAAGCTGCTAGCTGCTCTCCTCGGAGTCAATGTAAAGTCATCAGAGTTCGAATGTGGACCGCAAGCTTCTCAGCCCTTCAGTCCCAGGGATGATCTGGGATGTAAACACACACGAGGGTTTATTCCTTTGGCCAGGCAGAGAGTCGTTAGGGTAAAGGGTAAGGGTCAAGGGGGCTCGGATTGGGGACTGAGGAGCCCAAGGAAAGCCGGCAGAAGCGAGTCCTCTTAGAGCTGGGCTTTTGGCTCCGAATCGTGCAGGCTTCCCACTTTACACAGACCTTTCATCCCCTTCTTCCTTCTTCCTCCCTCGGGTCTCTTGCCACCCGCCCCCCATCTCGCCTCCATCCCCAGATGCCTCCACGCCCAGGTGGTGTTGCCCACTGAGGGTGGCCCAGGGGGTTTGCAGCCGGAGAGGTGGGCCGCCCCGGAGACGAGAGGCGAGGCGGCGAGCCCCGGCATTTTCCTTTCCCCAGCACCTGTCCCACTTCGGCGCCGGGGCTGGGGCTGCGCCCGCGGGCGGCCTCGGAGCCTGAGCACCAGAACCACGCACTGAGGTCGCCCAGGGTGGGGAAGTGGGGGGCCGGGGGAGGGGCGGGGCATCCGGCGGGGACGTCTTCCCCACCGCATGCAAGACCCTTTGCGCCCCCCCAACATACACTGAGGCTAAAACAGGGGGAAGAGAGTGACACAGAGCACGAGCGAAATCGCTCGCTCTCCGACCCGAACAGCGCGTTGCTCGACACCCCCCCCCTTCCTGGAGCCGGGGGCTGGCCGAGGAAGGTGGCTCCGTTCTTCCCCCGTGGCCAGTGCGGGGTCTGCGGCTGCCCGGCGAGGTTCCGGCTTCCCCGGGCTGGCAGGGGGAGCCCCGAGAACGGCAGGCCCGCCCCCCCTTCCTCCTCCTCCTTCCCCTCCTCCCCCACGTGTCCTCCCGGAGCCCAGCGGCCTGATCCCAGCACCCCCCGCCACCTCCCTCCTCCCGCTTCGCCCGCTTCCCCGGCGGCGTGGAGAAGAGCAAAGTTGCGACAGCGGCTGGGGGCTCTGCCCAGGTAAAGGGGGCGCCGTGAGGCGGGGGTGGTGGGGGAACGGTGCGGCCCTGCGGCGGGGGCGGGGGGAGGATAAAGAAACTTGCTTCCCGCGGCCCCCACCCCGCGTGGGTTCCGATCTTGCGTGGAACGAGCCCTCGTGGCGAGTCGCGGCAACACTGCCGGGACCGAGGCCGGCACCTGGACCCGGACCCGGACCGCGCGCTTGGGCCGGCTCGGCGGGCGCAGGCAGCGGGCCAGGCCAGCACCCAGGCAAGGGCGGGGTGGGTGGCCGTACACCGGACCGAATCGGGGACTCCGGTGGCGTGGGCGCAGGCCGAACCCGGACCGGGCCGAGTTGGGTGGCGAAGTAGGACGTGGATTCGGGGGCGGGGCGCGGCGGGAGGGGGAAACCAGGCCTGGCCGGACTGGCCTGGGCGTGGGGGCGGGGGGCGAGTTCGGGGCACTTGCTGGGCTCTGGACCGAGCGGTAGGGCGGGGCGGCGCTAGGGGCTGGGCCGGACCCGCAGGGAGAGGGCGAGGGGAGGGAGAGCCGGGGGTGGAGTAGGGGCGTGGAGTTGTGGAGCGGGGTCTGGCCTCGGCCGGGGGCGAAGGTAGATCGGCGGGGCCGCGAGCGGAGGGAGGGAGGCCCGCGGCAGCGCGGCGGCAGCGAAGGCCAGCTTCCGCGGAGTTTGTGCCCGGGCTTCCCGGGCTCCGGCCGCCTCACGCGCACAAATGGGGCTAGGGGACTGAGTGGTAAGCAACTCCGAGTGTTAGACGGTGATCGAGCGGCGATTCCGGGAAAAGCGAGGAAAGACACCGTCTGCGATTATGCCGCACCCCCCACCCACCTCTTAGCATCTGGATTCTGCTCTCATAGTGGGGGCCGCGGACCCTCCCCGCCACAGTCTTTTTACTCTCCAGCACTCCCACCTCCTTTCCCCTTCTTCAGCCATCTGACTCTCCTAGGGGTATGTGTTTTTGGGGGTGGACGGCTACGGGGGTGGGGGATACTTTCCTTCCCGCGGCGGCAACCTAGTTCGTATCTTATTCCTACAAGGTAGCGTCGCTTCGAGTCGCGTGGACATTGGGGTTTAGATAATTTACCCCCCACCCAAGCGATTTAATGGCTGTTAAGCAAAAGGCGAATACCTGGATTTCCATGGCAGGGATGAGGTTTGAAGATTGGGATTCAACCCCAGCTCACTTCCACTACCAACCCCTCTTTCTTGTGAGCCACTTCCACGGGTATCCAAACCTGGGGGGAGGGGGGACGGGAGTATTAATATGCTTCTCTATTTCTACACAGGGTCGGCGTGAGGAAGGACGGCTAGCCTTGGAGGGAAAGTAGCCACCAGTCCAACTCGGGTCACCCCCACCATTATTTCGGTGAGGGGGCAACGCTAAGAAGGGGATACTGGTGGGTAGGGGCCCAGTATAAAGGAGGGGGCTGGGTAGTTGTCCCCAGAGGGACTCCGTGTCTTGGCGGGGAGACAGAGAGGCGAGCCCCGGCTTCAGGGGAGGGGTTCCGGGGAGGGAGATGGGGGGGTGGCGACGACGGTAGAGGGGGGCGGGAAGAAGGGGGAGTCACGCCCTGCCTGCAAGGGGAGCCTCCCTCAGGCCCCTGGGAGAAGGGGACTGAATGCGTCTGTTCTCTGCTGCCCAGCAGAGATCTGGGGTCTCGAGATTTGCACACTGGATGGGCACCAGTGGCCTGAGAAAGTCAGGTCGGGGCATAAGGTGGAGAGCGTTGGAAGAAAGAGAGGGAACCCCTCGGCCGCGGCCCACTGACCCTCTCCCTTCCTCAACCTCCCCCTTCGAGGGGCGTCGAGGCGGGGGGGGGGCGACGTGGGGCTCCTGCAGCCCCGCAGATTGAGCGCCTCCGCCTCTCCCGGGAGTCTAGCTTTTTGCCCGGCTTGCTGCAGCCACTGCTGCCTCCCTCTCCGGAATCCGCTCGGTCCTCTCAGCGATCCCCTCCTCCTCTCCTCCCCTCCCAGTGTCACCGGGGCTGCTTGGCTCTGCCCCCTTCGCCGCCGCTTGCTCCCTGCTTTCGTCCCTCCCTCTCTTGCTCGCTCCCTCCCTTCGCCTCCTCCTCCCCATTCCCCCCCACCCGCGTAGGCGGCATTCTGGGAGTTGTAGTCCGGTGGCGCGGGGGTTGGCGCCGCCCGCGGACCCAGCCGGACTCCACTTCCCGTCGAGCCCTGCGACCGGCACCCACTCCACCAGGCTTCGCTCGCACACAGACACACACACACACCGCTCTCCCCCTCACTCTTTCGCTCGCCGCGGCTGCTGCCAGTGTGTGGCTCTGTCTCTCCTCCGCTTTGCTGAGCCCTCCCTTCTTCCTCTCAGTTCCTAGAGTCCGACCGCCGCCGCCGCCGAGAGAGAGGAGAAGGAGGTCGGTGGCGATAAGGGGCGGAGGGCGGCATCAGATCGGGGCAGTATTAGGCGGGTGGCGGTTAAGAGGGAGTAAGAGGGAGCCCGGGTGGCGGCCTGAGCCTCCCCGCGGAGCCGACCCGGGAACAGGTGCGTCTTTTTTCTCTCTCCCCCAACCCCTCCACCCCTTTTGACTCCCCGGCTTTTTCGTATCCCCCCACCCGCTTCTTTCTATCTTAAGCCTTTCTGCAACCCTGTTCCTTCTTCTCCCTGCGGCCGCTCGGCTTGCCCCCCGGGGGCGCCGTCCTCTTCGTGTCCCCGGACGTAGCGCTCCCTGGAGCTGGCTCTGTCTTCGCCCCTCCCTTCGGGACAGCTCCCCTCTACTTCCCACCTTCGTACCCCATCCCCTGACTTGCCCTACCCCCTCCTCGACCCCCTTCTCTCTTAGCCAGGTGAGACTCGTTCGCCACGATCCGAGAGTCTTCTTCCCGGCTGGGCGGGGGTCTCCATGGAAACGGGGGTCGGTTGATCCTGGGGGGGAAACCATAGGAATTACCCCACTCCTCAGAAAAGGAGGTGGAGGCTATGGTCTTGTTAACTACCTGACCCCAACCCCCGATCCAGGGATCCGACGATCCGAAGGGAGGCTGGCTAGCAGGGCAGGGCGAGAAAAGGCTTTTTTTTTTTTTTTTTTTTTTTTTTTTGGGGGGGGGGGTGTCCGTGATGAAGTCTTGAAGAGACCAGGAGAAAATACCCTCCAACCTCAGAGGGGAGGTGCGACGGGTGCTCTTCAGGGCTGCTTTCTTCCCGGTGCTGGGGTGCGGGAACCGTAGGGTAAGGGGTACCCCTAGGTGGCGGCGGGGCCTGGGTTCGGGAGTGGGAGTGCTGTGATGGGGGCAGGGGCAATTATCCGAGTCCCTGGAAAAAAGGCGGGGGATGACTTCGGAGCGCCCTGGCTCCGCTGCCCTCGCTCTAGGGGCGGGGGCCGCCGGGCCGGGCGCGGCGGGGAGGGGGCTTAAATTGAAGGAAGATGAGATCGGGGGCAATTCACACTAGCACCGGCAAGCCAGAGGGGAGATCCGGCGTGCAAGCCCTCCACCCGCTTCGCGCCAGGCCTGGAGGCAAGGGGTCGGCTAGCGAAGCCGAGGGCTGGAAGGAGGGAGGCTCCGGTTACGGGGCCGGGTTTCGGGATCAGGGGCAATCCCCCGGCCCTTGGAGAAGGAGGGAGAGGGATGGCCGCGAACCCCAGGGCTCCCCCACCCCGGGTCCTAAGGGGCGTGAGGAACGGACAGCAGGCCCAGCGGAGCTGGATTCGAGCGGATCGCGGCCGGGGAGTGGGAGGGCTTAGTGGTGGGCTTCGGGGGGAGCAGTCCGGCGGCGGGG
>NC_037689.1:127845314-127928041 GCF_003255815.1 Theropithecus gelada
TTGCCCCCTGGCACATCAGCACAAAAGGCTGAAATCATTACTCTTACTCGAGCATTAATGTTGGGACAATGGAAAAAGCTTAACGTCTATACAGAATTTAAATATGCATTCCCTGTGGTAGTTTATGCTACAATCTGGAAAGAAAGGGGATTACTAACTAGCAAACACTCTCCCATAAAGCATGAGCCTGAAATTCTTCAGCTATTGGAAGCAATACACCTGTCAAAGGCCATAGCTATAATCCATTATAGGGGACATCAAAGGGACTTAACACCTATAACACAAAGGAACAGAAAGGATGATAGAGAAGCCAAAGTCACAGCCCTCAGGGTGCAATCCCAACAGATCCTAGCACTACTTCCTTTCTGTGATTCCCCAATATAACCGGAGTACACACTACAGGAAGAACAGTTAATAAAGGAACAAGGGGGACAAAAACAAGGATCCCGGTGGTATTGGCGTCAAAAATATATCTCCCTCAGACAGCCCAGTGGAAAGTTATAAAAGCCCTGCATGTCTCTTTCCATGTAGGGGGAGATGCAACTCTGGCCATAGTAAATAAACTCTTTACTGGGTCTAACTTGGCTTCCGTGGCTAAGCAGGTCTGCCAAGCCTGCTCACTGAGTGCACTTAACAACCCAGGAAACAAAATGCCTCCTCCAATAGAACCAATCCAGAGGAGAGGAACTTATCCAGGGGAAGACTGGCAATTAGACTTCACCCATATGCCAGCTTGAAGAGGATACAAGTTTTTGTTAGTGCTAATGGATACCTTTACTGGTTGGGTCGAAGCTTCTCCTACCAGAACAGAGAAGGCTAATGAGGCTATAAAGTTTCTCTTAGAAGAAATAATCCCCTGGTTTGGGTTACCTCAGAGCCTCCAAAGTGATAATGGCTCATCCTTTATCTCCCAAATAACTCAAGGAGTTGCTAAGACTCTTGGAATCAAATACTATTTACATTCAGCATGGAGGCCTCAATCCTCTGGGAAAGTAGAAAGGGCTAACCAAACTCTAAAACGAGTGTTAGCTAAGCTATGTCAGGAAGCATCAGAAACTTGGGTTGGCTTGCTGTCCACAGCCCTCTTAAGGCTCCATAATACTCCTAGAGCAAAAATTAATATAAGCCCATATGAAATGTTATACAGAAGGCCATTCTTAACTAATAATTTAATTACTGATCCAGAAACAGCTAGTTTAGTAAAATACCTAGTCAACCTAGGACAATTTCAGCAGGCTTTACAAAAGCCTGTAATTCAAGGACTTTCCACACTGGGAACTAATCAGTAACCCCAAATCAGGCCAGGAGATAAGGTACTTGTTAAAACATGGAAGGAAGGATCACCTGCTCAATACTTATAACCCAAATGGAAGGGACCATTTTCAGTAACACTGGCCATGCCTTCTGTGGTCAAAGTACTAGGATTAGATAGTTAGATATATCTTTCAAGGATCAAACCAGCAAAACCAGAAGCTCCAGACCAGGAACCTGAAGTTCCCATTAGCCACTACACCTGTGAAACTGTGGCAGCTCTGAAGTACCTGTTTAGAAGACAGCCAAAATGCCTACCAACCTTCCTTGGTGTCTTTGTTTCAGAGTTACTGTAGGCTGGATAATAGTAGCCATTTTTTTTTAATTATTGCAGTTTAATTGCCTTCTTCCAAATGGATGGAATCACTACCTTTGTAGTAATTAAGCAGAATGTTTTCAATACAATTCTGTAACAAACATTGCTGACAGCATAGGTATCCACCCCCAAAGTTCCCATTAAATCTTTTAACTGAATTCATTTCCCCTCACATAGAGACCATCAAGCTTCAGATGCTCATGCAACAAGGTTTCCAGCTAGTTCCAGGTGAAGAAACCACCCCCAGCCATCAAGAAGCCACCCGGTCTCCGCTAGACAGAGTACGGCAAAAGTTCTGTGATCTCCAACAGGTAGGAACTATGCCCCAAGTCAGCAAGAAGCAGTTACAGAAGAAAGACTGTCAGGCCCTTTGCATCCTATAAAGATTTATGGGGATCACATCTTTCAGGGGGAGGTGAGGCAGAATAGGTTCTGGAGGCAGGGAACCTAAGGTCGTTTCCCATTGACTTCCTAGTAATAATTTGAAAGGAAAACTCTAACTTTCCATGCCTAAGTAACAAAAGGACCAGAGGCTACTCCCTTTGCAAACCCCTATCTTTTCTGCTCAGCAGATGGAAAATTGAAAGCACTTTCTCTAACCAATCAGACATTTGCACAGGGGTGTGACCTTTGTTAACTTCACTTCAGCCTCTGATTGTGGGCCACCACTTCATTTAAGAGGTGAGCACCAAGTGGCCAATGGGAAACCTCTAGGGGGATTTGGACCTGAGAAGATTCTATATCTGGGGCCCTTGAGCCACTGCTCAGGCCTGCACCCACACTGGGGAGTGTACTTTCATTTTCAATAAATCACTGCTATCATTTTGTGGTTGCTTCATTCTTTCCTTCCTTTGCTGTGTGTTTTGTCCAATTCTTTGTTCAAAACGATAAGAACCTGGACAACTTGCAGTCAAGACCCTCTACTGGTAACACAAGTGTTGTGGGAAATGAGTTTAAATACTTATTCATTTATTCATGTACATAATCATCCATGCAGCAAATGTTTATTGAGCGCCATGTCACGTGTTGGGAATACTGAGATAAATGAGACACAGTCTCTGTCTTCAAATTGCTTACATTCCAGTGGTGAAAACGGGTTTACAAACATATAAGTACTATGATAAAAGTAAGCTACAAGTGGCCTCCTGCCTCAGCCTGGACTGAGTCATATTTCATTTAAATGCTCTGATTTCACTTCTGCTACATCTACCTTCTTGGACTCATATTTCAGGACTGCATTATGAATTGGCTTCTTTCAGGATAAATTAGACACCAAAGGTCCATGATACCATCTGAAGAACCTTAATTGGTAGAACATACAAAAGCAGTTTTTTGTTTTGTTTTTTTGAGATGGAGTCATGCTCTGTCGCCCAGGCTGGAGTGCAATGGCATGATCTTAGCTCATTGCAACCTCCGCCTCCTGGGTTCAAACGATTCTCCTGCCTCAGCTTCCCAAATAGCTGGGACTACAGGTGTGTGCTGCCACACCCAGCTAATTTTTGTATTTTAGTAGAGATGGGGTTTTACCATGTTGGCCAGGCTGGTCTCGAACTCCTGACCTCAGGTGATCTGCCTGCCTCAGCCTCCCAAAGAGCTGGGATTACAGGCGTGAGCCACTGTGCCTGGCCACAAAAGCAGTTTTGTATTTCTGTATAGTGTAGCACTTTTTTTTGAGAGTTCTTCCTTTTTTAAATTTTTTTTTTCTAAGAGCAAAAATGGGAATATTAAACAGGTGAATTTTGAAATGTAAAAAAGAAATTATAATTCTATTTTACTATATATCCTCAAGCAAGTATAGCCAAAGGAGGAGGGGTAGGTAACAGTAAATATTTTATCTCCTAACAATGTATGTATAAACCATTCTGCTGAAGAATCTGACAGATTACTGTGAGAAAAGAAAGGCTAACAACTCTGATAATACATAAACTCAGATCAGATATAGGCTCAATTTTTGTTGTAATCATCCATCCATAACCTGCTCAGATGACAAGCCCTGTTATTAATAAAGCATACTGTACTACGAGTACATTGCTCTGTGATCTGCTTATCTTTGTAGAAACTGTAGTTGTCTAAAACAATGGCCTCAGTGAAAAAGGTGATATGTTATTAGTTGTGTAGAGGTTAAAATAATTTAAACTTATAATAGTAGTTGTTCGTGAAGGATTACGACATGAGGGACGCTGTATAGAGTTAATAACTCAGCACTGGGTTTTTTTTGTTTGTTTGTTTATTTTGATATGGAGTCTCACTCTGTTGCCCAGGCTGGAGTGCAGTGGTGCCATTTTGGCTCACTGCAATCTCTGCCTCCTGGGTTCAAATGATTCTCCTGCTTTAGCCTCCCGAGTAGCTGGGATTACAAGTGTCTGCCACCATGCCCAGCTATTTTTAGTATTTGTAGTAGAGTTGGGGTTTCACCATGTTGGCCAGTCTCATCTTGAATTCCTGACCTCAGGTGATCCACCCACCTTGGCCTCCCAAAGTGCCGGGATTACAGGTGTGAGCCACTGTGCCTCGCCAGCATTGTTGTTAAGTTTGTTTCCATTCTGATCCTTGTGAGAGAGCCATAAATTTCAAGCTACATATTGTGGGAGAGACAAAGTTACCCCAACAGAATGCAAGTTCCATGAAGTCAGGGAACCATGGCTCATTTACCAACATCTACCAAAGACATAGTGATTGGAATAAAGTTTAATATTTGTTGAATGAATAAATAAATGAATGAAAGTATACAAAAGAAATGGAACAAGTTTCAGATTCAAGCCAAGTCATTTTTAGAGTTCCTCCAGGATGGGACACAGAAAATTAGAGTGGAATCCAATCTCCAGGGGATTGGGACCATCAGGGAGTAGGGGAGAGGGGACAGAAGCAGACAACAGACAAGTGGCTGACGATACCACATGGTACTTTTACATCCCAGAGTGGGACAGAGAATCCTCGTGTACAGAATCCTGGAAGTAAACAATAAAGCGTGCTTCTGGTCCTTGCTTTCCCACCCCTACTCCTGCCTCACCTAATAGGATTTGAAAATGTTCTTGCATCTTTAAATCTGGATTCTCCTGGAAAAAAGGAAAGAACGTTAGATCTCCTCTGATTATCACTAATGGAGTGACAAGTAGAACAGGATGCAGGTATGGTTCAGGGACCAGTGTGAGGGTCTAGGACAAGAACAGGGTCAAGGATCTATGAGGTAGAGAGATAGAGCACTAGATCTTGAAATGGAAGGGGGACTACCACTCCTCTTGAGATACTAAAGAATCTGGGTGAAGATAGACCAATTTAAAGGTGATGAAGAAGGGTAGGTACAGAAACATTTTGCAGCTGGGGGAGTATGTACAATTATGGTTTAACAGGAGGAGAGAGAGGGTGAAAACATTTGTTAGGTTCTAAGCCACAGCCATTTTTCCTTATTTCTTTCTGGCAAAATTTGGTGTTGTTTTGAGCCTACCCTCCCACCTGCTCTGGGAAAGTGATGAGGTGTGGATTTGATTAGTTTCCTTCTCCTTACAAGGAATTAGTTTAGGATAGACGTGTGACACAATTTTGCCTAATGGGACCCAAGGAAAATTCTGCTAGAGGTCTCTGGAAAGGACTTTCCTTCCTTTGTTGATAGAGATAGAAACAGAGACATAGATATGAGAGAGAGAGAGAGAGAGAGAGAGAGAGAGAATGAATCATAGGTGTAGAAGGTAGTATCCCTTTCCTTTGCTAGGTGCTCCCATTTGTATCTGACACCAAGCAATGCTGAAGCCATGTTACAGCAATGACAGGAGGTAAGAGGAATATTACTCACACACTGTAGGTGGCAGAGCAGAAAGAAAATTCACTTGAGTCCTTGATGACATCTCTGGTTTACTCGATTGACCTACCTTGGAACCATCTTTCCCCAAACTCATTTTATAAGATAATAAATAATTATTTTTAAAATAAATACTTATTTTTAAAATAAGTCATATCTGGTTAGGTCTTCTGGTGCTTCTTGCAATTGTGTTGATGCCTTGATCTTTTCTAGTAAGGTAGAAAGGAAGAGCATGTGTTATAAATATGGAGTGTGGGATTTGAAAAGATATTTGAAACAGATATTTCAGTTTTCATCAGTTTTCAGCTATAGCCCCATCTCCCTCTTTCTTCCCTGACCCCATCCCTATCCCATCTCCCACCAGACTCAGACGAGGGCCAGGAGACACAGGACTGGACTTAGAGAATCTCTCTCCTGACAACCTAATCTTTGTTTTTGGTTCAAGCTCATTGTATTTAGCTCCTTCTTCCCTGAAGACATTCTCTCCCAGGAGGCTCTTCAATCACTGAAGTAACAGACTTCTGGGATATTGCCTCTCAGACATGTTTAAACTCTAAGCCATAGCTTAGGATCAAGTGGGAAACCCCAACTACAGTGCTATTTTGTGCCTGTATCTAGCAATACTCTGCTGCCTTTGAGCATGAATAGAGAAATAATAAAAATGGCTCAGGCTCAGCATTGGAAACTGCTTCAGGCATTATCAGGCCCTGATTTCATTGGGCACCAGATATCAGGGGAACCAGCCCTCAATATTTCAACGTAGGTTCTTTTCTATTTTCCCTGAGTGTCGGCCAGTCTGAGAATAAAGAGAATGAGTACAAAGAGAGAAATTTTACAGCTGGGCCTCCAGTGGTGCCATCACATATTGGTAGGACTGTGATGGCAACCCCAAGTTACAAAACCAGTAAGTTTTTATTAGGGATTTCAAAAGGGGAGGGGTGTACGAATAGGGAGTGGGTCACGGAGATCACATGCTTCAAAGGGCAATAAAAGATCACAAGGCAAAAGGTCAGAGCGAGATCACAAGGCAAGGGCGAAATTAGAATTACTGATGAGGGTCCATGTCCTGCTGGGCACGCATTGTCTTAATAAACATCTTAACAGGAAACAGTGTTCGAGAGCAGACAACTGGTCTCACTAAAATTCTCCAGGCTGGAATTTCCCAATCTGGGTAAGCCTAAGGGCACTGCAGGAGACCAGCACGTATTTCATCCCTTATCTCAACCGCATAAGACAGACACTCCCAGAGTGGTCGTTCATAGACCTCCCCCTGGGAATGCATTTCTTCCCCAGGGTTATCAATTATTAATATTCCTTGCTGGGAAAAGAATTCAGCAATATTTATCCCACTCACATGTCTGTTTATACTCTCCCTGCAAGAAGAAAAATAAGGCTCTATTCTGCCTGATGCTGCAGACAGTCAGATCTTATGGTTATCTTTCCTTATTCCCTGAAAATTGCTGTTATTCTGTTCTTTTTCAGGGTTCCCTGATTTTGTATTGTTCAAACACACATGTTTTACAAACAATCTGTACAGTTAACGCAATTATCACAGGATCCTGAGGCAACATACATCCTCAGCTTACGAATATGATGGGATTAAGAGATTAAAGTAAAGACAGGCACAGGAAAGTATAAGAGTATTGATTGAGGAAGTGATAAATGTCCATGAAATCTTCACAATTTATGCTCAGAGATTGCAGTAAAGACAGGCATAAGAAATTATAGAAGTATTAATTTTGGGAACTAATAAATGTCCATGAAATCTTCACAATTTATGTTCTTCTGCTGCGGCTTCAGCCAGTCCCTCCGTTCAGGGTCCCTGACTTCCTGAAATAAGGCATGGGAGAAGGTCAGAGTATGTTGGAGTGTGTGTGACTCCAGTAGACTATAAGTCCCATAAAAGCCACGTAGCATACAGCACAGAACACAGCATATACAGAGTTAGTACTCAACAGACATGTACTGAGTTTAGTTGAAATGATTGGTTTCTGGAATGAAGGTCAAATGGCTTCCTTTTACTGAATCTTCCATTCAGAGAGTGCATTTTATCTTCTGTCTGTTTAACTCCCAAAACAAAACCTTTAGTATTTTTACCTCAGTTGTTTACGTTTCTTTTTACAACATACTTGTGAGTAGGGAGTGGTGAGAATAGTTTTATTTAATTTACTAGGAAGAAAGAAAGACAAAGAGATAATCTGACTTTGCATAAGTACCAGAGGGTGTCTGTGGCAGAGCTGGGATGGCCCATTAAATCTCTCAAGCCATTGTTTTGATGTCCATGTGTAGTGGTTTTGACAGTACTTTCTTCTTTCTCTCTTACTAGGCTGCTAATTATGCATGCCAATTATATTCAGGAATACCATGGGCCTAAGGGTCAGCCATGGTCTCAGGAGGATTTAATTCAAGTGAGAAAATAAGGTACAATGCAGTATTTCCCTCCTTCTGATGTGCATATTAATTGTGGCCTCATAAGTCTGAAAACTTGTGCAGGAGAGTGGTGCTGGTTTTATTCCCCTTCCAGATATAAAAAGAAAAATATATAAGTTCTCCGAATGTACCACAGCTGAAAATCAAGTGAGAAACCCACCAGCTTGATATCCTCTTAATAAGAACACTCAAGAATATGGAAAGAGCTCTCCACCAGTCTCTAAAAAAGTCAAGATGGATACTCATTTTCTTCCTCCTTATCAAGGCACCTCTAGGGTATCACTCTACTCCCAGTCTTTTAAGAAAGCCTGAAAATGGTGGAAGATTTAGTGTAAACTTTGACAAAAATGCTAAGATTTAGTAAAAACTTTGACAAAAATGCTAATTGCTATTTGCAAAAAATGCTAACTAGCTAAAGAATTAGCTAATTGCTAATTCTAACCAACATCGGCATTTTTCCTCAGTTATTTTCACTTTAGAAAGCAATAGCAAGGTGTTCAGAAGACAAGATCCAAACCTGGAGAAGGTCCAAAGGAGAATGCGGGGGAAGAGAGAATGCAGTATGAAAAGGGAACATGTGTGGGAGTTGAGGCTATTTGGGTGAGGCGATTGTGAACTAGCCCTAGGCTAATGCCCTGCCACTCATCCTTGCAGACAAAGGTGCTGATGCCCTGGACTTCATGCTGTGCTGGACCACTGTCCCTTCTCTGGGGCTGTGGGTGCCACCTAGAGCCTGGGGGCAGAGAGAGGCGGGTGGACTGGACCCTAGCTCCTCTCTTGGGGCCAGACAGGTGTATTTCACTCCCCTAGGAAAATGGTCTTCTACCATTATGTATGATACTCTTTTATTGTGAAGAACAATGTTAGTTGTAGGTTTTTGTATATATGCTTTATCAAGTTGGGGACATTCCCCTCTATTCCTAGTTTACTGAGCGCTTTTATCATGAATGGACGGTTAAATTTTGCCAAATGCTTTTTCAGTGTAAATTTATATAATCATAGCATTTTTCTTTTTTAGTCTGTTGATATCGTTAGAAATGTTGAATGATCTTTAAATGCTGACCCAGCCTTTCATATGGGACATAAATCCCACTTAGTCATACTATATAATTCTTTTCATACATTGTTAGATTTAGTTTGTTAGTATTTTGTTGAGAATTTTGCATCTAACTTCCTGTTAGATCCTAGTCTAGAATCTGTAGTTTTCTTTCTTTCTTTATTTTTTTGTACTGTCTGTCTGGTTTTGGCATCAGGGTAATAATGATCTCATAAAATAAGTTGGGAAGTTTATCTCCTATTCGGTGTTCTGGAGGAAATTGTGAGAATTGGCGTTATTTCTGTTTAGGTGTTTGGTAGAAACAAATAAAACCATCTGAGCTTGCAGATGTCTTTTGAGGTTTTAAATTATGAATTCACATTCTTTAATAGTTATAGGAGTATTCAGATGATCTATTTTGTCTTTGGTGCATTTTGTTAGTTTGTGATTTTCTTTTTCTTTCTTTCTATTTTTTTTTTTTTTTCCAGACAGAGTCTTGCTCTCTCGCCCAGGCTGGAGTGCAGTGGTGCGATCTCAGCTCACTGCAACCTCTGTCTCCCAGGTTCAAGCAATTCTCCTGCCTCAGCCTCCTGAGTAGCTGGGACTATAGGCGTGTGCCACCACGTCTGGCTAATTTTTTGTACTTCTAGTAGAAATGGAGTTTCACCGTGTTAGCCAGGATGGTCTTGATCTCCTGACCTTGTGATCTGCCCACCTTGGCCTCCCAAAGTGCTGGGATTACAGGCGTGAGCCACTGCGCCCGGCCTAGTTTGTGATTTTCAACCAATTGGTCAACTTCATCGAAATTCTAAAATATATTTGTGTAGAATTGTTTGTATTGTTATCTTACAAACCTTTTGATGTCTTCAGCATCTGCAGTGATATTCCCTGTTTCATTTTTGATATTGGTAATTTGTACCTTTTTTTCTGTGTCACACTTGCCAGAGGTTTGTCAATTTTATTGATCCTTTCAAAGATCTAGCTCTTTGTTTTATTGATTTTCTTTATTGTTTTTCTGTTTTAAATTTCATTGATTTCTGCTCTTAGACACAGGTCTTTTGGGAACTCACCATCTAACAGCAAAAACTTGTGTAACAAATAATTATAATTTTATGATCTTATTTACTTGAAATGGCCAGAAAAAGAAAATCTATAGACACAGAAAGTAGATTACTGATTACCTGGGGTTGGAAGTGGATATGGGCATTGACTGTAAATGGAGCCTGAAGGATTTTATTAAAGAGAAGAAAATGTTCTAAAACTTGATTATGGTGATGATTGCACATTTTGGTAAATTTACTAAGAGTGATTGAACTGTACACTTGAAATGGGTGAATTTTATGATGTGTAGTTTGTACGTCAATGAAGCTGGAAAAACAAATAATAAGGATATAACATGAATAAATGTAACAGTAAAACAATGTAGTTGTCTTAGCCCCCTCTAACTGCCAAGGAAACAGAGGACTAGTTATTTTAGGGTTAGTATATGTATCTAGTCCTATTGTGCCAAGATTAGTCATCAGTTGAGGCAATAATAAGAGACATAGAGGCATATACCAGGAAATAGGTATCCTTCCTACAAGTGAAGGTTACTCCTCTTTCAGAATGGTCCTCACCCAGTGACGCAGAGATTACCCCGAGTGGTGATCCCACACACATACTGCCAGCTATACAAGCCAGTTAGCCTCTGGCAGACACTTTGGCTTGATCAGCGTTCTTAGTTTCAAGCAACAAATACCAATTCTGAGTGATTGAGGTGGGAAAGAAATTGGACAGCTCACAGAATCTTGTGAAGGTTGAGAACCAAACTCAAGGCTCTGTAGCCAGGAACGATGCCTGAAACCATGCTGTAGACTCAGTCCAGGGAGAAGACTGCTTTAACTCACGCTACTGAGTGTCCTGGACTCTGCCCCTTCCTCTACCACCACTATTGCTCTGGGAGATCAGTTTGCTCACGACTGTAGCTGTTGCAAGAGAGAGAACTCACTGCTATCCTAGCTGTTATGTGACTAGCTCCTAACTCAAATTCCTGTGCAGGTTTTTTGATTGGTAGAGTGTAGGCCACACAACTAAATCCAGGCTGTGTGGGAGGCTGGTAAAGTGAGTATTTGATACCTTCTATCAGCTTCCATAGTGGGTACCAGGCTGAACTTTTCCTCAAGACTCATATATTGGTTAATTCCCTTGATGCAGAAAGTGAGTTCAGATGTTGGACCGTAAATACACACACACACACACACACACACACACACACACACACCCCTTTCCACTGCAACCTTGCTCAGACTGTAGTAGTTCACAGACCAGCAGGTTTGGCATCAACAGGAAGCTTGTCAGAAATGCAGAAACTCTGGTCCCGCTCTAGATTTTCAGAATCAGAATATGCTTTTTAACATGTACCTCAGATAATTTGCATGTACATAAAAGTTTAGAAGTGCTGCTCTACTTTATACAATATGTAGTCCTTTTTAATTTTCAAAGATCAGTCACCACTACTCTCTACTCATCCATAGGGTTGCTAGAGTTACCAAATAAAAATACAAGACTCCAAGTTAAATTTGATTTTCCAAATAAACAGTGAATCATTTTTTTTGATATAAGTATGTTCTGTATTTTATCTGGCAGCCCTACTTATCCACATACCCCTCCCCCCAAGATTAACAAAACGAACAAAAAGAAACAGAAATGGACAAAATAACCTACAGGAATGCATGCACACCAGTTTTCTATTTTGGCATAGGGGATTGTAAACAGCATGTCAGCAGAGAATGTACACATTACACAGTTTCAAGCACACTGAGTTCTGCGTAAGCATTCCATGCCTGAGGTCCCTATAATTTGAAGGATGAGTCACTTCCTCTACGAACTCTTCCACAGGTTAAGGTCGTTTCTGTTTTCTAAAAATATACCTATTAGTTGCAATTACTTTTACTTAATGAATTTTGACCAAAAGTACTTTTATCCCACAGACTTTACTTTGGTTCCTTCAAAATAGGGATAAACTGAATCTTAAAATAATTAGAGAGAGTATGTGGAAATAAAATATGAAAAAACATGTGCTGGCTTCCCTCTGGAGAATGCTTCAGTTTTTCCTAAAGAAAAGAGTTGTTGTCCATGTCCAGGACTCTTAGAAAAATAGCTTTCAAATATTCTATATAGGAAAGAGGCAGATTGCATGATGTATCAATTAGAATTAGAAGTATCACATGCAAAAATTAAAGAAAACTTTCAGTACTCCAAAATATCTACCAATTGCCTTTATTCATAAGGTGGCTCAATTCACCCTAATATTTTAGCTAACACAAAAATTGCTAACCAAAGCAACCAAATAGGTAGTTTTGGGTGGTTGGGAGAGACTGACTTTCTGTTTATAATTCTTAAGAGTAAGGGAGTCATTTTTTGGTAACAACTTCTTGCACAGGTGAACAAGAAGTAAGCCACCTTCAATGAAGCCTACCAACAAAAATCTTTCAGTAATCATACTCCCATAAAGTCTTATCCTCTTGACTGATGGTGAAATGTCCAGGAATTGTCAGAGGGATTATCATTTCAAGAAGCAGAATATCCTTAGGGGCTAATGAGTATCAGGGATTAAATATATACATATCCTCCCTCACCACAAAGAGGTTTTATTCATGTCTGTTAACACCTTTTAATTCATTGTTTGCAAGCCCCATTCTAGAGGCCTATGTCTCTAATAGGCAAATGATATACCCTAGTTTATTTTATGTGCCAGGCCATAAATGAGCCAATGGACCAGGCTTTCGTTAAACATTAAATAGAATTGAAGTAAGATATTACAAGATAGTCCTGGAACATCTTGTCATACCAGAAATTAAGTACCAAAGACCACTGAATCATGTCAAAAAGGACTCAAGGGCCAACTTGAAGATTCAAAGAGAGGACAACTTGAGCATCAATTAGTATAATAACTATAATGAATTTGAACATATCAAATCTATTTCAATGCATTTGTTCAGATTGATATTCCAAAACAATGCTAGGGAATCAACTTACTATTTTGAAGACCATAAAATAAAATAGAATGAAACAAGTACTTATTCTACCTTTCATATGCATGATGTACCTCAGATTAATCATAGTTAATAAAAGGACATTTCTCTTCACAGAAGTATTCCAACTAACACGTGAAGAAGAAATGATAGAAATTATTACCCCCAATGAAACAGTGTGGATGGAAAGAATCTGCAATGGTGATTAACTTCACAACAGACAAGCAGACATTATTGCCCTGATGGCATATATACAACACCACATATGAAGTATTCTTGCAAAAAATCAAACTAAACTCGGATCAAGCCTTTAAATGTATATAATAATTTACAGAAAATACAGAGGATAAATAACACATTAAATGATAATTTTTTTAAACCTAGACTATGGAAAACTCTATAGGACAGATATTCTAGTATTGTCTCAACACATAAATTGAAAGAGAAGAAGGGAGGCATTCTAGATTCAAAGATGCTTAAGACATATCAAACGAACATAGTGTGTGGTACTTATTTGGATCTCAGTTTGAACACATCAACTGTAACAAACCATTCATGATATAGTTGGGGGGAATCTGAACACTGACTGTTGATGTTATTAAAAATTATGAGAAGTATAGGTATATTAATGGTATTATTGTTATATATTTTTAGAGGTGTCCTTATCTTTTAGATATGTATGTGAAATATTTATGGATAAAATTGTTACCAGATCTTTAGGGTATTAATTTTCTTCCCAGAAACCTCTGTGACTGGTGGCACCTTTGCCTGAATTCTTGACCTGTGTCCAGGAAGAATGATGCATGCAGACAAGTGAAGGGTGAATGAGATGAAGAGTAGCTTTATTTAATGTTAGAACAACTCAGAGGAGACCCACAGTGGGTAGCTCCTCTCTGTAGGCAGGTCATCCTGTGGACTGTTCAGCTCTCAACAGAGAAGAGGCCCTGGAGAGGCTGGCTCCTCTCTGCTGGCAGGTCGTTCAGAAGTCTCTGCAGATCTCTGAAGCTCTCAGCAGAGAGGGTAGCTCCTCTCTGCCACTGGTCATCCCATCATCTCTCTGTCCTCTGCCCTGCTCTGGCTGAGCCTGGGGCTTTTATGGAACTCAGAGGGGAGGAAGTTCATACTGATTGGTCCATGGGCTGCCATGGGCAGCCTGGAAGAGGCACCACAAGACTCCACTCTGGTCAGCAGCCTGGCCTCCAGCCTTCAGGTTCTCCCTGGCCTGAAGGTGGGGCCTTGCCCGGGCGACTTATCCCTTCCTGCCCAGGAGCCTGTCTGCTTCCTGCCACTGCCTATGGCGCCCAGACCACTAGAGACGAGGGGCACCTGCAGGCCATTGCTGAGCTGTCCCCAGCCCCATCTTGGCCTCCCTCCTGTGCTCATTGGTGCCTAAAGTCTTGAGGGTCCCAGACGGCAGGGGGCCTGCGTGTCAACACTGCACCGAACCTGTGCACACCCGGTCAGGGTGGGACAGCACAGGAGCTGAGCGCCAACCTTGCTCCAAGATCAGAGGGAGTACTGGGAGCAGAGAGAAGCCAGGCAGCAGCAGAAAACACGCACGAGCCTGCGGGGACACAGGGGGCTAGGGCCTTCCAGACCCCCGAGGCTGCAGGTTGCAGAGCCGCCAGGGTCCTGCACCTGGGAGCGTGGCTGCGGTTGCATCCGGGGAGCTCCAGTCCAGCTGATTCAGAAGGAGCGGGGCTTCCGCTTGTCCCCAGCTACTGTCTGTGGAGTGGAGCGAGAGACCCGGGTCTGCAACCACAGGTCAGGCGGCTGCAGCTGTATTTGAGAAGGCAGAGATCTTGCCTGCTCCTGGCACCCACCAGGAGCACAGGGAGGTTCACATCTACAGCTACAGTTTGGGCAGCTGCAGCCCCACCCAGGAGGGTGGGGCTCCTGCCTGCTCCACGGAGTGGGCAGCCCCAGCCACGCCTCCCTGCTGCAGCGGATACCATCAACATGAATTGATATCTGGGATTTGCTTCAAATTAATCAAGAAGTAAGGAGAAGGCAAAATTGGCTGTGAGTTGAATATTTGTTGATCTAAATGGTAGGTACATGGAGGTTAATTATACTGCTGTATCCACATGATAAGGGTATAAATTTTTTCATAGAATATAATTAGATTGTAAACTTGTACTTAAAATAAGATCTCACTTTCAGTTTTCAAATATGTGCTATATATGTACACACACACACACACACACACAGATTAGAAGGAAAAGAATATATACCAAAAAGTCCTTACTGGCTATTTGTTTGGTGGGATTAGAAATAAACATAAGTTTTTATTGGTTTCTATATTTTTCATTATGGAAAACATTTTTAATTGGGATGTAAAATTCACATACCATAAAAGTAATCATTTTAAAGTATACAGTTCAGTCGTTTTTAGTATATTCAAAATATTGTGCAACTGTCATCAATCTAATGCCAGAACATTTTAACCACCCTGAAAAGGACACCTATACCATTAAGTAGTAAATTACTAAACTCCTTTTCTTCCCCAGCTATAAGCAACCTCCATTCTTGATATTTCTATAGATTTGCCTATTCTGCACCTTTTATATAAATGGAATGGTACAATATGCAGTCTCTTGTCATTGGCTTATCTTACACAGCATCATATTTTGAAGGTTCATCTATGTGGTAGCATGTCGCAGTACTTCATCCCTTTGATGGCTGAAAAATATCTCATTGTATTAGCGTACCTCCTTTTGCTCATCCATTCTTTGGTTTATGAACATTTGGGTTGTTTCCACTTTGGGGCTGCTACTACAAACACTTGCGTACAAGTTACTGTGTGAATATGTTTCCATTCTCTAGGGTATATATCTTAGAGTGGAATGACTGGGTTATTACAGTGTTTCCAACAGTGACTGTACCATATTAAATTCCTATTATCAATGCGTGAAGGTTCCAGTTACTCCACATCCTAGCCAACACTTTTTACTAAAAAAAAATTATCACAATCCTGGTAGGGATGAAGTGGTAGCCCACTGTGGTTGTTGGGTTGTGCATTTCCCTAATGATTAATGATGTTGAGCCTCTATTCACATGCTTATTGGCCTTTTATATAACTTTTATGGGGAAATCCTTCAACTCCTTTACCCAATTTTAAACAGGGCTGTTTATCTTTTTACTCTTGGGTTCGGAGAGTTCTTTATATATTCTGGACACTAATTCCTTATGAAATTTGTGATTTACAAATATTTTCTCCCAATCTGTGGTTTGTCTCATCACTTACTTGATAGTATCTTTTGAGGCACAAAAATCTTTAATTTTGTTGAAATCCAATGCATCTACTTTTCTTTTCTAAATGTCCTTTTGGTATCATAATTAAGCATGCATTGCCTAATCTGAGGTCACAATGATTTACACCTATGTTTTCTTGTAAGAGTTCTATAGTTTTAGCTCTTACAATTTGGTATTTTATCCATTTTGAGTTAATTTTTTTGTATGGTATGAGGCAAGGGCCAAATTCACTTTTTTTTTTTTTTTTTTTTTTTTTTTTTGAGACGGAGTCTCACTCACCCTGTCACCCAGGCTGGAGTGCAGTGGCATGATCTCGGCTCCCTGCAACCTCCATCTCCCGGGTTCAAGTGATCCTCCTGCCTTAGCCTCCTGAGTAGCTGGGATTACAAGCATGCATCACCAAGCCTGGTTTTTTTTTTTTTTTTTTTTTTTTAAATTTTAGTAGAGACAGGGTTTCACCACTTTGGCCAGGTTGGTATTGAACTCCTGACCTCAAGCGATCCGCCTGCCTTGGTCTCCCAAAGTGCTGGAATTACAGGTGTGAGCCACTGCGCCCAGCCCCAGATTCACTCTTTTGCATGTTTATATCCAGTTGTCCCAGAACCATTCGTTGAAGACACTATTTTTTTCTTATCGTATGGGCTTTATTTCTAGACTCTCGTATTTCTCAGCTAATATTTTAATATGTATTCTTTTGGCGTAACCACAGTGTTGATTACTGCAGATTTTTGGCAAGTTTTGAAATTGGGAATATGAGTGTTGCTACATTGTTGCTCTTTTACAAGGCTATTTTGGATATTTGGCTATTCCATTGCAATTCCATATCGATTTTAGAATCAATTTGCCCATTTCTGCAAAAAAGAGGGGGCATTGGCATTTTGATAAATCTTGTGAGTATTGCCATCTTAACAATATTAAGTCTTCTAATTCATGGAACCAGGTATCTTTGTACTTAAATCTTCTTTAATGCTTCTCTGTAATATTTTGTAGTTTTCAGCGTATTCATCTTGTATTTCCTTGGTTATATTTATTCCTAAGTATCTTATCCTTTATGAGACAAGTTTCAGTGCAATTGTTTCCTTAACTTTGCCTTTGGGTTATTCAATGGCAATATATAAAAGAGCAACCATTTTTAGATATGTATGCATTTTATTAAGATATAATTCACGTACCATAGAATTAACCCACACAAAGTCTATAATTCTATGTTTTTTGTATATCACAGATACATGGAAACATCACCACAGCCGATTATAGCACATTTTCATCACCTCAAATAGAAGCTGGGCACTTTATGTGTGATTCAGTGTCTCTCCATTATCCCAAAATATAATCAACTTGCTGTCTCCCTAGGTGTGTTTATTCTGTACATTTCATATAAGTGGAATTAAAAAATATGTAAGTTTTGTGTCTGGCTTTTTTCACCAAGCATAATGTTTTCAAGGTTTTTTTTTTTTTTTTTTTTCATGTGGTAGCATGTAGCCATACTTCACTACTTTTTATGGCTGTATAATATTCCATTTTATGGCTATACCTAATTTTGTTCATCCATTTATCAGATGATCATTTAGGTTGTTTTTACTTTTTGTGTATTAAGAATAATACTTCTTAGCAAAGACATGGAATCAACTCAAATGCCCACCAATGACAAACTGGATAAAAAAATGTGATACATATTCACCATGGAATACTATGCAGCCATAAAAAAGAATGAGATCATGTCCTTTGCAGGGACATATATGGAACTGGAGGCTATTATCCTTAGCAAGCTAATGCAGGAACAGAAAACCAAATACCACATGTTCTCATTTATAAGTGGGAGCTAAATGATGAGAACACATGGACATATAAAGGGGAACAACACACACCAGGGCCTTTTGGAGGATAGAAGGTGAGAGGAGGGAGAGGATCAAGAAAAATAATTAATGGATACTAGGCTTAATATCTGGGTGATGAAATAATCTGTACAACAAACTCCCATGACACATGTTTACCTATGCAACAAACCTGCACATCCTGCACATGTACCCATGAACTTAAAATAAAAATTAAAAAAAGAATAATGCTGCTATGAACACTTGTGGGCACATTATTGTCTGAAAATATGTTTTAAATTCTCTTGGGTCTATACCTAGGAGGTGAACTGATGAGTCACATGGTAACTCTATGCTAAACTTTGTAAAAAACTGTAAAAAATTGTTTTCCACATCAGCTGTACTACAGAATGTTCTCACCACCCTTGTATCAGGGCTCCAATACTTCACATCCTTGCAAATACTTGCGTTGTTAAAAATTTTTAATAATAACTACCGTAGTGGATGTGAAATAGTATCTCATTATGGTTTTGATGTGTATATCCCTAATGACTAATGATGTTGAGCTCCCCTTCATGTGCTTACTGATCATTGGTTTATCTTTTTTGAACAATGAGAACACGTGGACACAGGGAGGGGAACATCACACACCGGGGCCTGTCGGGGTGGGAGGAAAGGGGAGGGAAGAGCATTAGGACAAATACCTAATGCATATGGGGCTTTAAACCTAGATGACAGGTTGATAGGTGCAGCAAACCACCATGGCACATATACACCTATATAACAAACCTGCACGTTCTGCACATGTATCCCAGAACTTAAAGTAAAATAAAAAATAATAAGTAAATAAATAAAGGAATCTGAACTTGAAAAAAAGAAAAAAATGTCTATTCAAGTCCTTTGCCTTTTTTTTTTTTTTTTTTTTCTGAAGTTGCCCATCTTTTTAAGTTACAAGTGTTTTTATATATTCTGGATACTACAACTTTATGAGATATGTGTCTTGCATATATTTTCTCCATCCCCTAAGTTGTCTTGTTACCTTCTTGATGGTTTCCTAGAGGCACAAAACTTTTACAATTTGATGAAATCCAATTTATCTATTTTTTCTTTTGTCGTTTGTGATTTCAATATTATATTAAAGAAATCATTGCCTAATACAAGTTCATGAGGATTCACACCTACGTTACTTTCTAAGAATTTTAGAGTGTTGAGGTCTTGCATTTCAGATCTTTGATGCATTTTGAATTAAGTTTTGAACACAGTATGAGGCAGAGGCCAAATACATTATTTTGCACATGGGTATCCAGTTTTCCCAGAAACATTTTTTGAAAAGGTTATATTTTCTCTATTGAATTGTCATGGTAACAAAATTTAAAATCAATGTACCATAAATGCATGGGCTTTTTCCTGGACTCTCACTGTATGTCATTGCTTTGTTTTTCTTTTTAATCCTATGGCATGACCACAGTGTTTCGATTACTGCAGGTTGATAATATTTTGGAATTGAAAACAATAAGTTCTACTTTGTTATTCTTTGTCAAGACGGTTTTTATTCTTCAGGATGCTTTTCGATTACATATACATTTTAAGATCAGGTCGTCTATTTCTGCATAAAAGCCAGATCATATTTTGATAAACCTTGAATTCAAACTGTAAATAAATTTGGGAAATATTGGCATTTTAACAATAGTAAGCCTTCTAGTCCATAAAAATAGATGTCTTTTCAGTTAATTAGGCCTTCTTCAATTTCTTTCAACAGCATTTTGTAGCTTTCAGTGTACAAGTCTTGTACTCCCTTGGTTAAAATGATTTGTAAGCAGTGTACCTTTTTAGAAACCAATTTATTTTTAATGCTTTTTAAATATATATTTTTAAAATTTATTTTTAATTTTGTGGATACATAGTAGGTGTATATATTTATGGGGTACATGAGATATTTTGGTACAGGCATGCAACACATAGTGATAATATCATGGAAAATTGGGTATCCATCACCTCTAGCATTTATCCTTTGTGTTACAAATAATCCAATTATACTCTACTACTTACTTTAAAATGTACAATTAAATTATTATTGACTATAGTTCCTTTGTTGTGCTATCAAATACTAGGTCTTACTCATTCTTTCTAACTATTTTTTTGTACCCATTAACTATTCTTACCTCCCACCCACTCCCACTACCCTTCCCAGCCTCTGGTAACCATCCTTCTCTATCTCCATGAGTTCAATGGTTTTGATTTTTAGAGCCCACAAATAAGTGAGAACGTGTGATGTTTGTCTTTCTGTGCCTGGCTTATTTCACTTAAAATAATGACCTTCAGTTCCATCCATGTTGTTGCAAATGACTGGATCTCAATCCTCTTTATGGCTGAATAATACTCCATTGTGTATATTTACTACACTTTCTTTATCTATTCATCTGTTGATGGACACTTAGGTTGCTTCCAAATCTTAGCTATTGTGAACAGTGCTGCAGTAAACATGGGAGTGCAGATATCTCTTTAATATACTGATTTACTTTCTTTTGGTATGTACCCAGCAGTAGGATTGTGGGATTGTATCATAGCTCTATTTTTAGTTTTTCTGAGGACCCTCCAAACTATTCTCACTTCTTCTATTTTCAAATTTACTTTCATGGGGGAGGACTTTTTCCTGAAGATATATGTATGATGTTGTTTCAGTAGGGTACTTCAGCTTTGATTCTGGGTGCATGCAGTAGTGTAGTCTCTGTATGATTTCTTTGGCTGTAAACAGTGTTAGTAGTACCTGTGATTTCCTCGGTGGGTGAGGGTGTGATTATTAGTGGAGGCTGTGGTGAAGTTGTGCTGGGGACTGAAATGGCAGGCGGGCCAGGCTTCAGGGCACAGTAGTGGCGGTGGCGGGCTGAGTGAACCTATCTTTGTGCTGCAGGGCAGAGTGCACTGGAGCCTTTGTTGGGAGTTACCGGCAGGTCTATTCTTTTGCCTTAGGGCGGCTTGATCAGATTCCAGTACTGGAAGCAGTGGACTGGGCAGGTTGGAGAGTTCTCAGGTTTCTGGGCAGCTGGTGTGGCTTGAGCAATAAGAATAGCAATGGTGAAATGATTCTCTGGGTCACAAAGTGTGTGCATTGATATTGGTGGTGGCTGCAATTGGCTTGGTAGGACAGTCTCCAGGCCTGCAGGTAGGTGCCAGCTGAGGTGGTAGCAGCTGGGAGTTTAAACCCAACGTCAGGCACCCAGGAGGAGTGCTCAGGTGTCCAAGGTGTTGGATTGAGTTTGGCAATTCCTGGGACCTCAGGCTATGTCCTCTGTCTCGTGGGGATTGAGGGAAAACCTGGGCTAAGAATGTTGTGCTGAGGTCCCCCAGTGGTGACAGTAGGTATCAGCTATGGAGGGCAGGGGCAGGAAGTTCCTCAGGCCCCATCTGTAGTGCTTGAGTGAGGGGTGGTAGCAGCTATGCAGAGGCTCTGCTACTGGAGAGGGTGGGGCCTCCCTTAGCGGTCATAGCCTGGGCTGAGGAATAGAGAATGTGTATTTCCTTCACACCCAAGTCCCTGTGGGGCTCAACTCCCCCATTCCCCTACCCCTGGCTGTAGGAGACCACTGTCAGCTTGTGACCAAGTCCCAGCAGCAATTCATGTCCTGCCTATGTCCCTGTCCTAGATTCCAGCACCAGCCGCTGCTGCCCAGGTATTAGTCACTTCCTAACCCTGGTTGCAGTAGAACTTCCAGCTCACTCCCACATCTCAGCAGTGATAGCCCAAGTTTCCATAATACCTCAGTCCCAGCACTTCCAAGACTTATTATTTTCTTAATTTTTGTTTCAAGTTGTTCAATGCCAGTATCTAGAAATATTAGTGGCTTAAAAAAGAAAAAACAGCTTTGAGCTGGGTGCGTTGGCTCATGCCTATAATCCCAGAAACTTTGTGGGGCTGAGGTGGGTGGATCACCTGAGGTCAGGAGTTCGAGACCAGCCTGGCCAACATGGTCTCTACTAAAAATACAAGAAAATAGCCAGGCGTGGTGGCGGGTGCCTGTAATCCCAGCTCCTCAGGAGGCTGAGGCAGGAGAATCACTTGAACCTGGGAAGTGGAGGTTGCAGTGAGCTGAGGTCGCACCATTGCATTCCAGCCTGGGCAACAAGAACGAAACTCTGCCTCAAAAAAAAAAAAAAAAAAAAAAAAAGTATTGCCTAGGTTTTCTTCCAGGGTTTTTGTTTGTTTGTTTGTTTTGTTTGTTTGTTTTTTTCTTTTTTTACGGTCTTAGGTCTAACATTTAAGTGTTTAATCCACCTTGAATTAATTTTTGTATAAGGTGTAAGGAAGGGATCCAGTTTCAGCTTCCTACATATGGCTAGCCAGTTTTCCCAGCACCATTTATTAAATAGGGAATCCTTTCCCCATTTTTTGTTTTTGTCAGGTTTGTCAAAGGCAGGGGGAGGGATAGCATTAGGAGAAATACCTAATGTAAACGACGAGTTAATGGGTGCAGCAAACCAACATGGCACATGTATACATATGTAACAAACCTGCACATTGTGCATATGTACCCTAGAACTTAAAGTATAATAAAAAAAGGAAAAAAAAACCCCAAAACCCCCAGTTGTATTGGCATCTAAATCAAATACACACACATTTGACACATTTAAACTGTAAAATTTAATTGTTTTTGCCTACTTGCAGATATACTACCATAACCACATGCATTTGCCAGAGGCTAGTTTTCAAAACGGTGCCTGACTGTAGCTGCTTAGGTCTCAGCGAGGGTATGGGACCCAGTATGATCTCCCTCCCTGGAACAATTCTGACCCACAGTCTCCCAGCAGCTTCCTATGTTAGTTTCAGAGGTTGGGAGGGACAAGGAGTTCTGTGGCCAGGATTGCATGGTTCCATGTTGGGGATGTGGGTCACTGGTAGACTCTTACTCACCCCTTCCCTGCACTGGGAAGTCACTCCTGGCTCCCAGCCAATTCTGGCCAGGGAGGCTGCCTCTCCTCCTTCTCCTTTCCCACTTTTGGTATTTCCCTTTCTTGATATTGCCCTTGAGGCCTAGAGTTTTTTTCTTTTGAAGAATGCTAATCATCTAGTTTTTCTTTTGTTCCTTGTGATTTTGTTATATTGAAGAAACTGTCGCCTAATCCAAGATCATCAAGATTTACACCATGTTTCCTTCGAAGATTTCCATGTTTTCAGGCCTTACATTTAACTCTTTGATCTATTTTGAGTTAATTTCTGTATGCATTCTGAGGTAGGGGACCATGTCATTCTTTTGCATGTATTTATCCAGTTGTCTTAGCACCGTTTGTTGAGGAGACTATATTTTCCAGATTAAATTTTCTTTTATCTTTTTTTGAGATGGAGTTTCACTCTTTGCCTAGGCTAGAGTACAATGGTGCAATTTTGGCTCACTGCAACCTCCACCTCCCAAGTTCAAGTGATTCTCCTGCCTCAGCCTCCTGAGTAGCTGGGATTACAGGCATGCGCCATCACACCCGGCTAATTTTTTGTACTTAGTAGAGATGGGATTTCACCATGTTGTTCAGGCTGGTCTCGAATTCCTGACCCCGGGTGATCCACCTGCCTCAGCCCCACAAAGTGCTGGGATTACAGGCGTGAGCTCCTGTGCCCGGCCCAGATTAAATTTACATGGAAACCTTATCCATCAAAAAGTATTTGACTACATATGTATGGGTTTATTCTTGGACAATCATTGTATCCCACCAATCTGTTTATTTTTTTATCCTTATGTCAGGACCACAGTGTTTTGATTATTGCAGCTTTCAGGTACACTTTAAAATTAGAAAGTGTATCCTCCTACATTGTTTCTCTTTTTCAAGATTTTTGGCTGTTCAGTGATCTTTACAATTCCATGTAAATTTTAGGATCAGCTCACCCATTTCTGCAAAAAGGCTGGTGATATTTTTATAGATCTTGCATTCAATATGTAGACAGATTTTGGTATATTGCCATCTTAATATTAATTCTTCTAGTCCCAAGGAGAAACCACAATGCGTTTCTCCTTATGTGCATCTTCTTTACTTTAAAAAAATATTTGCACCTCTCCATGTACAAGCTTTGTACTTCCTTGGTTAATGGTATCCATTTAGGTACTTTTTTTTTTTTTTTTTTTAGATGGAGTGTTGCTCTGTCGCCTAGGCTGGAGTGCAGTGATGCAATCTCAGCTCACTGCAACCTCCACCTCCCAAGTTCAAGCAGTTCTCCCTGCCTCAGCCTCCTGAGTAGCTGGAATTACAGGCACCCGCCACCACACCTGCCCAATTTTGTATATTTGGTAGAGACAGGGTTTCACCATGTTGACCAGGATGATCTCGAACTCCTGACCTCAGGTGATCTGCCTGCCTCAGCCTCCTGAAGTGCTGGGATTATAGGCATGAGCCACCGTGCCCAGGCCCTATTCCATTTTTAGTTAAATGAAATTATTTTCTTAATTTTTGTTTCAGGTTATTCAATGCCAGTATATAGAAATACTACTGGCTTAAAGACAGCTTTATTGGCATATAAATCAAATACACACATTTGACACATTTAAGCTGTAAAATTTAATTGCTTTTGTTTAGTTCCAAATATACTACCATAACCACAGTTTTTTTATGGCACCATTCCATTGCTTCAAAAGAAACCCCATATATTTTAGGTATCATTGCTCTTTTCTTCCATTCCACAGCTCTAATGAATCACAAATCTATTTCTTGTCTCTATAGATTTGTTTATTCCAGACATTCCTTATAAATGACATCATACAATGCATAGGTTTTTGTACCTGGCTTCCTTCACTTAACATATTGTTTTCACGGTTTACCCTTGTTGGTAGCATTAGCAGTCCTTCACCTTCATTGCTTTCTATAGCTGTATAATATTCCATGACATGTGTATGTCTCATTTTGTTCATTCATTCATCAATTGATAAACATTTGGGTTGTTGCCACTTTTTCTGTATTGAGAACAATGCTGGTGGCTCACGCCTCTAATCCCAGCACTTTGAGAGGCCGAGGTGGGAGGATCATTTGAGTCTAGGAGTTTGAGACCAGCCTGGGCAACATAGTGAGACCTTGTCTCTACAACAGAAAAAAAGAAAGAAAGAAAGAAAGAGAAAAAGCTAGCCAGCTGTAATGGCATTTGTCTGTAGTCCCAGCTACTCTGGAGGCCGAGGTGGGGGGATCACTTGAGCCCAGGAGTTTGAGGCTGCAGAGAGCTGTGATTGCATAATACCCTGCACTTCAGCCTAGGCAACAGAGCAAAACTCTGTCTCAAAATAAATAAATAAATAAATAATGCTTCTATGAACATCAGTATATAAGTTATTGTGTAAAAAAATGTTTTTAATTCTCTTGGGTATGTTCTTAAGAGTGGAATTTCTGGGTCACATGGTAAATCTATGTTTAACTTTGTGAGGAACTGCCACGTGTTTTCCACATCACTTGTACCATTTTATATTTCTCACAGGATTGTAGGATAGCTCAAAACTTTCCACATCTTGGCTAACACTTGTTGTTTTATTTCTTTTTAAATTATAGCTATCCTAGTTGGGTGTGAAGTGGTATTTCACTGCAGTTTCTATTCACATTTCCCTGTTGACTAATGATGTTGATTATATTTTCATGTATCTATTTACCATTTGTATATCTTCTTTGGAATACTGTCTAATTGGGTCCTTCACCCTTTTTTTTGAGACGGAGTTTCACTCTTGTTGCCCAGGCCAGAGTGCAATGGTGTGATCTTGGCTCACTGCAACCTGTGCCTCCAGGGTTCAAGCAATTCTTCTGCCTCAGCCTCTTAAGAAGCTGGGATTACAGGTGTGCGTCACCACATCCAGCTCATTTTGTATTTTTAGTAGAGACAGGGTTTCTCCATGTTGGTCAGGCTGGTCTCGAACTCCTGAACTCAGGTGATCAGCCCACTTTGTCCTCCCAAAGTGCTGGGATTACAGGCATGAGACACTGCGCCTGGTCCCTCCACCCATTTTATACAGGGCTGTTTTTCTTTTTGTGTTTGAGTTGAGAGATTTCTTTATATATTCTCATAGTAGAGTCTTATGAGACTTACAATTTGCAAACATTTTCTCCCACTATATGGGCTGTGTTTTCACTTTGTTGATAATATTTTTTGAGGCACAAATATTTTTACTTTTAATTAAGTCCAATTCATGTTTTTTCTTTTGTTTCTTCAGCATTGGGTATCACACTTGAGAAATTGTTGCCTAATCCACAATCATAATTATTTACATTTATGCTCCTTTTTAAGAATTTTCTTTGTAAAACTTTTATTATTTAAAAAATAATAACAGTAGTAAAAACAGAGCAAGCTCTTATTCCCTGTCCCTGCACCCAAAATCCCCAAAATACGGAATGCATCACAAATTATTGTGTCATCCTTGCTTAAGGGCCATGCTAATCTTCTCTGTATTGTTCCAATTTTAATATATGTGCTGCCGAAGTGAGCACTCCTTTAAAGAATTTTCTGGTTTTAGATCCTACATTTAGGTCTTTGATCCATTTTGAGTTAATTTTTCTGTATAGTATGAGGTAGGGACCAAATGCATTCTTCACGTGTGGATATTCAGTTGTTCCAGAACTACTGGTTGAAAAGACTTTTTCCCTATTGAATGATTGTGGCATCCTCATAAAAATCAGATTTCCATCGATGTATGGGCTGATTTCTGGACCCTTGTTCTGTTCTAACACTGTATATTTCTATGCTTATGGCAGGACCATAAGGTTGTGATTACTGTAGTTTCATAGAGGTGTTGTGTTGTAAGTTTTGAAATCAGAAACTGAGTTCTTCTACTTTGTTCTTTTCCCAGACTTTTATTTTTTTTGGACATTCAGGGTCCATTGCAATTCCATATGAATTTTAGGATCAATTTGTTCATTCTGCCAAAAACAGCATCTAGTATTTTTACACGCCTTCCATTTCAACTGTAGATCAATGAGGACTATTGCTATCCTAACAATGTTAAGTATTGTTGTTCATGAAACTGGTATGGTTTTCCATTTATATAGGTCTCCTTTAATTGCTTTAGACAGTATTTGTTAGTTTTCAAAGTACTAGTCTTGCACTTTCGTGGTTAAATTTATTCCAAAGTATTTTATCCATTTTTAAATTATTATTATTATTTTTTGGGACAGGGTCTGGCTCTGCTGTCCAGGCTGGAGTGCAGTGGAGTAATCTTAGCTCAATGCAACCTCCACCTCCTGGGCTCAAGCCATCCTTCCACCTAAGCTTCTTGAGTATCTGAGACTACAGGCACTTGCCATCACACCCGGTTAAATTTTGGGGCCGGGCAAGGTAGCACATGCCTGTAATCCCAGCACTTTGGGACGCCAAGGTGGCAGGTGGATCACTTGAGGCCAGGAGTTCAAAACCAGCCTGGTCAACATGGTGAAACCCCGTCTCTACTAAAAATACAAAAATTAGCTGGGCATGATGGCAGATGCCTGTAATCCCAGCTACTTGGGAGGCTGAGGTGGGAGGCAGAGGTTCCAGTGAGCCGAAATTGCGCCACTGTACTCCAGACTGGGCAACAGAGCAAGACTCTGTCTCAAAGGAGAAAAAAAGAAACCATTGCCTTATCCAAGGTCACAACGATTTACATCTATATTTCCTTTTAAAATTTCTAGAGTTTTAAGTCTTATTGTTAGATATTGAATCCTCTTTATGTTAATTTTTGATTATGGTATGAGGTAAGGGACAAAATTCTCCTTTTGCTTTGAATATCCATTTCTCCCAGAGCCATTTGTTGAAAAGATTTTTTTCCCTCATTGAGTGGTTATGACACCCTCATCAAAAATCAGTTGACCATAGGCCGGGTGCAGTGGCTCACACCTGTAATCCCAGCACTTTGGGAGGCTGAAGCAGGCAGATCACTTGAGGTCAGGAGTTCAAGACCAGCCTGGGCAACTTAGTGAAACCCATCTCTACTGAAAATACAGAAATTAACTGGGCATGGTGGCACATGCCTGTAATCCCAGCTATCCAGGAGGCTGAGGCAGGAGAATTGCGTGAACCAGGGAGGTGGAGGTTGCAGTGAGCTGAGATTGTACCATTGCACTCTAGCCTGGGCAAGAGAGTGAGACTGCATCTCAAAAAAAAAAAAAAAAAAAAAAAATCATTTGACCATCGATGTGTGGGTTTATATCTGGATTCTCATTGTATTCCATTTCTCTGTGTTCCTATCCTATGCTTTGTAATAAGCTTTTTTTTTTTTTTTTTTTTTTTTTTTTTGGTGAGGGTTTTCTTCTCTTTTGCCGAGGCTGGAGTGCAGTGGCGCAATCTCGGCTCACTGCACCCTCCACCCTCCAAGTTCAAGCGATTCTCCTTCCTCAGCCTCCCGAGTAGCTGGGATTACAGGCACCTGCCACCGTACCTGGCTAATTTTTTGTATTTTTAGAAGAGACGGGGTTTCACCATCTTGGCCAGGTTGGTCTTGAACTCCTGTCCTCGTGATCCACCCGCCTTGGCCTCCCAAAGTGCTGGGATTACAGGCGTGAGCCACCGCGCCCAGTCTATTTTTTTTTTTTTTTTTTGAGATGAAGTCTTGCTCTGTCGCCCAGGCTGGAGTGCCGTGGCACAGTCTCAGCTCACCGCAATCTCCGCCTCCCGGGTTCAAGCGATTCTCATGCCTCAGCTTCCCGAGTAGCTGTGATCACAGGCGTGCACCACCACGTCTGGCTAATTTTTATTTGTTGTTAGTTTTTTGTCTTTCTTTCTTTCTTTCTTTCTTTCTTTTTTTTTTTTAAGTAGTGATGTGGTTTTGCCATGTTGACCAGGCTGGTCTTGAACTCCTGGCCTCAAATGATCCGCCCACCTTGGCCTCCCAAAGCGCTGGGATTACAGGCGTGAGCTACCACACCCAGCCTGTAATGAATTTTGAAATTAAGAAGACTGTGTTCTTTTACACTGTTCTTTCTCAACACTGTTTTTGCTCTTTAGGGTACTCTTCAGTTTCATATGAATTTTAGGATGAGTTCATCTATGTTGGGGAGAAAAGGCAGATTTGATAGGCCTTGTATTCTATCTGTAAATGAATTTGGGGAGTTTGCCATCTTAATAATATTACATTCTCTAGACCATGAAACTGGGATGGTGCTCCATTTATTTATATCTTTTTAAATTTATTTCAACATTTTGTAGTTTTTAGTGTATAAGTTTCACAATTCCTTGGTGAAATTTATTCCTAAGTGTTTTATTAGCTTTGATTATGTTTGAAATACAATTCTTTTCTTAGTTTTACTTTTGGTTGTTTATGCTAGTATATAGGAATACAACTGTTTTTCAAATAGCTTTGTTTGAAAATTCACCCGTTTAAACCGTGCAATTCAATGGTTTTTAGTATATTCACAGATATGTGCACCATCACCACAGTTGATTATGACATATTTTCATTGCCTCAGTCAGAAATTCTGTAGTCTTTAGTCATCATTTTTCTATCCTACATAACCTTTAATCATGAACACCCACTAGTCTACTTGCTCTCTGTTAAATTTGCGTTTTCTGCATATAAATGGACTCATAGAATTCTATAAGTTGTCTTTGTGACTTTTTATTTTATTTTATTTTTTTTTGAGACGGAGTTTCACTCTTGTTGCCCAGGCTAGAGTGCAATGGCGCGGTCTCGGCTCACCACAACCTCTGCCTCCTGGGTTCAAGCGATTCTCCTGCCTCAGCCTCCCGAGTAGCTGGGATTACAGGCATGCGCCACCACGCCTGGCCACCATGCCCGGCTAATTTTGTATTTTTAGTAGAGACGGGGTTTCTCCATGTTTGTCAGGCTGGTCTCAAACTCCCGACCTCAAATGATCTGCCTGTCTCAGCCTCCCACAGTGCTGGGATTTCGGGCGTGAGCCACCGCGCCCGGCCGTGTGTGATTTCTTTACTTAGCATAATGTTTTCAGTGTTTGTCTATGTGATAACATATGTCTCCTTTTTTAGGCTATATAGTATTCCATTGTGTGGATATATCTCATTTTGTTTAGAATTCATCAGTTGATAGACATTTGGGTTTTTCTACTTTTGTCTGTTATTAATAATGCTGAACATTCATGAAAATTTGTGCAAGTATTGTGTAAGCATGTTTTCAATTCTTTTGGGTAGACACCTAGAAGTGGATTGTTTGGTCATATGGTAACTCCATGTTTAGCTTTGTGAGGAACTGCAGAACTGTTTTCCCCAGGGACTGATCCATTTTAGATTCCCATCCACAATGTATGATGGTTTCAATTTGTCTGCATTTTTCCTAATACTTTTTTTTTTTAACTTAAAAAAAAATGTAGCTATCCAGTGGATGTGAAGTAATATCTCATGATTTTGATGAGCATTTCTATAATGACTTATGAGTTGGCTATCTTTTCATTTGCATATTTATTTTGTGTATCTTTGGGAGAATGTCTGTTCAAATTCTTTGTCTATTTTTAAAGTGGGCTTTATGAGAGAATCCTTTATATATTCTGGATACCACCTTCTTATGAGTTATATTATTTGCAAATATTTTCTCCCTTTCTGTGGACTGTCTGGTCAACTTTCTTGATAGTGTCCTTCGAGGTACAAACATTGTTAATTTGAATGAAGCCCAATTCATCTACTTTTTATTTTCATACCTGTACTTTCGGTATCATAATTAAGAAACCATTGCCTATTTCAAGGTCATAAAGATTTAGTGTGTGTTTTCTTTTACAGTTTCATAGCTTTAGGCTATATTTAGGTCTTTGATCCATTTTGAATGATTTTTTTTTTTTTTTGGTCTATGGTATGGGATAGAGACCAAATACATTATTTTTCACATGAATATCCAGTTGCAACAGAACTATTTGTTGAAAACACTGTTGTTTCCCATTGAATCAGAATAGTACCTTTGCTGAAAATCAATTGACCATAGATTTATAGGTTTATCTCTAGGCTCTTGTTCTATCCCATTGCTGTATATTTCTTTTTTATGACAGACCTACACTGTTTTGATTTCTGCAGCTTTGTAGTAAGTTGTTTAATTCAGTAGTGTGGGTTCTTCCCCATTGTTCTTTTCCAAAATTGTTTTGGCTATTTGACGATTTTTGGAATTACATGTGAATTTTAGGACAGACTTATCTATTTCTGCAAAAAAGGCAGGTGGTGTTTTGGTAGGTCATGCATTCAAATTGCAGATCAATTTGGGGAGAATCGCCATCTCAAAAATATTAGCTTTCTAGTTCATGAAACTAGATTGGTTTCCCACTTATTTAGGTCTTCTAAAATTTTGTTCAAGAATAGCTTGTATTTTACGGTGTATGAGTCTTTCATTTTCTTGGTTAAATAGGTTCTCTAATATTTTTATCCTTTTTGATGCTACTTTTTTGGGCTGGTAATGGATTTTTAAACAGCCTTATTGAAATATAATTCACAAACAATACAAATAATCCATTTAAAGAGCACAGTGCAATGGTTTTTTTATATTATATTATTTTTAAAAAACAACTTGTGACAAAATATGTGTAATATAAAAATTGCAAATTTTACATCATAACAATTTTAAGAGTTACAACTGAGTGATATTAAATGCATTCCCATTGTAGTATAACCATCACCACTATTGATTTCGTAACTTTTTCATCTCCCCAAACAGAAAGTGTAACTATTGAGCTCCCCATTACCCTTGTCGTCTGGCACCTAGTAACCTCTATTATACTTTCCCTATATATAAATTTGTTTATAATGGATACCTCATATAAATGGAATCATACAATATTTGCCTTTTTGTGTCTGGCTTATTTCACTTAGCATAATGTTTTCAAGGGTCATCTATGCTATAGTATGTATCAGTATTTCATTTTTTTTTTTTTATGGAGTTTCACTCTTGTTGCCCAGGCTGGAGTGCAATGGCACGATCTTGGCTCACTGCAACCTCCTTCTCCTGGGTTTAAGCGATTCTCCTGCCTCAACTTCCCGAGTAGCTGGGATTACAGGCGCCTGCACCGTGCCTGGCTGATTTGTTTACTTTTAGTGGAGACGGGGTTTCACCATGTTGGCCAGGCTGGTCTCGAATTCCTGACCTCAGGTGATCCGCCCACCTCGGCCTCCCAAAGTGCTGGGATTACAGGCGTGAGCCACCGCACCCGGCCTATTCCATTCCTTTTTAAAGCCAAGTAATATTTCATTGTGCCACATTTTGTTGATCCATTAATCTATCAATGGGTACTTAGGTTGCTTCCACCTTTTGGTTATTGCGAATAACCACTGTTATAACTATGGGTATAAAAATACCTGTTTGAGTCCCTGCTATCAATACTTTTGGGTAAATATCCAGAAATGAAATTGGTAGATCATGTGGTAATTATACATTTGACTTGAGAAACTGCCAAGCTGTTTTCCACAGCAGCTACACTATTTTACTCCCCCACCAGTAAGGCACAAGGGTTCCAATTTCTTTACGTTCTCCCCAACACATGTTATTTTCTCCTTTTTTTTGAATAGCCATAATAGTAGGTGTGAAGTGGTATTTCATGTGGTTTTGATTTGCATTAGAATGATGTTTAGCATCTTTTCATGTGTTTATAGGACATTTGATATCCTTTTTGCAGTAGTATCTGTTCAAGTCTTTTGTCCATTTTTAAACTAGGCTGTTTATCTTTTTGTTGTTGAGTTGGGGATGTTATTTCTATATTCTGAATACTAGAACCACATGAAATATATCATTTTCAAATATTTTCTCCCATTCTGTGAGCTGTCTCCTCATTTTCTTATTCCTTACTGGGTACATAGTGTTATTCTTTGATGATGAAAGGATTTGAGGTGGTGGTTGCACAGCGCTGTGAAAGTAGTAGATGTCGCTGAATTGAACCCTTGTAAATGGTGAATTGCATGTTAGGTGAATTTCACCTTAATAAAAATAAACAAGAATACCAGCAAGGTTTAGGGAAATCTTTGTATCTACCAATGTTAAAAGAGTAAATGTAAACAAATTTTCTGCCAGGAACCCCCAGAAGTGGGAAATTCTTGCCAGCTGTTAGAGGAGAATAATGAGAGTTCAGCTGTGATTGGTATGTGATTACCTGAAGGGTTTGATTGTTATTAAACTAATTTTTCATTCATATTGTTCCTTCTAGTCCCAAGTGGACAGAGATATTATAGGAAATACACTGGTGGGAATAATATTTTCTCATTGAAAAGGGCATATGTGGCCGGGTGTGGTGGCTCATGCCTGTTATTTCAGAACTTTGGGAGGCTAAGGCGGGTGGATCACCTGAGGTCAGGAGTTCGAGACCAGGCTGGCTAACATGGTGAAACCCTCTCTCTACTAAAAATACAAAAATTTGCTGGGCGTGGTGGCAGGCGCATGTAATCCCAGCTACTTGGGAGGCTGAGGCAGGAGAATCGCTTGAACCCGGGAGATGGAGGTTGCAGTGAGCCGAGATCACACCATTGCACTCTAGCCTGGGTGACGAGAGCGAAACTCTGTTAAAAAAGTAAAAGAATAAGAAGAAGAAGAAGAAGAAGAAGAGGAAGAGGAAGAGGAAGAGGAGGAGGAGGAGGAGGAGGAGCACGTGCAAAGGCCCCATTAGAGCATGAAAAAAAAATGCCTTGTTATAATGTCAAATGATTGATAAATTTCATTCCAGCTCCCATTTTTTGAGTGTCTAACTTATTAGCTGAATTATGTAGAAAGATGCCTGGCAGCCCCAATCTTCAAGGAATTCACAGTCTAATAAGAAAAAAGGAAGTATAAAATATTCTGGGCAATAATAGACATGAAAAATTTCACAGCTAGGCACAGTAGCTCATGCATGTAATCCCAGCACTTTGGGAGGCTGAGGGAAGAGAATCGCTTGAGGCCAGGAATTCAAGACCAGCCTTGGAAATGTAGTGAAACCCTGTCTCCACAAAAAGTATAAAAATTTAGCTGAGCATAGTGGCATGCATTTCAGTCCCAGCTACTCAGGAAGCTGAGGAGGGAGGACCTCTTTAGTCCATGAGGTTGAGGCTGCAGTGAGCTGTGATTGTGCCACTACACTCCAGCTTGGGGAACACAGTGAATCCCTGCCTCAAAAAAAATAATTTTTTTCACCAGTCAGTCCCACTACAGGAGCTGTCATGACTGAGGATTTGGGCAGATGGCTACTTCTTCCTCTGAGTCAGTATGTATGGGAAGGGTAAGAAGCTGGCTTTCCATTATTCTTAAAAATAGGCATGAATCAGGTTAGATTACATTTCTCCTCGTTTTCTCAGGATTTCCCTATAGCTCTGCCACTGAGCTGTGGAATCTTACCACTGGGATGAGGCCTTAAACGTGATCTAATCCTGGCCAGGCACAGTGGCTCATGCCTGTAATCCTAGCACTTTGGGAGGCCGAGGCGGGCGGACCACCTGAGATCTGGCGTTTGAGACCAGCCTGGCCAACATGGCGAAACCCCGTTACTACTAAAAATACAAAAATAAAATAAAATAAAATAAAATAAAATAAAATGAATTTAGCCGAGCATGGTGGCATGTACCTGCAGTCCCAGCTACTCAGGAGGCTGAGGCAGGAGAATCACTTGAACCCGGGGGGCCAGAGGTTGCAGTTAGCTGAGATAGCACCACTCCACTCCAGCCTGGGCGAACTCCAGTTTTCTGAAACTCCATCTCAGAAAAAAAAAAAAAAAAGTTATCTAATCCTTCTGTTCATTTCCTACTTGGGTCTTTGTTACCAAAAATGACCAATGGGCTTGTATCAGTTAGAAATACTAAATCACAAGTAAGAGAAAAGTCAAATTCCTCTGGCCTAATCAATAAAAGTAGACCTGGGTTTAGAACCTATTTGATTCAGAGACTCAAAAATGGCACCAAAGTTAGATTTCTTTCTGCCTATGTTTTCTTGATGTCTGCTTTATTTCAACTTGGTTCTCCTTGTGGCTGAGATATGGCTGCCCACAGCTCCAAGTCTCCTTGTTTCTTTGAGTGCATGAAGAGGGGGTTGCCTTTGAAATTCCTCCCGAATATGAAAGGAAAACTATTCCCAAAGCCCTGACAAAATCAACCAATGGCAGGGAATGGGACTATGCTGATTGATTTAAATATGAATTATGCTAATTTGCTTATTTTAGAATTATAGTTTCAGGGACAAGCTAGAGCGGGGATGTGACAGTAAAGGACATGGATGCGGCCAACAAGAAAAGAGAGGTGAATACTGGGGTGGCTACCTCAGGGTCTTGGCTTAGCCATTGGCAACATCATGGAAACCCCCACCCTCAAGATACAATTGCTTTCCCCTGCTGGACAACTCTTTTGGTAAAGAAATATTTCCATATTTTCCATGGAATCCAACTCTAAGTTCCAATAGCTCTTCTTGACATGCTATTGCCCTCAGATGGTGGCTACTTCCTTCGATTTATTACTTTGGATGTGCCTTGCCTTCTTTCTTAGCAGTGTCTCTTCTGCCTGAGTCTTATAGATATTTACCACATCCAGTGACCCCAAAACTGACTGGCTATCATTGGAGAAATCCTTACTTTCATCCCCGAATTGAACAGAACTGAAATTTAATTGTCTCGTCTTCTCTATTGCACTTGAGAGGCTTCAGAGGGTGCAAGCTGCAAGCTTTGGCAGCTTCCAAGTGGTGTTGAGCCTGCAAGTGCACAGAAGTCAAGAATTGGGGTTTGGGAACCTCTGCCTAGATTTCAGAGGATGTATGGAAACACCTGGATGCCCAGGCAGAAGTTTGCTGCAGGGGTAGGATCCTCATGGAGAACCTCTGCTAGGGCAGTGCAGAAGGGAAATATGGGGTTGGAAGTCCCATACTGAGTTGCTACTGTGGCACTGCCTAGTGGAGCTGTGAGAAGAGGGCCACCGTCCTCCAGACCCCAGAATGGTAGATCCACTGACAGCTTGCACCGTGTGCCTGGAAAAGCTGCAGACACTCAATGTCAGCCCATGAAAGCAGCTGGGAGGGAGTCTGTACCCTGCAAAGCTACAGGGGCAGAACTGCCCAAGACCATGGGAACCCACCTCTTGCATCAGCGTGACCTGGATGTGAGACATGGAATCAAAGGAGATCATTTTGGAGCTTTAAGATTTGACTGCCCTACTGAATTTTGGACCTGCATGGGCCCTGTAACCCCTTTGTTTTGGCCAACTTCTCCCATTTGGAATAGCTATATCTACCCAATGCCTATACCCCCATTGTATCTAGGAAGTAACTAACTTGCTTTTTATTTTTAAGGCTCATAGGTAGAAGGGACTTGCCTTTTCTCAGGTGAGACTTTGGACTGTGGACTTTTGAGTTAATACTGAAATGACTTAAGACTTTGGGAAACTGTTAGGAAGGCATGATTGGTTTTGAAATGTGAGGACATTTGAGATTTGGAGGGGCCAGGGGCGGAATGATATGGTTTGGCTGTGTCCCCACCCAAATCTCATCTTGAACTCCCACGAGTTGTAGGAGGGACCTGGTGGGAGGTAATTGAATCATGGGAGCATGTCTTTCCCATGCTCTTCTTGTGAAAGTGAATAAGTCTTATGAGATCTGATGTTTATATAAGGGGGAATTTCCCTGCACAAGCTCTCTTTTTGCCTACTGCCATCCATGTAAGATGTGATTTTGCTCCTCCTTTCCACCATGATTATGAGGCCTCCTCAACCACGTGGAACTGTAAGTCCATTAAACCTCTTTTTCTTCCCAGTCTTGGGTTATGTCTTTATCAGCAGCGTGAAAATGGACTAATACACTTTCTGTTTATTTATAACCTACTCCATTGTTAAACATTTATCCTATTTATGTACTTTGTTTTTCTACCTTTTAAAAACTCACAATTTTTTCTTTTATTTCCTAGAGTAGTTGCCAGAATTTTTAAACTGATACATAATAATTGTACATATTTATGGGATGCATGTGATATTTTGACACATGCATGCAATATGTCAATCAGGGTAGTTGGGGTATCCATCACCTCAAATATTTATCATTTCCTTATGTTGAGAACATTTATTTCAAATCTTTTTTAAACATTTTGAAATATACAATACATTATTGATAACTGTAGTCACTCTACTGTGCTATCAAACATTTGGACTTGTGCCTTCTAACTGCATTTTTGTATCCATTAACCAATCTCTCTTCATCCCCCTTCCCCTCTCCCATTCTCAGACTCTGATAATCACTATTCTACCTTCTACCACCGTGAGATTAATTTATTTAACTCCCACATATGCATGAGAACATGCAATATTTGTCTTTCTGTGCCTGGCTTATTTCACACTAGTCTGCCATCTTCTCTGTTTACTGGGTCGTCACTGTTCTTGCTCTAACTTCTTGTCTCTTGGCATATGAGCTGTCGTGCAGTGAACAAAATGGATTTGGACTTGGTTACAGTTCTGTGAAAAGTTACAAATCAATTTTGATTCAAAACCATGCTGGGAACTCTTACAAGTCTTAGAGTGAAGGTCCAGATTCATTCATGTTGCTTCAAATGACAGAATTTCATTTTTTTCTTTTTTATGACTGAATGACATTCAATTGTGTATATAACATATACCACATTTTCATTATCTATTCATCCGTTGATGGGCACTTAGGTTGGTTACACATCTTGGCTATTGAGAATAATGCTGCAATCAACATGGGAGTGCAGATATCTTTTCAATATACTGATTTTCTTTCTTTTGGATATATACCCACTAGTGGAATTGCTGGATCGTATGGTTGTTCTATTTTTAGTTTTTGAGGAACCTCCATTCTGTTTTCCATAATGGTTGTGCTAATTTACACTCCTACTGACAGTGTATGAGAGTTCCTCCTCCTCTGTGCCCTCACCACCATCTGTTATTTCTTATTTTTCTGATAACAGCCATTTTAACCTGGGTGAGATGACCTCATTGTGGCTTTGATTTGCATTTTTCTGCTGATTAATGATGTTGAGCATGTTTTTATATACCTGTTGGCCATTTGTATGTCTTCTTTTGAAAATACCTATTCAAATCATTTATAAATGGGATTATTTGGGTGTTTATTTATTTATTTATTGCTATTGAGTTGAGTTATTTATGTATTGTTGTTATTAATCCCTTTTCAGATGGATAGTTTGCAAATATTTTCTTCCATTCTGTAGGTTGTCTCTTCACTCTGTTGATTGTTTCCTTTGCTGTGCAGAAATTGTTTAGCTTGATATAATTCCATTTGTTTATTTTTGTTTTTATTGCTTGTGCTTTTGTGGTCTTACCCCAAATCTTTGCTCAGACCAGTGTGCTGAAGCATTTTCCCAATGTTCTCTTAAAGCAGTTTCAGTTTCAGGTCTAACAGTTAAGTCTTCAATTTTGAGTTATTTTTGAGTTATTTTTGTATGTGGTGAGGGTCTAGTTTCATTGTTTTGCAGATAAATATCCAGTTTTCCCCAGTATCACTTATTGAAAAGATTGTTCTTTCTCCAATGTATGTTCTTGGCACCTTTGTTGAAAATGTAAAAACTCACAATGTTTAGTAAACATTCCAGAAGCAAGGTCCATTTTATCTCATAAGGAAGATGTGAGAATTAAATGGAGGACACTTTAAAAAGTGTTTAGCATAATATCTGTATAATTTATTACGTACTGTATACATGTTTGTTTTCTTTTTACTTCTGGTTATGTAACAGTAAAATAGCAGAAGAACTAACATAACTAACTCCATTTTTGTTTAAGGGGCCTTTACCCATTCCTGCATGTAGTTAGGATAATTTTAGAGCACTGAGATAAAATGCAAAAATGGCAATCATATAGTTTTTGAAACTAACTCTGGCATTAAAGGGGAAGTATATAAACAACAAACTATGTTTTGTTAAAGATTTATAGGAGTATTGTGACCTGGCCAAGGAAAAAACAGCTCCCAACCTCCTTGGACCCTCACTGGTGCCCAGATATCTGCAGCCATTGCTCACTTCTTGATTCCAACCCCTTGCTCTTTCCCCTGCCCTTAACATAAAAGGAGCTGAAATTTTTACTGAGTTAAGATGGTTCTTAAGTTATTAAGAATAGTAGTCCAGGCCGGGTGCGGTGGCTCACACCTATAAACCTAGCACTGTGGGAGGCTGGGTCTGGTGGATCACTTGAGGTCAGGAGTTCAAGAGCAGCCTGGCCAACATGGTGAAACCCCATCTCTACTAAAAATACAAAACTTAGTCGGGCGTGATGGTGCACCCCTGTAATCCCAGCTACTTGGGAAGCTGAGGCAGGAGAATCGCTTGAACCCAGGAGGCGGAGGTTGCAGTGAGCTGAGGCCATGCCACTGCACTCCAACCTGGGCGACAGAGTGAGACTCTGTCTCAAAAAGAAAGAAAGAAAGAAAGAAAGAAAGAAAGAAAGAAAGAAAGAAAGAAAGAGAACAAGAATAAGAACATTGGTCTGCCATCTTCTCTGTTTACTGGGTCTTCAAAATAAAGTCACTGTTCTTGCTCTAACTTCTTGTCTCTTGGCATATTGAGCTGTCGTGTGGTGAACAAAATGAGTCTGGACTTGGTTACAGTTCTGTGAAAAATTACAAATCAATTTCAAGTCAAAACCATGCTGGGAACTCTTACAAGTCTTAGGTTTTCCCTTGGAGAGGCACCTGTTTTGAATTTCTAGAGTGTGTCTTTCCTGAACAAGATGATGAACCTGTTGTCATTTTTTAAAGAGAGGTCTTGCTCTGTTGCCCAAGCTGGAGTGCAGTGTCACAATCGTGGCTCATTGTAGCCTTGAACTCCTGAGCTCATGCAGTTCCTGTTATTGCCTCAGCTTCCGTGTTATCATTTTTAAGTGTTCAACAAGAGGTTCTGTACATCAGGAAAATTAAATTCTATTTGTAAAATTGGAGTCATTGGAAAAGTTCACTGCATTAAAAAATCTTGAGATTTGGAAATTATTAGGGGAAAATTGGGGCAACCTAGATTCTTGTGACTGAATGCAGATTGTTAGAGAGAGGATGCTTAATTTCCTGAAATCTGTTTAAAAGATGGGAGGTTTAGGAGAAATCTACCTGACAGGGTAGTTATGAGACCTAAATAAGTCAAGAGTTTAGTGTGATATATAATGGTTAGCTTCTTCTTGAATTTGAACCTATTATAGAAAAAAAAATAAATTTTAAAAAGTTAGCTTCTTTTGTAACGTACTTTTGTTGTCATATATTCTAACATTTTTATTTTGAGAATAGCAAGCTTGAAATTATTTCTTTCAACATATTGAACTGATATTTAAACCTGTATATATCCAGTGCTGTCTAATTGCAATAATGATTTTAAAGTGGTTAGTATGCAATAATGTGCTGATTTTTTTGCACGAAACACAGCATATTCTTGGTGTGTAGTGCAGGCAATTATTTAGTGATTATGCAATTATATACCAGTTGTCTTGAACCAAAAATCTTTCTGTACTGATTTTAATGCTGCATCTCATTGTGCTTACTTTCCTGTTTCCTTGTCATGCATATATTATTTTTAATTTCCCACCAACCATGACTTCTTCCCTTAGATAATGTTTCCTCTCTTCCTAACTTGGAGTCTTGTACTCTGACTGTTGGATGTCTGTACTCTTGTTCTTGGGCTGTTGTATCAGTCCGCTCTCATGCTGCTAATAACAGTCTCAGGCTGCTAATAAAGACATACCTGGGACTGGGTAAATTATAAAGGAAAGAGGTTTAATTTACTCACAGTTCAGCATGGCTGGGGAAGCCTCAGGAAACTTACAATCATGACAGAAGGGGAAGGAAACACGTTCTTTACATGGCGGCAGCAAAGAGAAGTGCTGAGCAAAACCGGGGAAAGCCCCTTATAAAACCGTAAGATCTTGTGAGAACTCACTCACTATCATGAGAACAGCAGCATGGGGGTAACTGCCCCCATGATTCAATTACCTCCCACCAGGTCCCTCCCATGACACATGGGGATTACGGGAACTACAATTCAAGATGAAATTTGGGTGGAGACACAGCCAAACCATATCAGCTGTTCGCATGGAAATCCTCCCCACCTTTATATTTTATTCATGAAACATTTACTGAAATTCCACTATATTCTAGTCACTGGCACTAATTGGGCAAAAGAAAAATGATCCATTATCATTCCCTGGGCAGAAGGAGTGCTCAGTCTCATGAAAAAGACAGATTATTGTACTGTAGGATGATTAGCGCTATAATAGGGATGGCCTAGGAGGTAGTAGAAGCACAGAAGTAGAAGCAACACTTACTTATGAAACCTTCAACGCATATTCCATGCCACTGAAAATGATAATCTGTTGTGTAATGCAAAAAGCAGAGGATTTATGGTTGGCGACATCTCCTATTTCTCTCAAGTGAATTACTCTTTCTAGGCATTAGAGTTCTCATATTTAGAGCAAAAGTCTTGAACAAGATCATGGTTTTCAAATTGTGTTTCACAGACTTACTAATATGCAAATAAAGAGCTTCATGGCCAAATATACTTGTGTATTACTGGGTTAAACAAAATTAAATTTATTTGTTGGATTTCTGAGTTTTAATAGGTTATTGCAAATTATAAACATTTACAAAAGGAATATACTTCTTCATATATTTTTTACACCATGGAATTCTTCTATATCAGTTAGGAATTTAGTTTGCTACATAACAGTCTCAAGAAATAGTTTTTAAACTCTTAACCTTTAGGTCTATGATTCATTGAGATTTTATTTTTTATATGGCATAAAATACAGGTCTAACTTTTGTGGTTTTTTGCATGAGATTATTCAAAATTTTTTGTGTGTATTTATTTTTTAGAGATAAGGGTCTCTCTCTGTTGCCCAGGCTTGCCTCAAATTCCTGAGCAATCCTCCCACCTCAGCCTCCCAAGTAGCTGGGACTACAGGTGTATGTCAATGTGCCTGACAAGGTTATTGAATTTTGACAACATTATTTGTTGAAAATATTATTTCTCTCATTGAATTGCCTTGTCATCTCAGTTAAAAATAAGTTGACCATATTTGTGAGTCAATTTCTGGACCATTTATTCTACTCCATTGATCTATGTATTTGTCCTTCTGTCAATGATACTCTGTCTTGATTACCTTTGTAATAAATCTTGAATCAAGTAGTGTAATTCTTTTAACTTTGTCATTCTTTTTCAAAATTTTTTGTGTATTTCAGATCCTTTGCATATCAACTAAGAATTTTAGAATCCACTTATCAATTTTATAAGGAAGCCTCCTGGGATTTTGGTTGGTATTGTGTTGAATCTATTGATCAGTTTGAGGAGAACTGACATTTTCATACTATTGAGTCTTCCAAACCGTGAGTATAGTATATCTTCCTATTTAAGTTTTCTTTAATTTCTCTTAGTAATTTTTTATAGTTTTCAATGTGCAGATCTTGCACATTTAGCATCACATTTATCCCTAAATATTCTATATGTCTGATGCTGTTTTAAATATTTTTAAAATTTAAAATGTCCAGTTATTCACAGCTAATATATAAAAGTACAATTGATTCTTGTGTATGGACTTTATATTCTGTGACCTTACTAAGCCCACTTATTAGTTGTAGATTATTTGTACAACATTCTAGAAGATTTTCTATTTGGACAACATGTTATCCATGAATAATGAGAGTTCATTGTTTTCCCTTTCCAATCTGAATGCCTTTTTTTTCTTGCCTTATTTCATTGACTAGAATTTCTTCTATTCAGTATCATACTGAATAGAAGCAGGATGAATGGACAGCTTTGCCTTATTACTGATGTTAGGAGAAAAGCATTCAGTCTCTCATCAGTAAGTGTGATACTAGCTACAGGTCTTTTGTAGTTACCCTTCTTTAGGGTATTCTATTCTTAGTTTGCTTAGTGATTTAATCAGGAATGAATGATGCATTTTTGTGAAATGTCTTCTCTGTGTTTATAAAAATGATTATATGTTTTTTATTTATTCTTTTATTCATATAGTGAATTACAGTGATTTATTTTTGATTGTTAAATCTACTTTACATTCCTCAGATAAACCCCATGTAGTTATGATAAATTGTCTTTTTTATATAGTGTTAGATTCAATTTGCTAAAATTTTAAGAATTTTTGAGTCTTTTTGAACAGTATTAGTCTTTAGTTTTCTTTCTTGTAATGTCTTTATCTGATTTTGGTGTCAGGGTATTCTGACCTCATAGAATGATTTGGGAAATATTCTATTTTATTCTATTTTCTGGAAGATTTCATATAGAATTGTAATTATGTCTTCATTAAATGTTTGGGAAAATTTGCCAGTGAAGTCTGGGACCAAAGTTTTCTTTGTGAGAAGGTTTTTAAACTACAAATTAATATTTGACTATTGTTATTGATTTCTTCTTGAATGAACTTTGGCACTTTTTGTATTTTAAGAAATGTGTACATTTGTCAATTTCACCAACATCGTCAAATTTATTGGCATAAAGTTGTTTCTATGATTTGAATATTTGTCCTCCCCCAAAACTGATGTTAAAATTTAATCCCCAACTTGGCAGTATTGAGAGGTGGGTCCTTTAAGAGTTCTTTATGTATTCAAGATACTAAACCATTATCAGATATATAATTTGCAAATATTCCCTCCCATTCTGTGAGTTGTTTTTTCACTTTCTTGGTGGTGTTCTTTGAGGTCCATTTTAAAAAATTGATAAAGTTTAACTTATGTATTTTTTCTTTTTTGTTTATTGTTTATAATATTCCCTTATTATCCTTTTTATGTCTGGAGGATCCATGGTGATATCTCCTCTCTTATTTCTGATATTGGTAATTTGCATCTTCTTTCTTTCTCCTGATCCGTCTGGATACAGATTTGTACATTTTATTGGTCTTTTCAAATAACCAACTTTTGATGTAATTGATTTATCTCTGTTTTTTCCTATTTCCTATTTTACTGATGTTTTCCCCTTACCATTATTATTTCCTTTCTTCTGCTTACTTTGAGTTAAATTTGTTATTGTTTTTTGTTTTTTTGTTTTTTGTTTGTTTCTTAAGATCCAACTTGAGGTCACTGATTTGAGGGCTTTCAGCTTTCCTAGTATAGGGATTTAGTGATTTGAATACCCTTCTGAGTACTGCTTGAGCTGCATCCCCCAGCTTTAATTATGTTGCGTTTTCATTTTTCTTTTAGTTTACAATACTTTATAGTTCCCCTTTCAATTTCTTATAGCAGTGAACTTCAGGGACATGTGTGGAATATCTGTGCCCAGTGAAGACTGTTTCAAGTCTCAAGGTCTGAGGCTGTGATGGAAGACTTAGTCTTATATGCACATCCTGCTAGCAACTGGCCATGGCAATCGAAGCTCAGGAGGCAGGGTGTGCTGGCTCTTGCCTGTAATCCCAGCACTTTCGGAGGCTGAGGCTGGCAGATCACTTGAGGTCAGGGGTTTGAGACCAGCCTGGTCAACATAGTGAAACCCTGTCTGTGCTAAAAATACAAAAATTAGCCAGGCATGTTGGCGTGCGCCTGTAATCCCAGCTGCTCAGGAGGCTGAGGCAGAGAATCACTTGAGCCCAGGACGCAGAGGTTGCAGTGAGCCAAGATTGTGCCATTGATCGTGGTCAGGACCCCAGCAACGAAACCAGGTTCACATACATCAATCTTGATGTTTGGGCAAAGCAACTCTAACAAGGTGCTATGGCATGGTGTATTACTCCAGGTGTACAGAGCAAAATAGTCAATCCATCAGTGACCTAAAGAACATGCTGAAGGCTACATTCCCAAGGAGTGACTTGGAGACATGCAAGGAGTAAGCCACCAAACATGCTGTGTTAATGCCTTCTTCACAACAGCCAAACAGAAGATTTCTCTACTGCTAACCACTGCCACTTTGAGGTACAGGTTAGATGTGGGAGTACGGGATGGTTAGGGATTGGGCACCATATGGTCTGCAATTACACAAAACCAGGAGTCACTTGTTTTAATGGAAGTTACTCTTTTTTTCATTTAAAAATATAAAGACTAGACACCTCTGCTTTGTGTGGGCTTGCTTTCCCCCGATCACATCAACCTTTCCAGCTCTTGGAACAGAATCCAAAGTCCTTAGCATGATACACAGAGCCCCACCTGATCTCACCACCCTCGGTACCTCCCCGCCTTCATCTCCCACTGCCCTCCCCCTTCATGGCTCTGCTCCAGCCGTGCTGGTGACCTTGAGGTTTCTCACACACACCAGGCCCCTGCCTGCTTCAGGTCTTTGCCTGGAGTGTTCTTAGAAATCCTCATCAATGTCCCCTCATCTCCTGCATGCCTCTCCTCAAAGATCACTCCATTGGAGGCCTCCTGGCCACTGTAGCTAAAACAGCTGCCCCTGCAATTCTCTGCGCCCTTTCTTCACACCTGACAATATATCATTAACCTGAATATGTAATTATTTTTTACCTGCTCCTCCTCCAACTCCCAATGAGACTGTCTGCACCATGGGGGCAGGGACTGTTTCTGCTTCTCTGGGAGGTCCTGAGGCCTAGCACCATGCCTGGCACAAAACTGGGGCTCAATAAGAGCCTAATGAATGAATGAATTGGATATAGATAGACAGTAGGTGGAGGGGAAGAAGGAGGGTATTTGGAACTCAGTAAGATATTTTATTTTCAGCTCTAGGCTGTAGAGGAAATACTAAACTAAATTCTTAACTTTTCTCTCAGGACTTAAGTTTCAAATGTTATATTTAATATCATAAAATTTATTTTATAAAGATGTTTTGGTTTCCTCTTAGAGGCTACCCTTGTCTAATAAGTTTTTTCTTTCTTTCCTTTTCCCTGATGACAAGTCACACATTTATAGAAGAAAATTTAAATGATGCAGAAAGGAGTAAAGTAAAAAGTGAAAAGTCTACTGGACTGGAGGTTAGGGATAGCAGTGTCAGCAGGGCTTATCAAAATGTCTCTGTGGATAAAATGGCCACATCAAACGGTCCTGCTCTGCTGTTTATGTTCTTTGCCTTTTTTTAAAGGAAAATACTTTTGAGTGTTTGTACACTTAGAATAGAATCCAAAGTCCTTGGCATGATACACAGAGCCCCATTTGATCTCCCCACCCCTGGTACCTCCCTGACCTCATCTCTCACTACCTTCTCCTCCCCTTTAATGTACTGTGAGCTTTACAAGTTTCTTTTTAAAAATATTTACAGGTTTCTTTTAACTTGTAAAGCTCACTGTATATTAAAGACAATAACCTTTCGTCCATCAAATATGTCATCATTTTTTTTTTTTTTTTTTTTTGGAGACAGAATCTTGCTCTGTCACCCAGGCTGGAGTACAGTGATGTGATCTCAGCTCACAGAACCTCCGCTTCCTGGGATCAAGTGATTCTCCTTCCCTTCTGCCCGAGTAGCTGGGATTACAGGTGTGCACCATCACGCCCAGCTAAATTTTGTATTTTTAGTAGAGACAGGGTTTTGCCATGTTGGCCAGACTGGTCTCAAACTCCTGACCTCAGGTGATCTGCCTGCCTCAGCCTCCCAAAGTGCTAGGATTACAGACGTGAGCCACCGTGCCCTGCCTTTTTTTCCTCCAATTTATTGCTTTTCTTCTAACTTGGTAGTGTTTTCTGCTGTTCAGAAGTTATTTTCATTGAGTGGTCAGTTTTATTAATCCTTTGCTTTTATTGTCTCTACCTTTTGTAGTGTGCTTAGAAAGGTCTTCCTCACCCCAGAGTTATAATACTGTTCACCTACATCTTCTTCTGGTACTGTCATGGTTTGATTTTATTCTGTCATGTTTAAATTTTAAGGCACGCCCCTTGTTGGTGATAATAGACATATATTGAGTGCTTACGATGTGTCAGGCTCTGTTCCAGGTGCCTTATATGAATCAGCTCATTTGAATGTTCAGTAAGTCCAGAGATAAGTCTGGTAGATCCTTGTTTTCACAGGTGAGGAAACTTGAAGACAGGGTGGTTGGGTACTTATGCAAGACCACACAGCTAGCGAAACCTGGTCTGTCAGAGGCTAAAGGCTACACAGTGTTGTTGTAAGGATTAGAGTTGGTGTACGTAAAGTTTCTGGAATATAGTAGGCAGTCTATAGATGGTAGGGTTTATTAATTATTATTACATGGTTCCCATAAACATAATTTCTGATGGCTGCATATTATTTGGAAAATTGTATATTTCAAGGTAAGTACATTTCTAAAATATTATTCCTTTAAAAGCATGTTTAGAATTCCATGGGAACGAACAAAACGTTTATTTGAAGAAACAATTGTCATAAAAAGAAATCCCAGAAAGATTGCATTAACGCATTAACGTGTGTTTCACTGGGCAATGGGAGTGTGTGTGTGTGTGTGTGTGTGTTTAAATCTTTGTTGGCAGAGCAGAGCGGCTGGCCACTAGAGGTCTCTGATGCCCGAGGAGCTGTCAGTGACGCGCTGGAGCGAGCGAGGGATCACTAACACCTGAGATGGACTACAGACCAGCATGCGCAAGAGATGGAAGTCCAAGTTAAACGCAAAAGGACCACCTCACTGAGAACCAAGAATGTCAGTTATACCCGAGGCCTTCTCAGCAGCAGCAAGCGCCTGTGGTGAATTTCCAGGCTGAACTGAGACAGGCATTCTTAACTGAGATAAAACCGTATTGGAACAGCAAGGAATCTGATGCCAAGGAAAATGTAATAAAGATATAATCTGTAATTTTTCAATGTAATATAGATTTATTTAGCCTGTCTTTCTATGTTTGTTGCTTTCATTTTTTAGGAAAAGGCTATGCGAGGTTGATTTTGATTTATTACCTTTTTTTTTTCCTTTGGGATCTTTTTTTCGACTTTAAGATTAGAATGCTCTCATTTCTGAGGGTTTACTATTTACTTTTTATAAAATAAGAGCAGAGAGGAAGGGGATTTACTGATAAATTCTCTTCTAGCTTTTCTTTATGTCTTTTTGCAGTATTACCCCTCAACTTGAATTAATTAGGCCTACTTATGCCACCATTTTGAGTTTAAATCCAAGGAGACAAACAGAAAATTTCTGAGAAATTCTCCTTTGTTGAATCATTTATACCCAACATTTTCAGTTTTTTTTTTTTTCTAGAGAGTCTGTCTCAGTCACCCAGGCTGGAGTACAGTGGCTTGATCTCAACTCACCACAGCCTCTGCTTCCAGTGTTCAAGCCATTCTCCTGCCTCAGCCTCTCGAGTAGCTGGGATTACAGGTGCATGCCACTGCCTAGCTAATTTTTGTACTTTTAGTAGATATAGGATTTTGTCATGTTGTCCAGGCTGGTATTGAACTCCCGACCTCAGGTGATCTGCCCGCCTTGGACTCCCAAAGTGCTGGGATTACAGGTGTGAGCCACTGCGCCTGGCCAGTATCCAACATTTTCTAGTAATTGCATGGGCTTGGTTGCAAGCAGGTGGTGGAATCTGATCGTTGTCCCAAGCTCTTCCGCAGAGTAAGACAATTTTTCATTGAATAGGCGTGCACATTTGATTTTTTTTTAACCTAGGAATTTTTTAGCTTATCAGTTCAGTTCACACATTCTTGTAAATTTTGAAGTATAATATTTAAATCATACATTATGGTCTGCAAGTAGGACCATTTAATTTTCTGATATTTAATTATATCCTATTTTATTCTAGTCTCAACTGCTAGTTCTGCCTAAACAATACTAGTTTAGGATTTCTTTAGAGCACGGGTTGGTAACATATCTGGCCCGAAATTTTATTGGAACACAACCATGTTCACTTATTACATGTGATCTGTGGTTGCATTGGTGCTACAGTGGCAACTTTGAGTAGTTGCGCAGATCAAGTGACAGGTACAGCCTAAAATATTTAATATCTTGCCATTTAAAAGAAAAAAAATGGCTGACCTTTGTTTTAGAGTAGCAGATTTAAAGAAGAAAACACCAAAGTGAGGCCAGTGAGGTTACTGATAACATTATAGAAGGTGATGAATAAAGGATTATAGAAGTTTATATGAAGTATACATTACAAGGTAGAGAATCAGATGAATTTCTTGGGTAAGGGATGACTCGAAGAATCATGTTAAAACTTGCTATATAGGTAGATGGGTAGTTTTTAAAGACATTTAAACAATTGGTACCCTTTTTCATTATAAAAATATAAGGCACGTGATAGCCAGGAAAAATAGGAAAATAAACCATTATGTTATGAATATCAGTTCAATTTTTGTTTGGTAGCTAAAAATTTACTAGGATATGTATCCAATTGGATACTTACCCAACTGCGATGAAAGGTGTAAATATTAGTAATATTAGCATGACTTTTAAATGTTTGTTACATTGTTTTCTAAAAGCATCACTAGAAATATGGATTGCCACTAAAAATTAAAGACCACTAGTTTGTTAGGACCACTCTTTGTATTCTGTTTTTTTTTTTTGTTGTTGTTGTTAAATAAATATTTCTAATAAAGGAAAAAAAATTGTCTATATTTCAGTTTTCATAAAACAGCATGTTTAAACATTTTTCTGATCATAAAAGTAGCCACAATAACTGCTGTATTTTTAAGGGCTGTGATGAAACAATGCTGTCACTGTGGAAAACAGTTTGGCAGTTCTTTAAAAAGTTGAACATAGAATTACCATATGATCCAGCAATTCCTCTCCTAGGTATATACCCCAAAAAGTGAAAGCAAGGACTCAAACAGATTCTTGTACACCAGTGTTCATAACATGTATAATAGCCAAAATGTGGAAACTACCCTAATATTCATCTATAGAAGAATGGATAAACAAAACGTGCTCTGTACATACAATGGAATATGAATCGGCCTTAATAAGGAAATTCTGATACAGGGCCTAATGTAGATGAACCTTGAAAACATTATGTTAATCGAAATAGGCCAGACACAAAAGGACAAATGTTGTATGATTTCCCTTATATCAGGTACCAAGAATAGGCAAATTCATGGAGAAAGTAGAATAGTAGTGACCAGGGGCTGGGAGAGGGGAGAGGGGAAGTGATTAATAGGCTTCTGTTTGGGAAGATGAAACATTTCTGGAAATAGACAGTGGTGATGGTTACACAATATTGGGAATGTACTTAATACCATAAAATTGTCTGCTTAAAAATGGTTAAAATGGTAAGTTTAATGTAATGTCCTTTTTTTTTTTTTTTTGAGTCGGGGTCTCACTCTGTTGTCCAGACTGAAGTACAGTGGCATGATCTTGGCTCACTGCAACCTCCGCCTCCCAGGTTCAAGTGATTCTCCTGCCTCAGCCTTCCGAGTAGCTGGAACTACAGACGTGCACCACCATGCCTGGCTAATTTTGTATTTTTAGTAAAGACGGGGTTTCACCATGTTGGTCAGGCTGGTCTTGAACTCCTGACCTCAAGTGATCCACCCGCCTTGGCCTCTCAAAGTGCTGGGATTACAGATATGAGCCACTGCTCCTGGCTGTAATGTACATTTTTCTACAGTAAAACAACAACGGGCCAGGCGCGGTGGCTCATGCCTGTAATCCCAGCACTTTAGGAGGCTGAGGAAGACGGATCACCTGAGGTCAGGAGTTTGAGGCCAGCCTGGCCAACATTGTGAAATCCTGTCTCTACTGAAAATACAAAAATTAGCCGGGCGTGATGGCACACGCTTGTAATCCCAGCTACTCAGGAGGCTGAGGCAGGAGAATCACTTGAACCTGGGAGGCAGAAGTTACAGTGAGCTGAGATCACGCCACTGGGCTCCAGCCTGGGCAATAGAGTGAGACTCTGTCTCAAAAAAATGAAAAATTAAAAAAAAAAACCATAACGATAACAAAAGGAGCCAAAATTAGCCTCTATCTCATAGACTGCCAGGCTTGAATGAGATAATTTGCGTGAGGTGCTTAGCACAGTGCCAGGATCATAGGGAATACTCAGTAAAGGAAAGATAAATGTTTTTCTAATAATTTAGAACCATTTAACTATAGAATGAGCTTCTTTGGGGGTGGAATAGTGAGCTCCCTGCTACTGGAAGCGTTTAACAGGGGCAGAACAGACTTCTTAAAGTTTCATATGCAAACAAATCATCTGGACATAGTGTTAAAATGCAGATTCTTATTTAAATAGATTCTGGCTGAGGCCTGAGAGTCTACATTTTTAGCAAGCTCCAGGTTATATTGATGTTGCCAGTGGAGCACACTTGAGTAGCAGGAGGCTAGATAATTCCTTAGTGGGATGCTGGAGAAGCTACGTGATAATTCATCAGATGGAGCAATGAGATAGATCTCTGCGGCCTACTGCGGGAACCACTCACCACATGTGGTTATTGAGCATTTGAAATGTGGCTAGTCCAAATTGAGATGTGCTGTGAGTGTAAAATACACAAAAACTTAGTATGGAAACAAACTAAAATATTTAATTAGTAATTTTTATATTGATAACATGCTGAAATGATATTTTTAGATGTATTGAGCTAAATACAATATACAGAATATAGATATTTCATATATATATGTATCTATTTTATTTTTGAGGGGGAGTCTTGCTCTGTCACCTGGGCTGCAGCTCAGTGGCATGATCTTGGCTCACTGCAAACTTTGCCTCCCGGGTTCAAGCGATTCTCCTGCCTCAGCCTTCCAAGTAGCTGGGATTACAGGTGCCCACTACCACACCCAGCTAATTTTTAAAAAATTTTAGTAGAGATGGGTTTTCACAATGTTGGCCAGGCTGGTCTCGAACTACTAACTTCAAGTGATCTGCCCATCTTGGCCTCCCAAAGTTTTGGGATTATAGGCGTGAGCCAAAGAATATTAATATTGGGACCCCTTGAGCCCAGAAGTTTGAGACCAGCCTGGGCAACATAGGGAGGAACCCTTTCTACAAAATAAAAAATAAAAACCCAGTCAAGTGTGGTAGTGCATGGCTATGGTCTCAGCCACTCAGGAGGCTGAGGTAGAGAATTACTTGGACCCAGGAGGTTGATGCTGCAGTGAGCTATGATAGTGCCATTGCTCTCCAGCCTGGGTGACAGAGATAGACCCTATCTCAAAAAAAAAAAAAAAAAAAAAAAAGTTTAAAGGGCTATTAATGGAAGGAGATCAAGCAGAATCTAGAGGGTGACACAGGGTTAGAAGATTTTCTTTTTGTGGTAACCTAGGAAGAATGTGAAGCTGATAGGAAAGATAAATGGAGAGGGAAGGTGGCTCTCCAGGACAGCAAGGAGGAGTGAGTGAGGTCTGCAAGAAGGCACAGGTAAGACTAGGTTTATGCAGCATTTATATGAATATATGAAAGATGGAAAAATGTTAATGCTGGTATCTGGGTAGTGGGGATGACGCTTACATTTTACTTTTATGTGTGTGTGTGTGTGTGTGTGTGTGTGTGTGTGTGTATTGCTAGTTTTTTTGAGATGGAGTCTCACTCTGTTGCCCAGACTGGAGTGCAGTGGCTTGATCTTGGCTCACTGCAACTGCCGCCTCCGGGGTTCAAGCAATTTTCCTGCCTTAGCCTCCTGAGTCATTGGGCTCACAGGCGTGCACCACCACGCCTGACTGTTTTTTGTATTTTAAAGTAGAGACGGGGTTTCACCATGTTAGTCAGGCTGGTCTCAAACTCCTGACCTCAGACCCGCCTCAGCCTCCCAAAGTGCTAGGATTACAGGTGTGAGCTACTGCGCCCAACCTCTTTTGTGTTTTTATCTTTTTTGTGTGTGTTTGAAAATTTTCTTTTGTGTTTTCCTTTCCCCTCCATGAAGATGCATCACTTTAAAATTGGGGCCAGGCGAGGGAGTATTACTTGTTATGAAAACAAAAGCAGAAAATCTGCTTCCTGATGTAGGAGGACCATAAGTTAGGAATAGCCAGGCCACTGACTCCAGTACACAAGGACATAAGGCCACTCTCCAGAAGCACATGACATGAACACATCTATCTCAAGAATTATAGGATAAGCATGTGTGTATGCATGGTGAGGACTAGGAGGAGGCTCTTGACTATCAAGAGTAGCAGTGGATGTTTGGATTTCAGGTGATTGCTACCTTCCTTCCACTTTTGTGTATATTTTAGTGTTTTATAATAACTATGCATTTTTTATAATCAGAAAAAATAATAAAGCTATTGTAATTTTGAAAACTATGTATAGTCTTCACCAAAGAAAGTAATAGTCCCACTGTACACTGCACTGATAAAATCACATCTTAGGCTCTCATTCTCCTACTGGCCTGGAAGAAGCAGTGGCCATATTGTGAACTGTCTGTGGAAAGAGTCACGTTTCAGGAAAATGGGGGCAGCCTCAGCAGCTGAGAGTGGCCTCTGGTCAATAGCCAGAAAGAAACTGAAGCCCTCAGTGCTACAGGTACAAGGAAATAAATTCTGCAACAATCTGGGTGAGTGTGGAAGTGGATTTTCACTCAGTCAAGTCTTAAATATATAAGTCTGGCCGACGCCTTGATTGCAGCCTTGTGAGATCCCAGAGCACAGGACCCAGTGAAGTCATGCCTGGACTCTTGAGCTACAGAAACTGTGAGACAGTACATGTGTGTTGTTCTAAGCTGCTGAATTTGTGGCAAATTTTTAATGCAGCAATAGAAAATTAACACACACTCCTACTAGCAGTATGTGAGAATTTGAAATACTTTACATCCTTGCCAACCCTCAGTCCTTTTAACTTTGGCCACGCTGGTGGGTGTGTATTGTGATTTTAATTTTGTAGGATACATGGATTAAAAATCTACCATTGTGGGGCTTGCCTTTTCACTCTTCTTAATGGTGACTTCTTTTTTGGGGGACGGGGAACGGAGTCTCACTCTTGTCGCCCAGGCTGGAGTGCAGTGGCACAATATCAGCTCAATGCAACCTCTGTCTCCTGGGTTCAAGCGATTCTCCTTCCTGACGCAGCCTCCTGAGTAGCTGGGACTACAGGCGCGTGCCACCATGCCCGGCTAATTTTTTGTATTTTTAGTAGAGATGGAGTTTCACCGTGTTAGCCAGGATGGTCTCGAACTCCTGACCTCATGATCTACCTGCCTCGGCCTCCCAAAGTGCTGGGATTACAGGCATGAGCCACTGCACCCGGCCCTTAATGGTGACTTCTAATGAAAACAAAAATTTTCCCAATTTTAAATTCAAAAAACACATCTTAGGTGTAGTTTCCAATCCCTAACATCTAACAGATGCTCTCCTTCCCCACCAAATAGGCAATGCTAACTATTTATGAATTTACCTTTATTTGTCTTTGAAGGGGATCAGAATATGCCACCCTAATATATGTCACTTTGGCATAAGGATTATTTTGAGCTAAACATAATTGTGCATCTGCAGGGGCAGGAAGAGTTCTCTGTCCTCTCCTTATCAGTCTAAAAGCAGGACATAAATTTCCCTTTGAGGAAGGTGTCCCCCTATACTAGGGAGAAAAGAGCAACTCTTACTTGTCATTGGAGATGGGAAGATGAAGCCAAAATGAACTGGCATAAACAGACCTTACTAAAATAGCCCTTATCTTCCATTAGGCCTTATCTTCTATTCTTCTCTCATATATTTCCTAGTTACTTCTCCAAAATTTATCATCTCTGGAAGCCAAAACCCCCTTTGCTTTGTTAAAAAGGTATATAAGCCTCTGAGTCTATCCACTTTGAGTTTCACTTCTTTTCTGTGAACTGTGCACATAAATATTCATAAAAAGTGCGTGCCTTTTCTCCTGTTCATCTGTTTTTAGTTTAATTTACAGCCTGCAGGCACTGACCCTAAGAGGTTAGAGGAAAAGTTTTTCTCTCCTGACATCTTCCAGGAGTAGGATAATTAATATGGTGGGAGGTCTGGAAAGCATGCCTTAGGAAAACTGATTGAGGGGATGTTAAGCTTGTGGAAGAAAACACTGCTGGGGTTGCTGATACATCAGAGGACTATTAAGGGGAGAACAAAGAAAGAAAGGCAATTAACACTTGTTAAGCATGTACTAAGTGCCTGACTCTGTGCTAGGAGTATTAGAATATTTAATCTTTGGATAAGGAAACTGAAGCTCAGAAAAATTAAGTAATTTACCCAGAGTCACCAGAGATAGAAAATGACAGAGTCTGACCTCAAGAAGATCTTCTGGCAATTTCACTCCTAGGCATATACCCCAAAGAATTGAACACTGATACTCAAATACTTTTACACACATATTTATAGCAGCATTATTCACAATATCCAAAAGTTGGAAACATCTCAAATATTTACCAGTGAGTGAATGGATACAAAATTGTAGTGTATACCTAGAGTGGAATATTACTTAGCTATAAAAAGGAATGAAGTACTGACACTACAACTTGAATGAACCTCAAAAACTTATGTTAAGTGAAAAAGCCAGATGCAAAAGGTCACATATTGTATGATTCCATTAATATGAAATTTTCTGAATAGGTAAGTTCATAGAGAAAGAAAGCAGATTGGTGGTTGCCAGGGGATCTGGGGAGGGAGGAATGGCGAGCAAGTGCTTAATGGATGTGGGGTTTGAAAATGTTAGGTGATGAAAATGGTTGCACAATAGTGTCAATGTATTAAACACCACTAAATTGTTCACTTTAAATGGCTAATTTAACATCATGTGAACTTCGCCTCAATTAATAAAAAACGGTTTTCTAGCTTCAACTACAGTGCTCTTTTCATTCTTTAAGACCAGCTGTTTCTCTGGGGAGAGTAGAAAATGGAAAGTGCACTGTGGTTAATATATATGGGAACTTTCTAAGAGTTATCCAATAATGTAATGGGCTGACTTATGTTGTATGCTTACCCTAGAAGTATTCCAGCAGAGACTGGACAGCTGTCTATAATGACTACTATAGAAGGGACCTCTAAGTTTCCCTCCAACCATCAGATTACATGATTCTATACTCTTGAATAGCTTATCTCTTGGAGAGATCAGAATTCAAGCATAACATAAGAGACAGTATAGTCAAATACTGGTCTTTATGGTAGAGACTACAAATAGGAGGCAATTTATAAGGAATATGACCAACTTTGATAATAAGGATTATATTTTTTATGTTATAGTTTTGGAGAATGTTGGAAAAACCATAAGTAAGCAGTTAAATTGCTAACATGTTAACCAAAGTGTGGTATGTGTATGTTTTTAAATTTTTTTATTAAAAAATAAAAAATTATACATATATATACTTTTTTTTTTTTTGAGACGGAGTTTCGCACTTGTTGCCTAGGCTGGAGTGCAACGGCTCAGTCTCGCTCACTGCAACCTCGGCCTCCCAGGTTCAAGTGATTCTCCTGCCTCAGCTTCCCGAGTAGCTGGGATCACAGGCATGTGCCACCACGCCTGGCTAATTTTTGTATATTTAGTAGAGACGGGGTTTTACCATGTTGGCCAGGCTGGTCTCAAACTCATGACCTCAGGTGATCCACCCGTCTCAGCCTCCCAAAGTGCTGGAATTACAGGTGTGAGCTACCGCACCCCACCAAAAAAAATTTGAGGCTGGAGCACAGTGGCGCAATCACGGCTCACTGCAGCCTCGACCTCTCGGTCTCAAGTGATTCTCTTCATCCTCCGGAGTAACTGGGATTACAGTCATGGCTAATTTTTAAATTTTTGGTAGAGGCGGGTGTTTCCTTATATTGCCCAGGCTGGTCTCGACCTCCTGGGCTCAAGCGATGTTCCTGCCTCGGCTTCCCAACTATAGTATAGATGAGAGCAATATAGCATAGTGCTTAAGAGCAATTCCAGCTCTGTCATTTACTAAATTACTCTCCTAACCTTTTATGGCCTCAGTGTTCTCAACCGTCAAAGGGGGAAAATAATAGTACCTGTCTTACCTGGTAGTTAGGAACACAAAAAGCTCTTGGCACCACCCTTGGTACATGGTAGGTACTCCACAATGTCAGCTAATATTATGATCATGTGTGCTGCCTGAAGAAATTTTTAAATGGAAAACAAAACAAACAAAAACATAGGCCGGGCTCGGTGGCTCACGCCTGTAATCCCAGCACTTTGAGGGACCAAGGCGGGTGGATCACCTGAGGCCAGGAGTTTGCGATCAGCATGGCCAACATGGCGAAACCCCATCTCTACTAAAAATACAAAATTTAGCTGGGTGTGGTAGCAGGCACCTGTCATCTCAGCTACTCAGGAGGTTGAGGCAGGAGAATCGCTTGAACCTGGGAGGCGGAGGTTGCAGTGAGCCGAGATCGCACCACTGCACTCCAGCCTGGACCACAGAGTGCCACTCTGTCCAAAAAGAAACAAACAAAAAAACGCAGCAAAATAAAACAAGGTGAACTAAAATGAGAAATATCCTTTTGGAAGAACACAGTTCCAAATATTTATTCATTCAACAAATAACTATATAGGGCCAAATGCCTTGCACTGACTTTTCCTTATAGCACAGAAGCAATAAACCCTACTATTGCGTACTCTCACGTGATTAGGGAACGTTGTTAAGGGGCTCAAAAATCGGACGTCATAGCCCGTTGGCTAACTGAATCACCCAGGGGGCTTTGCGGTGTCCCCTTCCAGCAGCCATAGGGGCCAGAGTCGGAAGCTGGGGGTTGGACTCTTGTCATCTGCTGGCAGATTATGAGGTTTGGATTAACTGGGATTTCCCCTGTTGGTGTTTTTCTGCCTTATCCGTTTAGCTTTTTATGGTCCCCTTTTTGGTATCCAACTTGCTCTTTCTTAAGTGAAGTTTCTGATTAAAGCAAGAGCTTCAAGTAAGGGGCCTGACCGTAACTTTTCACTCGTTAATGTCTGACGTCCAGTAGGTGCTTTCGCGTTCATTCTCCCTCCCTTCCTCTCTCTCCCTCCTTCCTCTCCCTCCCTCCTTCCTCTCCCTCCCTTTCTCTCTCTCTCTCTCCCCCTTCCTTTCTCTCTCTCTCTTTCTCTCCTTTCTTTGATGGAGTCTTGCTCTGTCACCCAGGCTAGAGTGCAGTGGCATGATCTCAGCTCACTGCAACCTCCACCTCCGGGGTTCAAGTGATTCTCCTGCCTCAGCCTCCCGAGTAGCTGGGACCACAGGTGCGTGCCACCACACCCAGCTATTTTTTTTTTGCATTTTTAGTAGAGACGGGATTTCATCATGTTGGTGAGGCTGGTCTCAAACTCCTGGCATCAAGTGATGCGCCCGGACCCTCAAAGTGTTGGGATTACAGGCGTGAGCCACCGCGCCTGGCCTTGACCTTTATTTTCTTATTGAGCCCAGGCACCTCACTAAATTCGGCTCACCCATATGTCTCATTTTCCTGCTTTTGTTTTGAAGCCTTTGCCCCAGCCGCTCCACGTTGCCGCCTTTTTCCTACTGCGCTCGCAGGGCACCACGCCCACCACTCCCCTTGCCCAACTCCGCAAGCCCTGATACCGGGGAGAGGCCCCTTCCTTTTCTAGTCCTTCCACGCGCTAGGTGGGTGGGTTTGGCGGTGACGAGGCGACACCTCTTTCCTCTCCGGCGAGCACGTTAACTGGGGAAGCTGCCAAATTCTCACGCCTTAGGTGCCCTGCCTCCACCTCCCGCAAGTCCAGTTGCCCATCTAGGCCTCTGCGCCCACAATGGTTCTGACCCTCGCCTTTAGACGCCTGCCGCTTCCGCCTTTTATTTCGCGCCTTTGTTTTCAGGTTGGGAAGGGGCGGAGTTGAAATGGTTGCGCCGCCGTTGCCGAAGCAACGCCTTGGTTACTTCCGTTGATTTCAATGCTTCCGGGTTGGCGCTGCAGTGGCGTTTCCGACTGTGGAAGCCTCAGCTTCCCAGTCGTCCGATGAGCCCGAGCAGGTGAGGGGGAGCTCCTGGACTTCCAGGCTGGGGAGCGGGGCTGGGCCGCGCCAGGCCGCGTGGGGCCGGGCTGGCCTGGTTCCCGGCCTGGGAAGGGCTTAACGGTCCTCTGGTCTCTCTCTCCCCTCAGCTGAGTCCCTTCCCTGTCTTTCACTCTTCTGGCATCGGTGGTTTTACTTCTTCGATTGAACCCTGCTTCCTCGACCCCCCTGGGAGGCCGCCTCCTTCAGGCGCCTCCCTTCTCTCCACGAGCTCGCTCTGACAGCTGAGGAACTGGCAAGATCCTGCTACCCAGAGGGTGAATGGGTATCTTTCCCGGAATAATCCTAATTTTTCTAAGGGTGAAGTTTGCAACGGCGGCCGTGATTGTAAGCGGAGTAAGCAAACACCTCCATTGTATTAGTGTGAGGGATGCTGTTGAAAGATGCTCCCCTTCGGTTTCTACCCCCTGTCACTCCTGAGGTCAAGGCATTGAAGGCATCTATTAAAATGCAGTTCAGTTACTTGATTGGCATGACAGCTGTTATCAACATGAATTAGTTTCTCAGACAAGATAACAGCAGGGACATTTATAGTTTCCTGTCAGTGATTCCTTGTTGTTGTTGTTTCCCCCCCAGGCTAGAGATGCTTAATGTTATCATGAACTCTTCCCTCGTCTTCATTCCCTACATCATCGAGTTCTTTGTGTCTTCATTGGGGAAGTCTATCTCTAACCTCAGTGCCAACAAGCATCTTTGTCTGCTGTACTTTGCACCATCCTAAGCTAGTCTACCTGCCTCTCCCGTTTGTAATGTAATCCACTGTGTTTGCTGCAGCCCTAATAGGCTAAAATGTGGATTTCCTCAAGTCACTTCTCTGTTAAACGCACACACACAAGCAAAACATGCAGCCCCCTCTTACGCCCCCCACCCCCACCCCTTGGTTTCAAGCCTTTCAACATAACATGCTCCTTATCACACTTCTTGTCTGATACTGTTTCAGTCAACAAGGGAATTCTCTGTTCCAGTTAGGTTCCTTTCTTCTTAGCACAAACCATACTGATGCCTGCTTCTACATGCTGTGCTTGTTCTCACATTTGTGTTTCTGTTCGTTCTGTCTCTTCCTTGCCCCTCTCCCTTACCTGCACCTAACCAGGTTGTACCTACCATCTCTCAAGGTTCAGTTTAGGTTCTCTCACCTCCGCAATTTTCAAATTAGTCAAGCCCATGCTGGTTGTAGTCTTTTCTATGCTCCTCTTGCTCTTAGAGTTTGTACTACACAGTTTAGCACTTAATTTTTCTCTAGCGAACTACTTTGATTTCTTCCACCAGATTATAAGCTCTTGAAAGGCAAGTACTGTATTTTGTACTTTTTCCCCTGTCCCATCTCATTGGTTATTCAGGAAAGATAGGTTGAATGGTAAATATTGTTTTGGTTCTAGAACGAATATCTGTGTTTTTCAAACATGGTTATACCCAAAGTGCATTGCAGGTTTGGGCATTTAGCACGCCTTCGATAAATATCTGCTTGGCTCTCCATTGTTACCTTCTGGATCTGAGAATCTCTAATTTCTAGTCTTTCTTAAAGGAGAAAGCAGGAAAGGCACCCAGAATTTCCCGACCAGATCTTGGGAGTAGTATAGGGCAATGTAACTTGTATTGTAGGACATTCTTACTTTCACTCATTAGTCTATCAAATTCTCCGAAGTCAGATCTTCAGAATAAATGTTGGCATTTTGAAGACAATTTTCATTGGTTTCTTTATACAGTAAAAATATTTAGGGTACTATATTTTTATTTTACCTTAGATATGACTACTTTTACCCATATCTGGGGTTAGCCCCTACAAGTTAAAATAATTTTTAGAGGGCTTGGGGGTATTTTACATAAGTAATTCCTTGCAACAAAAGCAAGGGAACAGGGTTCATAGGCAGAGAATATCTGGGGATCAAGATAGTGTCATACACAGGGTGTGTAGCATTGGTCAGGTCCAGCAAGTTACCTTCCTGGTTTCCCCTGCAATGTTTTATATACAGGCTGCATACACAGGTAAAGGACGTCACACTGCAAAACCAACTAAGTATTGAATGGATGTGTACTCAATTCTATGCAAGCTATAATGGGGGTTAAAAAAAGTACTGTGAGATATAGTATCTTCCCTCGGGGATCTTACTTAGTTAAGAGAGGAAATAACATTGGACATCTTGAAGTTGACCCTCATCCTAGTCATTATTTTTATGCCTGAGATTAAGATATAGAAGGGATAAAAGAAGGTTCAAAAAATATTGCACACCTGTAGAATAGGTGTGACACAACATGCATGCATGTAGACAACTTTATGTAAAAGACTTGGAGGTTTCAGCTGACAGTTTAATGATTTGATAGTGTAATGTGGCTCCCAAAAAAGTGAATGCAAGTTTAAGCTCTAGTAATTGAAGTATAATGTGTTGAATGAAGAGAAAGATCATGGATATTTAGCTTGAGAAACATAAGATGTAAGAGAACATCATAGCTGTCTTTAAATATTTGAAGGGCTTGCCTAGGGAAAAAAGAATGCATTTGTCCAAAGACTGGGTACGAATTAGAGGAAGACAGACTTTTGGCTCAATATGAGGAGGGAGTGTCTAAAAACAGATCTAATCAAAGATGATCCAGGATTTCTTCATAAGATTTTTTCCTAACATTGGAGTGAAAGAGATTTTACTATCAGATGGGGGTAGGGAAGTAGTGATTGTGGCAATGGTGGGTTTTGCCTGTGGTCCCCAGATTTTTGGATTTCATGGGCCAGTAAAATGTAAATGAAAGTGTGGGGAGCGTACACAAATACAGGCTAGTTAGCCTATGCTCCAGGCATAAGAAGAATGTGATCTGTTAATAATAGACAGTCCCTAAATTAAATACATTTAGCTGAAAAAAAAAAAGCACTAAATGCCCTTATTTTTTTTATTTCACCTTAGAATTGTGGGAACTTCACTAGGGAACCGCTGGGCTGTCGTAAGATTCAGCGACTGGTCTTTCATCTTCCTGCCATGTCCTCCCTGCTCCCTGCCTTTCACTGATTCATCATCGCTCCCTGAACGCTGAGCACATTTTCTTTATTAAGGGGCTGGTAGCAGGTTGTAAAGTTCCGATAGAGGCTTTCTCTGTAATACAAAGAATTGAAAAAAGTTGTAAAGAGAAAGCTTTGGAGAGACAACTTTATGTAAAAGTAGCTGTCTGAAACCTTTAAGACTATTTGGGGCAATCTCTAAATTTGTGAATGGAGAGTTAATTTTTTCCTCACAAACTCAAAGAGGGGATATGCCATGGTCTTGCTTTTCCATCTCTACTCTCACTATATGTGTCATATTTTACTATCAATTCTAATCGGAAAATGCGGGCATAGCTAGAAATGATGATAAGGTAGTATTTAGTCTTCAAGACTCCTATTTCCAGCTGCAATTGATATTTGAAGTGGCTATTCCTGCTTTGCTCATTAGAATTCTTTTCAACAACTTTCCCCCAAAAGGGTTATCTATCCCAGACTCTATATGTACTATGCTTGAAAGGAAGACTCCATAATGATTTTTGTGGCCTGTAACTAGAACATTTAATCAGCATGTTTGCTATCTTCTCTGGAAAATTGTATTTTGCTTAGTTACAGAGAATTCCTTATGTGGAAGCAAAGCAAAACGTTTAAAGGGATACTGTGACTCATAGCTGCTAACCCCAGATTGGGCAATGGGAGGGAAGGGTGGGCAGCAAGTAATATCTGTTAAGATGTAAATTTGGGTACTTAAATTTTTAAAAATGTAATAATGATAGTTAACTAACAATTATCGAACTGCGTGCCAGGCACTTTTCAAGGTGTTTTTGATATTTAATTTTCACAACAACCCTATGATATAGTTTTTATTATTAGTTCCATTTTACAGTTCAGAAAGTGGAGACATAGAGAGATTAAATAACTTGCCCAAGGTCACAGAACTAGTAAGTGGTGGAGTCAGGAAATGAATCTGGAGTTAGCATTTAAATTTTAACAGTCTGACTTCAGGAGTCTGCATTCCTGACCATAAACCACTTGGAAGTTGCTTTTGAAATTCAGAAGTATACATACTATGAAGCTCTGAAAAAGGAATATTTGAAAGAAATCTGAGAGTCCATGCTAAGAACAGATACTACTTTCAGGTGAACCAGGATTTAGTAGGCAATGCCTAGAGCAGTTCTTAAGTGTGGAAGCATCAGCGTTATTTGGGATCTTGCAAATTCTCAGGGCCACACCACCAATCAGAAACTCTGGGGGAGAGGCCCAACAATCTATGTTTTCATAGGCCTTCTGGATGATTCTAATACATGCTAAAATTTGCAAAACCTAGAGGCCAGAGCTGTGGAAAAAAATAAAATCCAAGAGAGAACAAGCTGAAAGTGGCATAAAAAGAGAGTAAAGCTGAAAAGATTGACGATGACAGGTCTAACGGGGGTGGGATAGGGAAGGAGAAAAGGGAGGCTGGGAGCATAATACATCGTTAAATAACTAGAACATAAAAGAAGAACAGTATTTGTATGTGTGTGTTTTACAAGGCCAAGAGGAAGGCAAACGAGATCCACTAGATGGATGTACGTTAAATGTCAGAGGGAAGAGAGACATCATATTGCTATCTTTCCTTTGGGGGCTAGAAGGAAGGTGTAAAGGTTCTTAGCTCAGCCTGGGCCTGGCTGGGGGGACAAAGTTATATATAGCTAGAAACCCTATAGTGGAGAGATAGGAGGGCTAAGAATATGAGAGGGTAGTAGTGTAAGCCTGTGCTTTGTACCTGAATCAAGCTAACTGAATACCGTAAACTGCTTTTATGAGATGCCTCAGCCTACATAATTTGAATTCCGGGTTCCTTCATTTGTAATTATCTAGTTGAATGCCAAAGTTGGGTGTGCTGGATGGACTGAAGCCTCTTCTCTGGGAGGGGACAAATATAACATTAAAGAAACTGAAGAGAATGAAGGGCACAGGTTGATCTCTGAGTGAATCACACGGCTACCCCTACAAAATGTCAGTAAAGAACAAACTCATGATCATCCAGCACATAAAACAGGATCCCCTATTTTGTGTCATTCCACTTGGTGGGGTTTTTCCTCTACCTCTGTTTTATTTGCCAATTTTGTTTATCTAAATTATATGATCGGATGCTAACAAATGCTCCTCACTCTTGTGCCTTGTTCTGATTTGTGTTTATTTTTAGCACCAGAAAAGTACCACTGTAAGTCATGAGATGTCTGGTCTGAATTGGAAACCCTTTGTATATGGCGGCCTTGCCTCTATCGTGGCTGAGTTTGGTAAGAATGCGAGAAAGGACAAATCTGCATTATATGGTATAGATGGTAGCTTATGATGATGGTTATTTTTGGTGAAAGCCAGATAAAAAATAAGAAGCTCACGTTATTTTGAAAATTGTCTCAAAGGCATGAAGTAATATTTCGGGGAAAGTACTACTAATATTATGGCAGATGAGTTAAGAAAAGTCAAACTAAGGAAAGCTTTTTTGGTAGTTTAGTGATTTGTTAATTTGCTAGGCTTAAGTAAAATACATGAATATATAGAGGGACTTGATATGTCTTAAGGGTTTTTGCTATATTTCTGTATTAATAGTCTTTTATGCTAAATTGTTTATAAGTTTATTTGTACTGAAAGTCCTTTTTTTCAAACCTCTGTCCTATTTTAGAAGAAAATATACTCACAAGATCAAACAAGAGTCTCTTCTACATGATTTTAATTTTGAAATATTTTTAGATTGTTGTTTTTTCATCTTCCAGATATTCTCTTTTCTAAACTATTCATGAATGACTACTGACGTTCTTGGCATATCCTGTGGTGTTGTGATATTCGGGTCATCAGTGACCAGAGCTACCTAATCATCTTGTTAGTTTTACACCCTGAAATATATTTTGTCAATGTGATGACCACTTCTGTTTGTTGATGTAAGAGGTTTGGTTAAAGAAAATTTCCCCCCAAACACTCTGCTGGTATTAGTCCTGAATTACCTAAGGGACCAGGATGAGGAGAACCAAATAGGGCTTTGCCATTATCTTTCATAATATTAGGGGACTATTTGTTTCTTGTAAACAGATAAAAGAAAAACCCCACAAAACTTTGTAGCACTAGATAAGAGCATCTGGAGCAGCAATCCCATGCTTTCCTATCTTTGTGAAAATTTGGGGAGATTTTATGAGACACAGCGGTAGGGACACTTGGGGTGGGAAGGGGCAGGAGGGAGACTGATAAATGCCAGATTGAACGTTACAGATGAAATAAAAAACAACATTTAATTATTTTGCATTTATAATAGGGCAATCTTAAAGCATTTTATCATATTACAGTTTGAAGTATATTGTGGGTCAGTTGGTGCTGCCTATGTATAGTATAATGCATTTCACTTACCACATGCAACTCATGTCCTCTGACAGTGGTATTCTACTAGAGCTCTTCTATGTGTTATTAAAAAGGACTTTGTCTTAGGATTCAAATATTGTCCTTGGCTTATATTTAGCAACAACTTAACTGTGATTCTTTGGACATACTTATAAATGAGTGTGTTCCTTTATAGGGACTTTCCCTGTGGACCTTACCAAAACACGACTTCAGGTTCAAGGCCAAAGCATTGATGCCCGTTTCAAAGAGATAAAATATAGAGGGATGTTCCACGCACTGTTTCGCATCTGTAAAGAGGAAGGTGTATTGGCTCTCTATTCAGGGTAAGACTGATTCTTTCCTTATATCATTAACAGAAATGCTTTTTAAAGAAGCCATAGTTTTCAGCTGTCTGATAGTTTGTGTCTGTTTCATAGTCACTATTTCAACTTGTAATTCAGTATTGATATGCCAGTTTATATTTCTCCTCCTTATAAGTCTTGAGGTTTGGATTTTGTGTTCATTTGGCTATAAGTGATAATAACATTTTAAAATGGATATGTCGTTGCAGCATAGACTTTCTGCGGATTTCCCGAGAGTCATAATAGCCACTGTTAAAAACAGCACCAATTAATTATATATATTTTTGTGATATCCCTCCTGAGTTGGCAAATTCTGACTTCCTTTAAAATTATCCTTTTTGAAAAAATATTATCCTTGCAGTTTAAACAGAAAGTGCATAATGAGAGAGAGGGAGACCCATCTTTATCATCACCTTTTGATTAGCCATTTGTGGTTTACTGTCTAGTTTGTCGTTCATCTGTTGCCAGTTTCCTAGGCCACTCCTGCGTCTAGGCTACCGGTTTATTACTCAGAGAATAGATATCAGTGTTATCGTTAAACTATGTTACATCGTTAAACTATGTTAGACTTAATTTAAAAGGTAATTTTCTTGGGGGAAAAATCAAGTAGTATATCCTGAAGCATCCTGAAGATGATCCACCATCCTGATTTGTGGATCATCTGTTTCACCTTGTTCTTTCATCAGCATGTATAATCACAAGATATTTTCTTTTCTGATAGCAAGGAATAAAGTCAAAATATGCATATTTAGTCATCATTTAAAAATCCTAACCATTTGAGCTGCTGCTGTCTTTCTATTTATACCTCCTACAGTATAGTTCTGCAATTTGGAAGAATCCCAAAGGAGGTATGAATGAGAATGTCTCCAGTTTAAAGGAGAACTTAAATAGGGTGGAAGTTTGGCTCTAATGCCTCCTTGTTGATATGATTAAAGACGTATCTGCAACTGTTAGGAAGTAGAGGTTGATTTTTTTAAAAAAAATCTTTATCAGGTGAGTAATGATGTATAATTCTTTTTATACATTGCTGGATTCAATTTACCAATATTTTCTTACGGAGTTTTGCATCTAAGTTCATGAGAGACATTAGTCTGTGGTTTTCCTTTTTTGTACTGTTTTTGTCTGGTTTTGGTATCAGGGTAATACTAGGCAAAATAAGTTGGGAAGCATTCCCTCTTCTGTTTTCTGGAAGGAACTGTGTAACTTGGTGTTAATTTTTAAAATGTTTTGTAGAATTCCCCAGTGAAATTATCTGGGGCTGAATATTTCTTTTTGGGGAGCATCTAAATTCAGAATGCAAATTCTTTAAGGTTATCATAGTTTGGGGTGCTATAACAAAATACCATAGACTGGGTGGCTTGTAAACAACCAGAATTTATTTCTCACAGCTCTGGAGGCAGGAAATCTGAGATCAGGGCGCCAGTATGGTCAGGTTCTGCTGAGGTCCCTTTTCTGGGTTGCAGACTGCCAAGACTTCTCATTGTATCCTCACATGGCAGAAAGAGAGTGAGGGAGCTCTCTGGGATCCCTTTTATAAGGGCACAAATCCTATTCATGAGGGCTTTACCCTCATGACCTAATCACCTCCTATTACCATCATATTGGGGGTTAGGATTTTAAGATCTTGATTTGGGGATGGTACAAACATTCAGTCCATTGAAGTGGGTATGAGTGTTATTCAGATTATCTGTTTTATCTAGTTGAGTTTTGGCAGCTTGTGGTTTTCAAGGAATTTGTCCATTTCTTCTAAGGTGTTGAATTTATGAGTATAAAGTTGTTTATACCATACTCTTATTGTCCTTTTAATGGCTACAGGGATTGTAGTGCTAGTCCCCGTTTCATTTTTTATTTGCATCTTCTTTTTATCTTTGTGAGTCTTGCTAGAGGTTTATCACTTTTGTTGGTTTTTTTTAAAGAGCCAACTTTTTGTTTCATTGATTTTTCTCTATTTTCCTATTTTCAATTTCATTGACTTGTGCTTTTTATTATTTTCTTCCTTTTGCTTGCTTTGGGTTTATTTTGCTCTTCTTTTTCTAGTTTCTTGAGGTAGGAGCATAGATTATTGATTTCAGACTCCCCCCTCCCTTTTTTTTTTTTTTTAATTTAAGCTTTTCATGCTATAAATTTCCCTCAGCACTGCTTTGGCTGCATCTCATAAATTTTAGTAGGTTGAGTTTTGTTGTCATTTAGACCTGTGAATTTAAAAAGTTTCCTTTGACAGACACTTGGTCTGACCAATAGATTGTTTAGAAGTATGTTGTTTAATTTCTAAATGTTTGAGGATTTTTCTTATTGATTTCTGGTTTGATTCCATTATCTTCAGATAACATATTGTATATGATTTCAGTTCTTTAAAATGTGTTGAGGTTGGTTTTATGATCCAGAATGTTGAGTTTCTTGGTGAGTGTTTCATGAGTGCTTGAAGAAAAATCATATTCTGCTGTTGTTGGGTGGAATGAGATGGGTAGTGCAAATAAGTAGGCTGTGTAGATATGTATAATCTGCAAATACATGTTGAGAATAACTTTTTTACTTTTTTTTTTTTTTTTTTTTTTTGCAGAATTGCTCCTGCATTGCTAAGACAAGCATCATATGGCACCATTAAAATTGGGATTTACCAAAGCTTGAAGCGCTTATTTGTAGAACGTTTAGAAGGTCAGTATACTCACCCTCTTTTGAGGTGATACTCAAAGGGATTGTTGAAATCATGCTTAGTGAGAAGTGTTGGTCATGAGGTGCCTGAGAATACAGGAGAGTCACTGCAAAGACAAAGTGAGCTTGTTCTAACTTGGAATAAATCTTTGCAGAGGTGATATACGAGTTAGAGAGACCTTTTCTTCAAATTTTGTCCCTTTTCCTAGCAACAAACAAGGCACGTGATCATCCCAAAAGAAACATGGAACAATCTTGTCCAGAAAATTAATGCTATCTTCATCAATAAGAGGACTTCAACTGTAAGGCATTTTCTAGCTGGCAATTTTGATAAGCTTTTATTAGGTGGAATAATTTTAGGCTACTTTCTAAATTCTGATGTACTTATGACTACCTTACGAATATTCAGCATTATCATATGTCTGTTTGCTGCTGTAGCATTTTCCATCATGATACTACACTAAATGGTTATTTTACCACAGGCCTGGGGCTGTTGGATGTTTGGGGACAGCTGGAAAGCCTTTCGGTTAGTAATGTCCTTTGAATCACTTTATTGTCCTAAAATCAACTTTTTCTGAAGACTTTTTTGGGGGATCGTGAAGGGTTCTCTTCCACCTCTTTCTGAAATACTTTTCTTTCATAGATTCTTCACTTGGGTTTATTTAGTTTCTATTTGTGGGGTCTTCATGGTGTGAAGGAGCGGTAAAGATTGAATTTCACTATAGAACAATGTGCTCTTTGGTTTCTTTGTTCTTTTTTCTTGCTAAGGAGATTTAGTTGTAAATGATTGTTTTTTCATATTTGACTACAGAAATCTTTTGTAAATTAACAGAGGCTAGGAGAGATCTCAGGCCTATCAAAATTAATATTCAGATAAGTTTTTTGTATTAGACAGAAGACTTTCTCTTTTAACATTCAGTTCCCCGGCCGGGCGCGGTGGCTCAAGCCTGTAATCCCAGCACTTTGGGAGGCCGAGACGGGCGGATCACGAGGTCAGGAGATCGAGACCATCCTGGCTAACACAGTGAAACCCTATCTCTACTAAAAAAAATACAGAAAACTAGCCGGGCGAGGTGGCGGGCGCCTGTAGTCCCAGCTACTCCGGAGGCTGAGGCAGGAGAATGGCGTAAACCCGGGAGGCGGAGCTTGTAGTGAGCTGAGATCCGGCCACTGCACTCCAGCCTGGGCGACAGAGCCAGACTCCGTCTCAAAAAAAAAAAAAACATTCAGTTCCTGAATCTTTAGAGTTGACGATTACCCAGAAAAATACTTAAAAAGCATGTTCTTTAGATGTTTGAAAAGATCAAAGGGGAAATACCACCTTCTGAATTCGTGTGTGGGATATTGATAGTTATGAAGAAGAAAAGGACGTGTTCCAGCCAGTGTCCTTTAGAAATAATGATTTTTTTTTTGAGACAGAGTCTTGCTCTGTTGCTCAGCCTAGAGTTCAGTGGCCCCATCTTGGCTCACTGCAAGCTCCGCCTCCCGGATTCATGCCATTCTCCTGCCTCAGCCTCCCAAGTAGCTGGGACGACAGGCGCCCGCCACCACACCTGGCTAACTTTTTGTATTTTTTAGTAGAGACGGGGTTTCACTGTGTTAGCCAGGATGGTCTCGAACTCCTGACCTTGTGATCCACCCACCTCGGCCTCCCAAAGTGCTGGGATTACAGGTGTGAGCCACTGCGCCCGGCCGAAATAATGATGTTTTTAGAAATGATTTATATTTTACAAGTTTTAACATATTTTAGCACTGAATTGAGATGTAGAAATATTTGAGTTTCTTTATTTTCCTAAGCATTTTGGTTCATTTCTAAAGTCATCTCTCTAACCAAGTTTCCCTTTCTCCAGTAGGTCAGTACTGTGTTCTCAAACTGGTACCTAATACAAGCAGACCTTTCTTTTTCTTTTCCTTTTCACAGATGAAACTCTTTTAATTAATATGATCTGTGGGGTAGTGTCAGGAGTGATATCTTCCACTATAGCCAATCCCACCGATGTTCTAAAGGTAAGAGAGACACAGTGTGATTTGAAAGGAGCATAAACTTTGAGTCAGATTTGGGTTCAGATTCTCGCTGTGTCACTTGCCAGCTGTAGAACCTTGGGCAAATCAGTTAACTGCATTAAGCCTCAATTTCATCATTTGAAAAACAAAGATAATACAGTGTTTATAACATAGAGTTGTAAAGGATTAGCGATTATATATATATATATATACTGCCTATCATTGTACTTGGTGTAGTAGATGCTCAATAAATGGCAGTCAGTTTATTACGATATGCATTAATCCACTGGTCCTCACACTGGGGTATGCAAGGCCCTGTAGGTTCTTTCCAAGGGCTATGCAGTTTTATAGGAATCAATTTCCAGATCTCTCACATCCATTTGTACTCCATCTTAAAATTGGTCCAAGAATGAATCTGTACATAATAGCCCTTACTCAGTTTTACAAAAGAAAGGCATGTCCCTGCCTATTCTAAATCTTGGTATGGTATGTTGACCTGTGGTATAATCTAGGATGCCAAACAGAGGGGTAAATTGAAATATAGTTTTTGGAGAAGCTTACTTTAATAATTAATTTGGGTACCTTAAGTCTGTCATGCTTCTGTCTTTTCCTGTTTTATTAATATTTCTATTAAGGGTTAGATTTGGCTTTAAAATGGTATATTTTGGACTGTATTGGAATATTCTGAATTCAGAACCAGAACAGTATAGGTTGGTGGTGCTGACTTATTAAGAGTATAATTGGATTTCTTTAAGGTTTTATCAAGTCACAGACTGAAACATTTCTTTTAATATAAAATTTCATCTTATTTCATAAAAATGGTAAATATTTTCTACTTGTTAACGTGTTTAAACTTATGATTAGTTAAAAGCACTAAATATAGAATTAAAATAAGTGAGGGGAACCCAAAGTTTTAAAAAATTATTTTAAAATTATTTTAAGGGGATTGTGAGAAAAAAGTAAGAGGACACATGCTTTTTAAAATTTGACCACTAGTGAAACCACAAGTGGCTAGGTTAGCACAGGTGAGATCTGTTTATTGCAGTTCAGAGAGGGGTTTGAGAACTGAGAGAATGACTTGAAAAACAACACATATGAAATAAACCACTGGTGGTTGATGGATTAAAAATATGAGACAGTCTTTCTGGACTAAAATGATAGTAATTTACAGAATTTTTATATCATTTTAGATTTACAGAACAAGGTTTTTTTTTTTTCAGTGTTTAGATTCAGGGAGTACATGTGCAGGTTTATTACATGGGTGTATTGTATGATGCTGAGGTTTGGGATATGAATGATCCCATCACCCAGATAGTGAGCACAGTGCCCAACAGTTTTTCAACGCTTTTCCCCTCCTTCTCTCCCCCCTCTTATTATTCCCTGATGTCTATTGTTGCCATCTTTGTCCATGAGTATGCAATATTTAGCTCCCACTTACAAATGAGAACATGCTGTATTTGATTTTCTGTTCCTACACTAATTCATTTAGGATAATAGCCTCTAGCTCAATCCATGTTGCTGCAAAGGACATGATTTTGTTCTCTTTTATGACTGCATAGTATTCCATGGTGTATATGTACCGCATTTTCTTTATCCAATCCAACGTTGGTGGGCACCTAGGTTGATTCCATGTCTTTGCTATTGTGAATAGCGCTGTGATGAACATAGGAGTGTATGTGTCTTTTTGGTAGAATTATTTATTTTCTTTTGGATATATACCCAGTAATGGGATTGCTGGGTTGAATGGTAACTCTGTTTTAAGTTCCTTAAGAAGTCTCCAAATTGCTTTCCAAAGTGGCTGAACTAATTTACATTCCCACCAACGGTGTCTAAGCATTCCCTTTTCTCTGCAGCCTCGCCAGCGTCTGTTGTTTTTGCTTTTTAATAACAACCATGCTGACTGGTGTGAGATGGTATCTTGTTGTGGTTTTGATTTACATTTCTCTGATGATTAGTGATACTGTGCATCTTTTCATGTTTGTTGGCTGCTTGTATGTCTTCTTTTGAGAAGTGTCCATTAATCTCTTTTGCCCACTTTTTAATGGTGTTATGTGGTTTTTGCTTGTTGAATTAAATTCCTTATAGATGCTGGATACCAGATTTTCATCAGATGCATAGTTTGTGAATATTTTCTCCCATTCTGTAGGTTGTCTGTTTACTCTGTTGATAGTTTTTTGTTGTTGTTGTGAAGAAGCTTTTTAGTTAAATCAGGTCCCACTTGTCAATTTTTTGTTTTGTTGCAATTGCTTTTGAGGACTTAGTCATACATTCTTTCCCAAGGCCAATGCCCAGAATGGTGTGTCCTAGGTTTTCTTTTAGGATTCTTATAATTTGAGGTCTTACATTTAAATCTTTAATCTGTCTTGAGTTAATTTTTGTATATGGTGAAAGGTAGGGGCCCAGTTTTATTCTTCTGCATATAGCTGGTCAGCTATCCCAGCACCATTTATTGAATAGGGAGTCCTTTCCCCATGCTTATTTTTGTTGACTTAGAACAAGTATTTATGAAGATAATTTAATTGAAGAGTTCCTTGTTCCTCTTACTCTCAGCAGACAACCCGACCTCCTATGGCCTGGTCTTATACCTCTCAATTTCGTGTCCTTTCTACCCTACATGTGTAAACTTCCATCTATACCCATCCTTATCTTGTCTTACTGTAGTGGTTTTCCAGACCAGACCAGTATTACCTGGGAACTTGTTAGAAATGCAAATTATCAGGCCCCATCCCACACCTACTGTATCAGAAAGGGTAGGATGGGGCCCAGCAGTCTGGTTTGACAAGCCCTTCAAGTGATTTTGATACATGCTTAAGTTTAAAAAAAAACCTGGTTACTCTACTTTTATTCACTTCTGTTTCATCAGGGACCTTTCTCTATCATTTGTCCTCTTTCTCTTCAGTGTCTTCCTCTTTACTGATTATCTGCTCTCAAATGATAACTATGGTCAAATCGCTCTATCCTAAAATATTTTCTTGACCCTCTGACTTCAAAACACCATGCCATCTCTTTCCTTACCTTCTCATTCAGATTTTACAAGAGTAATCTTTACATTTCACATTTCCTCCATAACCTGCTGTAATCACTCCTGCTACTTGATTGAAATCACTCTCCGCAGGGTCATCAGTAATGTCCTCATTATCCAATCCAGTGGACATTTTAGTTCTCATCTTACTTAACCTATTTTGACTAATTACTTCTACTTAAAGTTCTTTTTTGGTTTTGTTACTACACTATTTAAATTCTTCTAGTTTTCCTATTCCTTAGTTTCATTTGTGGGCTTCCTTTTTATGCATATACTTTAAATCTTTTTCTTCTCCCACCCAAGGTTCCATCTTTAGCTCTTTTCTCCTCTTCAGTCTTTCCCTGGTGGCCTTTTTCATTCTTTTTAAAAATATTATTATTATTATTCTTATTATTGAGATAGAGTCTCACTCTGTCGCCCAGGCTGGAGTGCGGTGGCGCAATCTGGGCTCACTGCAAGCCGCGCCTCCTGGGTTCATGCCATTCTCCTGCCCCAGCCTCCCAAGTAGCTGGGACTACAGGTGCCTGCCACCACGCCCGGCTAATTTTTTGTATTTTTAGCAGAGACAGGGTTTCACCATGTTAGCCAGGATGGTCTCGATCTCCTGACCTCGTGATCTGCCTGCCTTGGCCTCCCAAAGTGCTGGGATTACAGGCGTGAGCCACTGTGCCCGACTGCCTTTTTCATTCTTAATACTTTAGCTCTCACTGTACCAGTTAGGTTATAGGCTAAGCTACTGTCACAAAGAAACTCAAAAATAAAACATCTCCATATACAAGTTTATTTCTCTCTCATGTAACCATCTAGAGGACTGCAGTTAATGCTGGTAAGGCAGCACTACTTCATGTATTCATCCAGGATCCAGTTTTCTTCATTTTTGTTGCACTGCCATCTCCTAGGGCAGGGATTGGCAAACTACTGTCTGTGGGCCAAATCTGACCCACTCCCTGTTGTAAATAAAGTTTTATTGGAACGCAGCCACTCCATTTGTTTATTTATTGTCTTAAAGCTTTTGTGCTTCAGTGGCAGAGCTGAGTAGTCACAACAGAAGTTATAAGCCCTGCAAAGCCTAATATATTTACTGTCTGGACCCTTATAGAAAATGTTTGTTGACCCCTGTCCTGTGGTATTATTTTAATCTGTATAGTTGAAGTTGGAGCACCATCAAACCTTCATTCCAGCCCATGGGGAGAGAGTAAAGGGAAAGCAGTTTCCTTTTGATTTGTCAAAAATAAAATCAGGAAAAGTTTTAAAGTTTATTGTATGCAATAAGAGAAAGTACAGATCTTGATCCAGGATACTTCAAACCGAGTGATAACAAACTTATCTTACAGTACAGGTTATAAAGCAGAAGGGCAGAAACATTTTGACCTTTTTTGTGATCGACTGTTATAAATTATCCTTCTTTTAAAGGCAAACAGCTGTTTAAGGTGATTGTCTATAGTTATTGGTTTCATTTCACTGAAGCATCTGACAAAGATATAAAGCTTATGTTTTGTTGTTATGATTAGAGATAGCAGTTCTGAAGAAATAGGAAGACTTAAGTTTCGGTTCCCTGATGATGGGTGTCTGGTCTTGGGCTTTATCTCAATTGTCGCCTCCATTTTTATCTTTAACAGTTTAAATCTTTAAATATGTAGTTTTTGAAAAGCAATTCCAAACATATGAGTGAGTAGAAAATAACATAGTACATTGAACATCTTTGTACACATCACCGAGATAGCTTGAGATTTTGCTAGACGTGCTTTTTTATTCCCTTTTTCTGAATTATTTTAAGGCACATTCCAGACGTTGTCATTTTTCCCCCCTATACTTTGATGTGCATCTCATAAAAGGAATATTTTTCTATATAACCACGATGCTATTGTTACATTGAACAAAATTAACATTTATTCATTAATAACATCTAATAATCTGTGTTCACATTTCCAGACTGTCTTATATTTTACAGTTGATTTGTTTAACTTGGGTTCCAAAGCCTATGCATTATATTTAATTGTTATGTTTCTTAAGTCCCTTTTATTCTAGAGTACTCTACTTCTGTCCATATACCTTTTATTTATTTATTTATTTATTTGCTTTTTGCCATTAATTTGTCAAATAAATGGGATCAGCTCTCCTTTAGAATTCCCAAGTTTTGGATTTGTCTTTTGTAATTTAGTCCTCTAAATCTTCTATCTCTGTAAAAGGAAGGTTTCTGTAAAGGTCATACTGAGTCATGTGAGGAGGCACACAGTGTTTGGTTGTCCCAATATAGGTATGTTATGATTGATCAGTGGGTTCAGGCGTGACAGTCCGATTTCTCCTTAGTAGTTTCCTGTCAATCCTTCATCTAATGGTTTCATCCATTGGTGACTATTACCTGAATCAATTGTTTCATTTAAGGTCGCAAAGTGGTGATTTTCTGATTCCATCATTCCATCCATGTTTCTTAGCTAGAATTCTTCTGCAAGGACAACCTTTCTTTTTTTTTTTTTTTTTGAGATGGAGTCTTGCTCTGTCGCCCAGGCTGGAGTGCAATGGCGTGATCTCAGCTCACTGCAACCTCCGTTTCCTGGGTTCAAGCAATTCTGCCTCAACCTCTCGAGTAACTGGGATTACACAGGTGCACACCACCACGCCTGGCTAATTTTTGTATTTTTAGTAGAGATGGGGTTTCGCTATGTTGGCCAGGCTGGTCTCAAACTACTGACCTTAGGTGATCTGCCCACCTTGGCCTCCCAAAGTGTTGGGATTATAGGCGGCCAATGACAACTTTTTCTCATTTAGTAGGGCGTTTGGCTATTCTGAAATACAGGTGATTTCCTTCTAAGCAAGACACTGGGAAGTTTCAACCATTATTTCTGTTCATGTACCATTCTGAAAGACTTAGTTCCATGGCTACATCTAGCTGCAAGAAAGGAGAGTAGATTTTGGGAGACAACTCATATCTACCACACTACCCAGACCTGCTGGGTCATCTAAACTAGAAACCTAGATCATCTTTGATTCTTCTATATCTTTGCTTCCTTCTAGTATTGGATTAGATACCAAGTTTCTACAGATTTTGCCTCATCTATCTTTCTCAACTCTGTCCTTTCCGCACCATTCCTCTTGTAGGGCCTCATCTCAGTAGCCTCCTAACTTGTCCCTTCACTCTAGTGTGTACTCCACTTCCTCAACCCATCCCCAGGTGAAGCTAGAAAGATCTATCTAAATCCATATCTGATCTACTATGTACTGCTTCTTTGCCTTTGTGCATGTAGCACTTTCTTCCTGAAATGTCTTTCTCATTTTCCTGGTGAATTTGTCCTTCAAGACAAGGCTCATAAACAGGGCCAGGACTAGGGCAAAACAAGTAAGGCAGTCCCCTTTGATGCAGAATGTAAGAAGGTGCCACAAAACTCAGTAATCAATATAAACAACATTTGTATGCAGTATTTTTAAGTAATCAAAATTAATGCAAAAAATTCATGATGAACCAGATACCAAGATTTCATATAACTCATCTCATTCACCTCACCCTAATCCTGGCCCTGTTGATTCCTAGCTTTAGTTAAATTTGATATTTGATTCATCATGGCTTTTTGTGGATTAATTTTGGTTAAAAATATCATATTGAGACATCATTTATCTTGATTACTGAGTTTTTCTTGCACTCCCTAACATTTCCAAAACTAATCTTGCCTAAGAAAAGATTAATTTTGGTTAAAAAATATCATATTGAGATGTCATTTATCTTGATTACTTAGGTTTTCTTGCACTCCCTTACATTTCATGCCTAAGAAAAGCACTTCACTTGCCTCATGCTAGTCCCTGTGTTGCTCAGGAATCACCTCCTTAAAGAAGTGTTTTACTTACCACAGTGTATTAGTAGTTTTGATTTGTCTTTGTGACAGTTTGTATCTTGATTTAATGGGTTTAGGTTTTTATAATTATAATATTTTAAAACTCTTAGTAGTAACAGTTAACTTTCTGCATAAAAGCATGTTGCCATTACATGACTTACTAAATACATTTGTTGAAACCTAGAATGGTAGCATAAAAATCAGGCCTACATTTGGGCCACTAGTATTTAGTGACTGACTACTAGGATTGTATGTGTGCAGAGTCTGTGGGGAATTGTACCAAACCTTTTACACGGCCATTTAATGCTATCTTTCCTTTCTTGCAGCTCTGAAAGGCCACTTGGCAGAATATAATATCATGCTTTTTATAAATAGAACTCAACTTAAGGTCTCATAAACATAAAATTATATTTTAAAACACATTTTTCCTTTTTATAATTACATAAGCAATGCATGTTTAATGTAGAAAAATGTGGAAGGCAGAAAAAACACAAAAGAGAAAAATGCTTACTTGTAGCCTCACCACTCAGACATAAACCACTGTAAGTATTTAGTTTTATATGTTCACCTCATCTCTTTGCTGTGCTTATGGATATTTTTAAGTTTACATGTTTTTAATAAAAATGATATAGTACTTTGCAATATTTTTTTTTCTGGTTAGCAATTTTTGATATCTTTCAGTGTCAGCAAATACCATCGTACAACAAAATTTTATGGCTCCATAGTATTCTATTAAATGAATGTATAATTTCTGTAACCAATCTGTGTAGTTGTTGTTTTTGGATATTAAGTTGTTTCTAATTTTTCACTAAATGAGTCATTTTTTAGTCCTGCTGAGCACTTGTTCTTTCTTTTCCCCAGATTTTCTTCTAGCTCCAGAAATAATAGACTTAGTGTGAGGAATGTGAGGCTGATGAAAATCATCTTTATAAAATACACTTTGACACAAATTCTTTTTCTATACAGTTTAACTAATTAACTTTATCATAATAGCAGATATTTTTCTGGGATTCCCGAATACTGCTTTTTACATTTTAGATAAATTTAAAATGAATTTAAATGAATTTAAAATGAATTTAGCATTTTGGTTCTCTCTGACAAAATAAAATGTTCACCTCTTTTCATTTTAGATTCGAATGCAGGCTCAAGGAAGCTTGTTCCAAGGGAGCATGATTGGAAGCTTTATCGACATATACCAACAAGAAGGCACCAGGGGTCTGTGGAGGGTAAGTACTCTTTTCCTGCTATTATTCTACACTCTCAGTTCCTATAATTTGCAAAGAATACTTTTTTAATATAAAGACATAAAATCGTGAATTATAATCCAGAAACTAAGGTAAGAAACTCCTCATCTCCTTTGAAAGGCCCAAAACTTATCATTGGCCTTTTATTTCTGCATAATGTTTAGGGATTATATAGGTGGGGAAAGTTATTACATTATTTGAGATGGTCATTTCGATCATATTCACAGTGAATGTAGTTGTTCAGTGTATTTTTTTTGCCAGTTTTGTACTAACACGATGACGTATGTCTTTGTAGTGTTTGTGTTCAAAAGCTGTTACTGGCCGTGTGCTGTGGCTCATGCCTGTAATCCCAGCACTTTGGGAGGCCAAAGCGGGTGGATCACTTGAGGTCAGGAGTTCGAGACCAGCCTGGCCAACATGGTGAAAGCCCATCTCAACTAAAAATACAAAAATTAGCCAGACATGGCAGTGTACGGCTGTAGTCCCAGCTACTCAGGAGGCTGAGGCAGGAGAATTGCTTGAGCCCTGGAGGTGGAGGAGGTTGTAGTGAGCCAAGATCATGCCACTGCACTCCAGCCTGGGTGACAGGGCGAGACTCTGTCTCAAAAAAAAAAAAAAAAAAAAAAGAGCTGTTACCTTAAACAATTTTTTAACCTAAAAAGTATAACATGTACTGTAAAATATTGAGAAAATATAGAAAAGTAAAAAGAAAAAAATCCAGTAGTCCCACTGCCTAGAGATAATTTCTGTTAAACTTTTTGTCATATTATCTTTCAGTCTTCTATCTATACTTTGCTTTGCATCACTGTTGCTCTAACTTTTTAATCCCTAAGTGTTGTAATATTAATAAGATTATTAGTAGAATATACAGAGAGAGTGGAATGGGAAATCTTTAATAGACTTTTAAATAAAAATGAGAGCTTTGCTATTTTTCTTCCTTTATAATTTTTCATAACAAAAATTTCAAGCATAAGGAAAAATTGAAAGAATAGAACTGCCGGGCGCGGTGGCTCAAGCCTGTAATCCCAGCACTTTGGGAGGCCGAGGCGGGTGGATCGCGAGGTCAGGAGATCGAGACCATCCTGGCTAACACGGTGAAACCCCGTCTCTACTAAAAAAAATACAAAAAACTAGCCAGGCGAGGTGGCGGGCGCCTGTGGTCCCAGCTACTCGGGAGGCTGAGGCCGGAGAATGGCGTGAACCCGGGAGGCGGAGCTTGCAGTGAGCTGAGATCCGGCCACTGCACTCCAGCCTGGGCGACAGAGCGAGACTCCGTCTCAAAAAAAAAAAAAAAAAAAAAAGAAAGAATACAACTATGAAATACATACGTGTGAGCTGGATTCGATGACTGTTAAAGTTTGGTCGTATTTGCTTTATCTGTTTATGTGTATACACACAAACACTCTCTCTTTTCAGCTAAGCTAAATGAAAGTAGGTTGCAGACATCATGGCACTCAATTAAATACTTAATTATGCATCTCCTAAGAATAAGGATATTCTTCTACATAATAATACCATTATAATATCTAAGAAAATTAACAAGTCCCTAATACCTAATATCTAGCCCATATTAGAATTTCCTGTTAATGAGACCAGGCTAATTTATAATTTATTTTCTTCCTTCCTTCTTTTTTTTTTTTTTTTTTTATTATTTGACAGAGTCTTGCTTTGTTGCCTGGGCTGGTCTTGATCTCCTGGCTTCAAGTGATCCTCTGGCCTTGGCCTTACAGATGTGAGCCACCATGCCTGGCCAGGCTAGTTTTCTTATAAAATGTTTCCTGATTGTGTTTAAGTTGTTTCTCTGTCTTTTGTATTTCCTATAAACTGTAAGTAGGGTATATTGGCTTGATTAGATTCATGTTAAACGTTTTTGATAAGGGTGCTTCATAGGTGATGCTGTGTATTTCATACTGCATCACAGCAAGAGGCACATAATATTAGTCTGTCCCATGATTAGTGGTACCAAGTTTGATTATTTGGTAAGATAACGTCCACCAGATCTCGCCATTGTAAAACATAAGTTTTTTTTTTTTTTTTTTTTCCCTCCTTTGCAATTAGCAAGTAATCTGTGAGGTGATAATATTCTAGTAACGTGCATATATCCTAATATCTAATCACCTTTCATCTAACTAATGGTCTTTGCATCCATTAATGGTCCTTGAGGTTTGCTTTTTGGTAATAGCAGGGTACGCTTTCTTGATATATCTAATTTAAAGCCAGAAAATGGAACTAACTAGAACTTTCTCATAAACTGATGATAAGGAACAAAAACAGAGGAATAAATAGAATTGGAGATTTTTTCACAGGAGCATAGCTACTTTATATTTTATTGTAGTAAAAAGTAGGCATAACATAAAATTTGCCATCTTAACCATTTTCGATGGTTCAGTAGTGTTAAGTACATTCACATTGTTGTACAACTGATCTCCAGAACTCTTTAGGTCTTGTAAAACTGAAACTCTATACCCATGAAGCTGTTCCCCATTTCTCCTTCCCCTAGCCCCTGCCAACCCCATTCTATTTTCTGTCTCTATCAATTTGATTATTATAGGTACTTCATGTAAGTGGAATCATATAATATTTATCTTTTTGTGACTGGCTGATTTTATTTAGCATAATATTGTCAAGGTTCATCCATGCAGTAGCATGTGTCAGAATTTCTTCCTTTTTAAGGCTGAATAATATTCCATTGTATGTATATACCACATTTTGTTTATCCATTCAACCATTGATGGACATTTGAATGGCTTCTGCCTTTTGCCTATTGTGAATACTGCTGCTGGGTAAATGGGTGTGCAAATATCTTTTTTAGACCCTGCTTTCAATTCTTTTGGTTATATAGCCAAAAGTGGAATTGCTGGATTATGTGGTAAATCTATGTTTATATTTCGAGAAACTGAACATAACTGTTTTTATGATCCAGGCTACTTACATGATCGAGGCACCTAACATAAAGAAGCAAAGTACATTGTTGAATGTATTCTTCTGAGACAGACATGTTTTATTTGCATGTTAAAAATACAGGACTTAGTTTTCATTTCAACAAGAAAATATGTTTGCATTTTTCTTCAAACATGCTCATCTTTGTTTGTTTTATCTTCTCGCTCTGATTGTAACATGAATAATGAAAACATTTCACTTTCTTCCTAACTTCATTGTAAGAAAAAATAGCACGAGTACAATAACAAAGTATAACTAGCACTTACCACAGATTTGGAGAGAGAGTAGCGTGGTGGGGACTGTGGTCCTGGAAAGCACAGTCCCCATTGAGAGAGGACAGCTACTCCTTAGCTCCAGCCCATTGCTGCCATGCATTGACGGTGAGCCCAGTGTGGTCAAATTTTCTGGCCTTTCAAGAGATGCTGGAAATCTGCATTTCTGTGTGAAATATCCTGATTTTTACATATTAACAGCCAATTCAGTCTTTTGGAAACACTGTGGGCCACTCAAAACATGTCTATAGCCTGATTTTGGACTGTGGGCTCCAGTTTGGGGCCTTTGTTCACCAAAGCAGTCTTCTGTGAAGAGTGCCCTCTTTATGAGAAGCAGGTCAAAGAGCCAGCAAGGAAGGCACCCTTCGGCTAGCCAGCCATATCAGCACAATCAAGCATCTTGGCACAGCTGTGTCACTTCCACTTCATTTTATTTATTTATTTATTTATTTATTTATTTATTTATTTATTGAGACGGAGTCTCGCTATGTTGCCAGGCTGGAGTGCAGTGGCACGATCTCAGCTCACTGCAACCTCCACCTCCTGGGTTTAAGCGATTCTCCTGCCTCAGTCTCCCGAGTAGCTGGGATTATTATTATTAGTTTTTAAAGTGAAAGCAAGTTTATTAAGTAAAGGAATAAAGAATGGCTACTCCATAGGCAGAGCAGCCCCACTTTATAAATTGAGTTTGGGAACTTAGAGATAACTGAAAACTTTTTAATATAGTAATTATCCCAGAAAGCAGATGTCCACATGGTATGTTATTTTCAACTTTAAATGACACCTAAACACAATTATAAAAGTAAAACATTCATTGTGAAAATGTGAAAAGAAATAGATAGGCATAAAAATGAAAATTAACATCTCTTATCCTAATACCAGAGGAAAAAAATATTTTGATGCATTTCGTTCTAATCCTTTCTAAGAATTTGGCATGTGCGTGTATACCTTTTCCCCTGAAGATAGAATAATACTATATATAATTTTATGCCTTGCTTTATTTAACATGCTATCATAAGCATTTTCTTGTGTCGTTAATAAATGTGTCTTTTAATGTACTAGCAACCCTGTGTTGTAATGGGAGCTGTGATAGGAACATCATGCTAGCGAGTGAAACCCTGGTAATGTTACCACAGCAGGAGTTGTTAGCAAAGGACCACTTTCCCTTGACTTTTTCTCTTGCTTCTTCATACCTTTGCTGTCACCCTAGTGTTTGTCCTTTCTGCACATCTGAAAATTCTGTGAGTTAAACTTGAAAGCTGTCTTCCCCCCACTGATTTTTGCTTCATGATTTTATTTATAACAGCTTTATTGGGAAAATTCACATATTATAATGATAATTCCCAAATTCTTTATTGGGATAATTCACATAAAAGTATGCGATTTAATTGTTTTTAGTGTATTCACAGATTTGTGCAGCCATTACCACTGTCTAAGTTTAGAACATTTTCATTGGGAGGCCGAGATGGGCGGATCACGAGGTCAGGAGATCAAGACCATCCTGGCTAACAAGGTGAAACCCCGTCTCTACTAAAAATACAAAAAAAAAAAAAAAAAAAAAAAAAAT
>NC_037689.1:127928141-127953388 GCF_003255815.1 Theropithecus gelada
AAAAAAAAAAAAAAAAAAAAAAAAAAAAAAAAAAATAGCCGGGCGTAGTGGTGGGCACCTGTAGTCCCAGCTACTTGGGAGGCTGAGGCAGGAGAATGGCGTGAACCCGGGAGGCGGAGCTTGCAGTGAGCCGAGATCGTGCCACTGCACTCCAGCCTGGGCGACTGAGCAAGACTCCGTCTCAAAAAAAAAAAGAAGAAGGAAAAAAAAAAACAAAAACATTTTCATTACCAAAAAGAAACCCTTACCGTTTACCCATCACTTCTCATTTCTCCCAGCCCTCCTAGCTGCAGAGAACCACTACTCTACTTTCTGTCTCTATAGATTTGCCTGTTCTAGGTATTTCATGTAAATGGAATCAGGCAATATGTAGAGTTTTGTGACTGGCTTCTTCCACTTAGCATACTGATTTTAAGATTTATCCATGTTGCAGCATGTATCAGTACTTTATTCTTTTTTATAGCTGAATATTAATTCCATTGTGTGGATATGCCATATTGTATTTGTCCCTTCATCAATTAATGAGCATTTGGGTTCTTTGCACATTTTAGCTATTATAAATACTGCTATGAACATTTCTGTACACATTTTTGTATGAACATATATTTTCAGTTCTCTTGGGTATATACCTAGGTGTAAAATCGCTTGCTCATATGGTAATCTGTGTTTAACTTTTTGAGGAAATGCCAAATTGTTTTCTACAGTGGCTGCCCCATAGCATGTAAGGGTTCCTATTTCTTCACTTCCTCACCAACGCTTGCTCTTTTACTTATTTATTTATTAATTAATTTTTTTTTTTCGAGGCAGGATCTTGCTGTGTTGCCCAAGCTGGAATGCAGTGGTGCGATCATGGCTCACTGCAGCCTCAGCCTCCCAGGCTCAGGTGATCCTCCCACCTCAGCATCTCAAGTAGCTGTGACTACAGGCACATGCCACCATGCCTGGCTAATTTTAAAATCTTTTTAAGAGATAGAGTCTTACTGTATTGCCCAGGTTTGTCTAGAATTCCTGCTCAAGTGATCCTCCTGCCTCAGTCTCCCAAAGTGCTGGGATTACAGGCATAAGCCACTGCACCTAGCCTTCTTTTACTTAAAAGAAAAATCATTATAGTCCTCCTAGTAGGTATGAAGTGGAATGTCCTTGTGGTTTTGATTTGCATTTCCCTAGTGACTAATGATGTTTAGCATCTTTTCATCTGTGTATTGGCCATTTGTGTATCTTTTTTGAAGGAAATATCTTCAAGTCTTTTGGCCGTTTTAAAATTGGATCGTTTGCCTTTTTTGTTGTAAGAGTTCTTTATATATTCTTGACACCAGTCCCTTATCAGATATATGAGTGGCAAATGTTTTTTTCCCTGTGTGTGTTGGCTCTTCACTTTCTTAGTGGTGTCTTTTGAGTCACAAAAGTTTTTAATTGTGATGAAGTCCAGTTGATCTTTTTCTTTCTTTTGTCTTTTGTGCTTTGGGTGTCATATCAATTATTTTATTTTTAGTATAGCAAGTGAATTGGAAATTTGTAAATGTTCCCTTATTAGTCATTGATTTGAAAGAGTGACCTGTGTATTTTTCTGTTACTTTTCAACTCCTGACCTATTTTGTTCACTCTAAGACATCATTCCCTTTATATTTCCTTGGTGCCTAATGTCACTTGTGTTTTGTAGGGTGTGGTTCCAACTGCTCAGCGTGCTGCCATCGTTGTGGGAGTAGAGCTACCAGTCTATGATATTACTAAGAAGCACTTAATATTGTCAGGAATGATGGGTGATACAATTTTAACTCACTTTGTGTAAGTAGGATGGGATGTGCTCATTTTATTTCCAGCATTTTGAGTACAAAAAGTCTCTTTTACTGAAATCCTCAGGTGGAATTTGATAACTGGTACGTATGGCCTAAATACCCTTGTCTCTTCTATTATCAGAACTTCAAGCCTTGTGAACACTTTATACTTCACAGAAATCCCAGGTGCTGTGGGGGCTTGGGTACTTGGGAATATTTTCTAATACAGCAGCCTATCAGAGGTCTGTCTGATTTACATTTGTCCATACACAGCCTCTATATCTAATAAGCACATCTATTATTTGCTTTGGTTAATTTTGTTTGAGAAAGCAAACTTTTCTCAATGGGAATCAGAAAAAAAGGGGTAAATAAGGTCTGTGAAACTAAAGCACAGTTTTTTGGCTAAAGACTGTTGCTAATCTCACTTTACGTTTTCTTTGTCTTGCAACCTTTATGATAATTTTGTTACTCAGATGCATTTGGCATATGATGCTGTGGTTTGAAAAATTTATGTAACTAATAGGTGGTGCATGATGCTTTCTACTTAGGAATCTTATTAGGTTTAGAAACTCTCCTTTTAAAAAGAGGCTGAGTTTCAGATTGAAAACTGAAGCCTTTGAATGATGTCTCTTTAGAAAAATTTCCTGTCTCTTTAGATTGTAATGAAAGGCCAAGTGCCAGGTTTTATCTGATGGGTCTGACTTATATTGTACAGTTTACATTTAGCCTAATTTCTGTTTAAGTGGGCAGGGAGTGGAAGTGGGGTCAATCTACTTAAACTTTTCCTTTCAGTTCCAGCTTTACATGTGGTTTGGCTGGGGCTCTGGCCTCCAACCCGGTTGATGTGGTGCGAACTCGCATGATGAACCAGAGGGCAATCGTGGGACATGTGGATCTCTATAAGGGCACCGTTGATGGTATTTTAAAGGTAAGTACATTGTGGATTTGGGTTACAATTTGGTTTTCTTTGATGTCTTAGACCTTCCTTCAGTTCTTATTATTAGTTGCTACATACCATTTTGAAGATGAAAGAATCATATTTTTTAGTAGCTTCTCAGTTATTCCCAGGTAGAAAAGCTGTCTCCTTAGCAATCTGCTAATTTGCAGTGGTATTTAATATAATGATTCCCATTTGAATGCTTTAAAATACAGGATACTTTTATTAATAGTATCATGTAGAATTAGTGATAGAAAAGACAGTATATCCCCCATTTGCCTACTTCATACAACACAGAGACCCTGCAATAGATAACTCAGTACTTAAGGAAAAAAGCCTGTACTTTATTTCAGTTCAGGGTTATGCTGTTGTTCACTCTGGCTTTGAAAGTTCCTGCTGTTGTGTTTGTGGGAACTGAATATTCTAAAAGTATTACGTAATTACTGGTGATATTATTGCTACTGAAAACAAATTGAGGCTAAAATATGATGTTGCCATATGGTTTCTCTCCTATTATCAGTTTTGTTTAACAATATTACATATTAGACACCATTTTAGTAGTTAGAGAGAAATTACAGATATTACAAAAGTACTATAGGTATACAAACAGATAATCAGTATAGCCTAATAAGTGATAAACTCAGAGTTCTCAATTTGGAAGCATTGAGATAGGCTCCCTGTAGATGGTGGCATCTTGAATAACAATAACTCACATCCACTTAGTGCTTTTTTGTGTGTCAGGAACTGTCCTTATGAGACTTACGTGTATTCGTTCATTGAATCCTCACCATTACCCCACGAGGTAGACACTGAAGCACTGAAAAATTAAGTAAGCTGCCTAAGGTTTCACAGCCACTAAGTAGAACTGGAATTTAAACTCGGATCATTTGACCTCAAACTGACATTTACCTCTCCATTATGGTGCTTTCCTCATATTGGTGGCCAAGGGTTAGATTATAAAGGATACTGAATGCTATATTGAGGTGCTTGACATTTTTTTTTAACTTGTCAGGGAGCTGTTGAAAGTTTTTAATCAGATTAGCTTTGCATTAAATAGATCACTTTGGCTTTGTGGAGACTAGATCTACCACAGTGGTTCCTCATCTTGGGTACACATTGGAATCACTTGGGGGAACTTTCTCAGCTCCCTCCTCTACCTTAGACCAATTAACTCAAAACCTGCGGAGTAAGGTCCAGGTGTCAATATTTTAAACTATATCAGGTGACTGCAATGTTCACCCAAGGTTGAAGACTACTAAGGGGATAAGCCTGGAGCAGTGATTCTTAAAAGTTTAACATGCATCAGAATCACCTGGAGGGCTTGTTAAACTGCCGTTCACTTGGACCCATCTCCAGATTCTGATTTAGTAAGTATGGAGTGGGACCTGGAAATTTGCATTTTTAACAAATTCCCATGCAATACTGATGCTGCTAGTCTGGAGACCACACTTTGAGAACCACTGACCTACAGATAGGGAAGCTGAATAGAAGGCTCTTGTAATCTGAGAAAGAAGGGGTGAAGGCCTGAACTTGAGCATGATAATGGAGATATAGAAGGTGGGACAGAGTCAAGAAAGAATTAGTTGATAGAGTCAACAGGATTTGGTTGACTAGATGTGGAGAGGTGTGGGAGAAAGGAGGTGTCAAAGATAAATTCTGGGTTTTTGGAGTTGGTGACCAGGTGGTGACATTCATTGACAGAGGCATCACAAGAGGAGCAGGTCTTGGGGGAGACATCATAGTTTTGGATACTCAGTTTGATATGCATGAGGAAAATCCAGTGGATACATTTGGATATTCTAGCCCTGACTCAAGACAGGGTTCGTGGATATAGATAAAAGCCCATGGAGTCATTAGCACACAGGTGGTATATAACTGTGGAGAGAGTTGACCAAGGAGAGTAGGTAGAAGAGTTCACAACCTTTTTGCCTTCCCAGCATACTGTTGTACTATAAAGTTCTTTCCTGTAATAATGATTGACTGAGGCAGCAATTCTCAGACCCTGGAAAGTATAGTTTGGCAAAAGCCCCCGTTGGTATTTCTGCATTTGACAATCACTGGTGTAGAGGGAAGAGCACTGGGCCAAGGAAAGAACACTGCAGAATACCAATATTTATTTATTTATTTATTTATTTATTTATTTATTTATTTATTTATGCCCAGACTGGAGTGCAGTGGTGCGATCTCATCTCACTGCAACCTCTGCCTCCTGGGTTCAAGCAATTCTCCTGCCTCAGCCTCCTGAGGAGCTGGGATTACAGGCACCCGCCACCACACCTGGCTTATTTTTGTATTTTTAGTAGAGACAGGGTTGCACCATGTTGGTCAGGCTGGTCTCGAGCTCCTAACCTCATGATCCGCCTGCCTTGGCCTCCCAAAGTGTTGGGATTACAGGTGTAAGCCACCGTGCCCTGCCCGGAATACCAATTTTTAAGATCTTGGCAGATGAGGAACCTAGGAAAGACACCAAAGATGAGGAAACTTAGAGAGTAGTGTCATGGGAGCCAAAGGAGGAGTTTCAAGAAGGAATGAGTGGTTACTTAATGTCACATACAATAGAGATCTAATATGATAAGGACTGCAAAGCGTCTGTTGGATTTAATATTTTTTAGAAGGTTTGGTGAATTGGTGTTTGCAAAAGCCAGTTGCTGTGCATTGAGGAGTGTGTTTGATTATTCATTCAAGTAATAAAAAAGAAAAAAATCAAGCTGACGCTTGAAGAGCACCCCCGCCGCCACCAAAAAATGAAAGAAATGTTTGTCTTATGTGCTAAGCACTGTTCTAGGTTGTTGAGGATGTATTGGTAAATAAACCATAATGTCCCTGTCTTTATGACACTTGGATTCTCATAGAAGGAGATAAACATAGGAAGTAATAATAGATAGACAGGTGTAAGAGCACTGTTTCAAGAAGATTGGCTAAAAGATTTACTATACAATAATATAGTAATAGCTAATATTTATTGAATGCTTATTCTGTCCCAGGCACTGTACATGGAGTATATCCTTTAACTCTCACAGCAACACTGTGGAGTAAATATTATCTTTCCTATTTTATAAAGGAGGAAACTTAGGTTCAGAGTAGCTAAATAATAACTTACACAAGATTACATAGCTAATAAGAGGCAGATCTGAGACAATCCACAATCTGTCTCATTCCAAAGTTTCTACTTACAACCACTATGCTGTTTTGAATCTGCAGAAACATGTTTTTATGTTGGTAGTAACCTTTAAGTACTTACATTTGCTCAGTCATTTACTTATGTGCTACTAACAATTTTTAATAGCAGTCATTTTTAAAAATGACTTTGTTCTATTTTGCCATTATGTGTAATAGCATCATACTTTATTATTTTGTCTATGCTTGTCTATAGAAGTTCTTTGTTTTCACACAACTGCCTTATGCCAAAAGGTGCCTCCCAGTTCTCATGTTGTGAAGAAATTGGTCACTGTTTTTGGAAATTTATAAAGATTCAAGCTGGGTGCTGTGGCTTGCATCCTGTAGTCTTAGCTACTCGGGAGGATTGCTTGAGTCAGAGTTTGAGGCTGCAGTGAGCTACGTAGGCTTGCCACTGCACTCCAGTCTAGGCGACAGAGCAAGACCATGTTTCTTAATTAAAAAAAAAAAAAAAGATCCAGATGGCTCATAAGAGTGTTAGAGACCCTTACTGTTTTTGTGTTCACCTCTTCAACAAATACTTACGGGAAAATTTCTTGTGCCAGACACTGTGTTAGGTGGTGGTGACACAATGGTGAACAAACAAAGCTAGTTTCTGATCTCTTGGAGATTACATTCTAGTTGAGGGAGACACAATAAACACACAATGCACAGTATAATTTTAGATAGAAATAGATGCTATGCAGAAAACAACAGCATATTGCACTAGTGACTCAGTAGTGGGGAACTACTTCAGCAAGGATGGTCAAGAAAAACCTCTGAGGAGGTGACATTTGAGCTGAGATCTGAATGATGATGAATTGGCCATGAGAGCTGGGAGAAAAGCATTTCATAAAGAGGGAACAGGTTACTAAAGGTCTGAGTTGGAAATAAGCTGGACATGTTCAAGGGTTAGAAAGAAAGCTAGTGTGGCTGAATGTGTGGTGAATAAAGGGAGAAACTAGTAGGAAATGAAACTGGAGAGAAAGGCAGCAGCTAAATCATGTAGGATCCTACAGGTCTTTGCAGAGAATTTGTAATTAGAATGAAATCCACCAGGAAGCCATTTGAGAGCTTTAAGCAGGAAGTGATATGCTCTGCTTTATAATTTTAAAAGATTGTTCTAGCTTCTAGGTAGAGATTTTAGACCAATTAAAAGTCTATTGTGGTAGTCCAGGTAAGAGATTATGAGATTGGATGGTCTCTCAGAGGTCTCTTGTCATTTAACAGTCTAGGTTCTAGGTTATTCACATCTAGGCTTTATTTGGGGTGATTTTCACAATTTTACAACATCAGTTTTGGTCTCAGACCTTTACTATTTGCTGAAGATCCACTGGGGGAAACATATTACCACTATATCTTCATAAATATTGTGCTTATTATTTTACTGTTTATTCCCAAAAGTGGTTAGTAAGGATAATTATCTCTAGTATACTTAATGAACAGGATGGGATAAAGGATATTTACAACTCTGGCTTCTCATATTATTGTCTTATACAAATATTTCCTTTTTTTAGAATTGTGGTGGGTTTCACTTCACTATTGGAAAGGCAAAATAACATTTTTCAATGTCTAACACAATGCCTAACACACTGTAGTTACTTAATAGATATTTGTCCATTATATATGAACCATTTCTGCTGGCTAAATTCAGCACATGCCACCAGTTTATAATGTTTATGCATAATTTATCATTTAATTCTCATAACCATGTATATAAGATCCCTGTTGTATAAAGTAGGAAACCAAAACTCAAAACACTTCACATTTTTCTTCATGTAATCCTCAAAGCATTCACATGAGGTAGGCCATGGCATTATATAGAATTTATAATGATGAAACAGACTCAGAGAAGAATAATAACTTGCCCAACTTTCTATTTTCTTACCCTGCTTTAGTTTTCTTTGTAGCACTTATTTTTGGATATAATATATATCAATTTGTGTATTTGTCAGCCCCACTAGAATATACACTCCATGAGGGTAGAGACTGCTGTGTAGGTTACCTATTGCTGTGTAACACATTACTCCAAAACTCACTGCCTTAAACATTTGTTATTTTGCAGTTTCTATGGGCCAGGGATTGCAACGCAGCTTAGCTGATTCTAGCTTAGGCTGTCTCCTGAGGTTGTAGTTCATATGTCAACTAGGGTTGCTGCCATCTAAAGGCTTGACAGGCTGGGATAGCTGCTTCAATGATCACTTGTGCAGCTGTTGGCTGGAGCCCTCAGTTCCTCACCATGTAGTCCTCTCTTCATCATATAGCAGATGGTTTCCTCTAGAGTGAATGAATCCAAGAGAGAATAAGACAGATGCTTTATTATATATAATATATATTTTATAACCTAGCAATAGAAGTGACATATGTTCACTACTACTGTATTCTGTTGGTGACACAGACCAAATACTATGAGGTGGAGGCTACACAAGGGTACAAATAACTGGAGGTAGGGTTCATTGGGGGCCATCTTGGAGGCTGGCTACCATAGACACTTCTTCTGTCTTGTTTATTAGTATATTCCCAACATCAAGAATGGTGCTTTGCATATGTATGGTAGGTAAATATTTATTGATTAAGTGGGTGGATGGATTTAGACTACAGATGAATTTAAAATGGACCTTCAGAGAAAAGACTATTCATGGAGCCATAAGTTGCTCTGAGGTGGGAGTGGAAGGTGATGTCAAATGTAGAGAAAGGTGAATTCACTCTGTTTTTGGTTATATCTTTCCTGCAGATGTGGAAACATGAGGGCTTTTTTGCACTCTATAAAGGATTTTGGCCAAACTGGCTTCGGCTTGGACCCTGGAACATCATTGTATCCTTTGAGAGGATGAAAGCAAGTGCTTCAAGCTCCCAGATAATTCTAGGCTATGGGAAGGAAAATTTGATTATTAAAGCCTTTTAGGCTAGTGAGAAACTCAAGCATCCCATTGGTGACACTTGAGAATGGAATTAAGTAGAGAAACAGCTTTCAATTGGAGGCTAATACAAACTAAAGGGGATGGAAAAGATATGTCAAACTTTACTCTTTAAAACAAAATGACAACAAACACAGCTAATCTGGAAGGGGCTATGAAGTTTTTAGAAACCCTGATGGAAGAAGCCTACAGGAAAGTCCATGCTGAGGTGGTTCAGATTTCCTACCCCTAACTGTAGGACCAAAATAGCTGGGAAACAAAAACAGGACAGAAGACATTCATGGGGTGACGGAATCCACAGCCAAGTAGGCTTCTTTCTTCATGGGTGAATCTGTCTCCTTCAGTTGTGTTTAGAGTGCCTCCTAAGTGCAGAGCCATGTATTGGATACTGTGTGTGGTGTTGTGTGTATAATGGCAAGCACCACAGCGTTGGAAAGTAATTCCCTGCCCTTGTGGGGTCTGTAGACAGAGAGAGGGTATCTCTCGTTCCCTCTTGGAATCACTCTGATCTTATATGTTATCATTGATGTTCTTGGTTACTCTGTGTGTGTGTGTGTGTGTGTGTGTGTGTGTGTGTTTGTCCTGTTTCCCCCTGAAGACTACAAATATATTAAGAGTTTTACTCTGTTTATGTTGTTCGATGCTAGTGATCTAAATGGGCACATGGTAGGCACGCAACACATGCTTGATTTGACAGGTGGTGTTTTAAAAAAGATTTTAAAGCAAATGAAGCTTAGAATAGCATAGACTAATTTAAGAGAATGCAATGCTAATTTTAGAACTAGCTTTGGCTTTCAGTATCAACCTGGTGATCTTCCTTGACTTACTCCAGTTTTTTATTACATACGAGCAGCTAAAGAGGCTTCAAATCTAAGAACTGAATTATATGTGAGCCCAGCCCTGCCAGCCTTTCTACTCCTTTGTCCTTTTCCCATGTTCTGATGTATTTTGACAATGTCGTAAGTGTTTACCAAGCCGTTGGTCTCCTAAGAGCCTCCTGATGGAAGAACAGTGGGGTGATTCAAAGTTATTTCTATGTTTGTGTTACCATGTTAACTTTTCCCCGAGAGAAAGTGTTAACATTGAGACTCTGGCCCCAGATTGGTATCTTCTATGAAGATGGATACTGATGGGTGACATTGAAAACGGCCTGCTTTCCAAATGTGGTTAAATGTAATTGGTTAGCCCCAGACTTGGGCTAGAGCAGAAGGCATAGGCCAGGGTGGTTATTGCTATATGTGTTACAGACCTCGGTTCTCATTAAAGTATTTATTGGCAGAATCACTTTGTCTTTGTCTTCATTTACTATTTTCTCCTTTGCCAACTCTTGAAATTACATTCTCCAGAGAGTAATAAAAAGAAGATGTCTATGAAATTGAGACTGGACTCTTAAAGTGCACTTTTATGAGATGAGAATGAGTGCATTGTGTTTTCCCACTGCCATTCATGGGCATAATGCCACTGCTAAACGTTGGGCAGGTGGTTCTTTCTTAAACATGAATAAACAAGCAAGTGGCTCATTTGGAAGTTTCTACAGGTAAAAAGCTAAAAAAAAAAAGGCTTAAAATAGAAGCCTGCTCCCAGGGTTCTAATCATACAGGTGTAAAGTTCTGGCTACTTTTTTTGTACTGGAACAGAGCCTGGCTCATTGTAGGCACTCAGATATTTGTGGAATTAATAGTTCTTCATCTTTATCCATTCATTAAGTTGTTCAACATTTATTATGTATCTATTATGTCTAGATTCTGGGACTATAAAATGACTAAGACATAGTATCTGTTTTCAAGCTCATATTATAGAGGAAGAACAGATTTGTAAGTAAATAATTACAGTAGGACCTAAATACTATGTAAGAGATAAACAAAATGCTGTGTGGGAGCACAGAGGAGGAACAGCCTTACCTAGAGGATTTGCCAAAGGCTTCATAGCAGAAATGACACTTGAGCTGAGACAGAGGAAGAGTCGATGTTACCATGAGGATAAGGCATTATACATTTTGACAAATGTATAATATGTATCTATCATTATAGAATCATATAGAATGGTTTCACTGCCCTAAAAATCCTCTATGTTCCTCTTATTCATTCCTTCCTCTCCCCTAACCTCTGGCAACCACTGAGGCTTTTTACTGCCTCCATGTTTTTGCATTTTCCAGAATGTCGTATAGTTGGAATCATACTTTTCAGACTGGCTTTTTAAACTTACTTATATGCATATAAGGTTCCTCCATATCTTTTCATGGCTTGATAGGTCATTTCTTTTTAGTACTGAATAATATTCCGCTGTCTGGATGTACCAGTTTATTCATTCACCCACTGAAGGACATCTTAGTTGCTTCCAAGTTTTGACAATTATGAATCAAACTGCTATAAATATTTGTGTGTAGGTTTTTGTATAGACATTTTCAACTCATTTAGGTAAATATAATACCAAGGAGCACAATTGCTAGATGGTACGATAAGAGTATGTTTAGTTTTGTAAGAAACTGCCAAACTGTCTTGTGAAGTGGCTGTACCATTTTGCATTCCCAGCAGCAATGAATGAGAGCTATTGTTGCTCCACATCTTCTCCAGCTTTTGGTGCTGTCATCAGTTTGGATTTTGGCCCTTCTGATAGGTGGGCAGTGGTATCTCATTGTTTATATTATTAATTTTTAAAAACATTTACTATATCCATCAGATACCCTACTCATACCCAAATTAGCAAAAGGGAACCCATTATTTTTTCACAATAGTGCAGTCTGAAAATAGTTTTTTTTTCTGTTGCCCAGGATGGAGTGCAGTGGCGTGATCTTGGCTCACTGCAACCTCCACCTCCCGGGTTCAAGTGATTCTCCTGCTTCAGCCTCCTGAGTAGCTGGGATTACAGGCGCCCGCCACATACCTGGCTAACCTTTTTGTATTTTCAGTAGAGACCGGGTTTCACTATGCTGACCAGGCTGGTCTCGAACGCCTGACCTCAGGTGATCCGTCCGCCTCAGCCTCCAAAGTCCTGGGATTACAGGTGTGAGTCACTGTGCCTGGCCTGAAAATAGTTTCTTGAAGGATTTATATCCATTGCAAAATGGCTTTAATTCACCTCAACCTAAATATTATTCCTTCAGAAAAACCTTCCAGTGATTTCCTCTCCCCCAATGTAAATAACTTTCCTCATTATAATTTCATATACCACATATCAGAATTTATATCTGTATTATATGTGTGTGATTATTTCACTAATTTCTGTATCTCCCATCATTTGGGGTTTCATGAAAATAGGGATTATGTCAGTTTTTTTCACTACTGGGTTCTCAGTGCTTTATACAGTTATGTGCACTTAGTACACATTTGTTAAATGAGTAAATGAATTGGTCTGTATCCAAAGGATCTGATTAAATGCCTAAAACATAGGAAAGGTTCAACAACCTTTCCTATGGAATTTAAATTGAATTAAATTAAAATTTGATTAACTGGGCGTGGTGGCCTGTAATCCCAGCTACTAGGGAGGCTGAGGCAGGAGAATCGCTTGAACCCGGGAGGCGGAGGTTGCAGTGAGCCAAAATCATGCCACTGCACTCCAGCCTGGACGACAGAGCAAGACCCCGTCTCAAAAAAAAAAAAAAAAAAAATTTTTGAATTATTAGGAAAATGGCTGTAAGCTAAGGATTACTAAAGGTATGAGCAAGTAGGGCAGTGTTTTCCATGGTTTTAGTACTATATATCTGCTGGTGACTTCCAAATATACATCCTCAGCCCATACTTCTCCCTTGAACTCCATACTTCTATGTCCCACTGCTTATTTTACATCACTCATAAAGTCTAATAGGCACAAGTTGGGTTCAGTGGCACACATCTGTAGTCCCAGGTAACCCAGGAGGCAGAGGTGGGAGGATCACTTGAGCCCAGGAGCTCAAGGCCAACCTGGACAACATAACAAGACCCTGTCTCTAAAAAATAAAGTCTTAAATGACACTTCACAAAACAAAATTCTGGATTTGCCCCTAAAAACCCTTTTAGTGGCTCAGGCCTTGAAGTAATCCCTAATTCTGCTTGCTCTCTTCCACAACCCACATCCTTTCCCCTAGCAAGTCATATTTGAAGGGATAAAATGATAACCAAAATTTGTAGGTTGTAAGATGCAAAAACTTTCAACTTTTTCCCCCTTTTTCTGAGAGACTGGAGAATGAAACAACTCAGATAATAGTAGCTAATTAATAGTTTAATTAATAATTATTAACTATTAATAATAGGTAATACAGAGTATGGGTTTTATTATGTGCCAGGTACTGTTTAAGTATATTGTGTTTATACTCTGTCTACATCCTTACAACCAGCCCTATGAGAGTAGGTACAATTCTGCTTTTTCAGATGAGAAACTGAGGCACAGAAAGGTGAAATACTTTTGCCTCTAAAACATGACAGAGTCAGGATTCTAGCCCAGGCAGTCTGGCTCATGATCCCATACTTACAATCACTATGCTTGAAGTGTACTGACTTAACTTTGTCCAGTGTCACTTAAAGTTTATGGCAGGTGAGCAGTAAAGAATATTGATTTCATTAATTCCCCTATCTTTATAGCACCCTGGGAGAAAGAAGGTCAATAGTTTTTGTGGTTGGTCACTCTTTGTCACTTAACAGTAATACTGGATTAAGATTATTTTCCTGGAGACCTGTGACTGCAAATACATCACTTCCCCTTTCTCCACTTTCTCCCACTTCTCCCTCTTCCCTTTGTTGGCCTTTCTTCTCCATGACCTCCTTCACTGCTCCACCCCCTTCTTCCTCCAGTCTGAGGACAGTTCACTAGGGGCAGCACAACAGGGTTCAAAAAGAGGGTCTTGCAGTCAGAGATGGCACACCAGAACAACATGAACTTCTTACTGTTTTATGTAAGACCATTTGTTGAAGAATGTGGAATTATTGATACAGATGCCACTAGTTTGAAATTTAGTAATTTGGACATGGGGCTAGGCTTTCCACCCTTTCTCCTCCAATGGAAAGAAAAATTTTCTTATGCTTATAAACAAATTTATAGGAGGAATGATTACTATGAACCTGATTATAAATTAAATCTCTATTCACCACAGCATGTCACTTAAGGGGTAATATTTTTATTAGCCTAATCCAGTCAGGATGTTTCATGTAAATTAAAGTAATAAAATTACTGGGTATTAAAAAATAAATATCTTCATGTCTTCTCAAAATGGCCATTTCTCTCTCTCTCTCTCTATATATATATATATGTGTGTGTGTGTGTGTGTATATATATATATATTTTTTTTTTTTTTTTTTTTTGAGATGGAGTCTCCCTCTGTTGCCCAGGCTGGAGTGCAGTGGTGCAACCTTGGCTCACTGCACCCTCCGCCTCCTGGGTTCAAATGATTCTCCTGTCTCACTCAGCCTCTCAAGTAGCTGAGATTACAGGCATGCGCCACCACACTCGGCTAATTTTTGTATTTTTAGTAGAGACGGGGTTTCGCTATGTTGGCCAGGCTGGTCTTGAACTCCTGACCTCAGGTGATCCACTCACCTCGCCCTCCAAAAGTGCTAGGATTACAGGTGTGAGCCACCTCACCTGGCCAATAATTCTTATTTCTGAGGTTTCACTGTTAAAGGATATTTCCTCTCTCTATTCAGTGTCTCAGCATCAGAATTCAGTTGTATTTTGGGCTGTGCTTTACTTACTATAAACACTTCATGCATCCTTGTCTCCCATTTATTTTGTAAATAAGAAAAACCATTTAACACTTTCATTGTATAAGATTACTAAGGGACCTGGTAATATTAAAGTGGTGGTTGGAATTTTGGATAAGAAATGTTTGGATTATGAGTCTGTTTTTCACATTTGAAATGATCTCAGAGCCATTCAGCTATGATTTCTTGGTTTAGTTTTCTCACCTTTTTTTTTTTTAACTACTTCTGAGATGATATAATACCCATTTGCTTTTCTATAGGAAATGCTTTCATATTTGTTGAATGGCTCAATGGACACATCTGCAAAAATACTAAGGAGGGATTGGTGAGTAAAAATACATTGAACAGTTTTGTTAGACAGCATGGCATTTTACTGGGCCTGTGACTGTGTTATCTCAGCAAGTTTATCAGCTTTTTAGTGGCTTAATGTCAACACAATTGAGAGAACTGGAACTGATATGGATGTATCATGGTAAATGAGAACTGTGATTCAATCATGGGATTGTTGGGCAACACATACCAAAAAAAAACAAACCTAAGCAGATGAAGAGAGCCCCTCAGGCTCTTGGCCCTACGGGGTTTTAGTTTCCCCAGTGCTTGATAGCAAGTGAATCCCGTCTGCCCCATTGTGTACAAGGCGCTTTGAAACAAACAGGAACTGCTTTGTGCATTAAAACAGACTCTTAGACTCTTAGCAGCTGCATCAGTCGTTTCTAGGACTCCTCATGAGAGGGCTCTTTGAGCCCAGTGGCTGATTATGGTCCCAACAGCTTGTAAATCCAGGGAACATATGGCTGAGTAGTAGCATGTTAAGCTCTCATGCACTTTACCCTGCCATGGTTGATCCATTAGGTGAAGCATATCTTGCCCTTTCAGCAAACTGCAAGACTATGGCTTCAAGGCTTCATTCAGCAAATTCAAGAATGGTTTCCTAGCTCTGTGTGAAAATGTTTTCTTATTCTCATGTCTACTTAGCATTTTATGGAGCAACTACGTCCGAAAATTTTAAGAACCAAAGCACTGAAATCGATATCTGGATATCACACTGCGCTGTATTGATGATGAAGTTGTACTCTGTGAGAGGCATTCTTAAACTACTGTGTTCTGTTAGTTCAGATTTCTGAATTTGCAGAAGGCAGATGAACCCTAGCAGTAGGCCATATCAAAAAGTTTTCTTTTGTAAAAATGATAATAATAATAATAATAATAGCAACTGGTTAAATTCCTTAGTATGGTTTATTCTTTCAGGAAGCCATGTGCTTTTATCTCTTTGGGATATTCCTATCAGTGTGGTCTGTTCATTTATGGCTCACTAATGACTTCTCTTAGCAGATATCTCAGGGAAATGTTACACTTCAAGAAATGCCAGCAGAAATGTGAATCAAAATTCTTGGCCTGGTGCAGTGGCTCATGCGTGTAATCCCAGCACTTTGGGGGGCTGAAGTGGGCGGATCACGAGGTTAGGAGTTCAAGACCAGCCTGGCCAATATGGTGAAATGTTGTCTCTACTAAAAAAATACAAAAAATTAGCTGGGAGTGGTGGTGTGCACCTGTAGTCAGAGCTACACAGGAGGCTGAGGCAGGAGAATCACTTGAACCTGAGAGGTGGAGGTTGCAGTGAGCCAAGATCGTGCCACTGCACTCCAGCCTGGGCAACAGAGTGAGACTCCATCTCAAAAAAAATTACTTATAAATATTTAATGCTCCTTGATCTAGTAATACTGCTTGGTGAATTTATTCTAAGGAATGGGACAGAGACATGCCAATGATTTATACACGAAGATATTTATCATGGTATTATAACAGAAATTAGAAATAACCTAAGTTTTAGCACACTATAGGGAAATAGTTAAAGTATTGTATCATTTGTTGAAAAAGCATGCAACCATTACAAGTTGTGTTTTTGAAAAAGACTTGATGACATAGGAAAATATACACAATATAATGTTAAGTGAAAAAAAACAGATGAAGGAGAATAACAGTGGTCATCTCTGGATAGTATAATTATGGGTACTTTTGTGATTTCCTATGTTTGCAAAATTTTTTTAATGAACAAAAGTTTTTATAATTGTAAAAGAAATAGTAAACATAATTTATATATCAATCTATACCTCTAGAAGATATCCCAGCAAAGCTGGGGCAATTTTAGCACATAGCTCTCAATAAATGTTTGTGAGATAGGTAAGTGGATGGACAGACAGGTGAATGAATGAATGACAACTGGCATTTGTAGGCACCACCATTGATTTATAAGATTGCAGAAATAACAAGTGAAGATTTGTTAATTAAAAGGAGAAAATTCCAGACCAGTCAGCAGTTTGAAGGATGACGTGGAAAGTACTGAAGGAGCCACAAAATTGAGTGACTGACAGTAGCCGAGGAATTGTGGTCTGTCATTGAGTCCATTGCTATTCTTGTTTCTGCTGATTCTATGTGTGTCCTTAAGTATCTTGTGCCTGCTGTTTTCACTGGTCTCTATTCAGTTTGGCCAGTGACTGAGCATGGTGAGAATGAAATCAAGGTCATGAGTTCAATTCCCATTTGAACTAGTTAACACTTCTCCTTCTAGGGAGGAGATATCCCAAGGCTATCTCTGGCTCACACTGGACATATGGACAAGCAGGGGTATGGTGGTCAGGGTAACCTGCCTCTAACACTTCTGAAACCACTTGAAACACCTCTGTACAGAGGGCTATAGTGTCCTTATGTTCTTTGAGAATAGTCCTCTGAAATTGAGGTGTTGATATGTATAACATTTCCTACCTAAGGAATTAATATAAAACTTAGTCATGTTACAATTTTTATTACAAATTCAGCCTGGTGCAGTGGCTTCCTCCTGTAATCACAGCACATTCAGAGGCTGAGGTGGGAGGATCACTCAAGACGATCATGAACAACATAGGAAGACCCTGTCTCTACAAAATATAAATAAATTAGCTGGGCATGCTGGCATGTGCCTGTGTTCCCAGTTACTCAGGAAGCTGAGGTGGGAGGATCGCTTGAGTCTGGGAAGTTGAAGCTATAGGGAGCCATGATCACAACACTGCACTCCAGCCTGGGTGATGAGTGAGACCCTGTCTCTTAAAACAAAAACACCACAAATTCACAGTAAGCTGTTCATGGAAATAATAAATGGGACTGATTGGCCTACATTGCATCCTACAAGGTATTAATATCTGGGATGTTTTGATCACCTTGCTGAACTAAATCTGGCTTCTTGGTAAGCCCATCAGGAGACAACAGTAGATGTGTGAATGAAATCTAAATGTTTTCAGTACATTCCCTTGTCTGTGAAGGAGCCTGCATCAAAGAAAGCCATTAGACTTTTGCGTAGCATCCTGTATGTCTGCTCTTGGTGACTTATTAAACACAGTGTTTTGAGACGGAGTCTCACTCTGTCACCCAGGCTGGAGTGCAGTGGCGTGATCTCGGCTCACTGCAACCTCGGCCGCCCAGGTTCAAGTGATTCTCCTGCCTTAGCCTCTTGAGTAACTGGGATTACAGGCGCCTGCCATTGCGCCTGGCTAATTCTTGTATTTTTAGTAGAGATGGGGCTTCACCATATTGGTCAGGCTGGTCTTGAGCTCCTGACCTCATGATCCACCTGCCTCAGCCTCCCAACATGCTGGGATTACAGGCATGAGCCACCGTGCCTGGTGAAACAGAGTGTTTTTTATTATGATTACTCTTAAATCCAATTATCATACTAGTGCCAATGCCTTGTTTGTATCTGCTCTGTCTTGATACTGCTAAGGTATTAGATTTACTGTTTGTCTTTTTAAACCTGAATCACCTCTCATTACTCATTTTTAAAAATCTTATTCAGGGGTTGAGGAATTCATAGTTCTGAGTCCAATTGTCCTTGTCCTATATGTCATAATATCTGAATATGAGGGACTCCCTTAAATGGGTCAACTGACTGTTTAGTTCAGGGTGTTTAAGGAAGAGGAAGAGAACTGACATTTTTGAGCACTAACAGTGTGCTGTAGTTTACTAGATATTTACATATATATTATCTGAGTTAATCTTCAATATAACCATGTAAAGTAGGCATTATTACCCCAGTTTGATGAATGAGGGATCTAGTTTGAGAATTTAAATGACTGAATTATCATTTGAACACTGGTCTGTTGGATTTCAAGACCTGTGATTTTTCCACTGCACATACTGACTCCCAGGGGTAGCAGAGTTTCTTAGATTGAACCTAACAACACACTGATCACCTCCCCTCCCCTCCCCTCCTGCTTTTCTGTATTTAAAAATATATATATATTTTATTTTTAATTGATAAATAATTGTATATATTACATGGGGTACAATGTGATGTTGATATATATATGTTTAAAATGTGGAATGATTAAATCAGACTAATTTACTTTTTTTTTTTTTTTTTTTTGAGACAGAGTCTCGCTCTGTCACCCAGGCTGGACCACAGTGGCACGATCTCGGCTCACTGCAAGCTCTGCCTCCCGGGTTCACACCATTCTTCTGCCTCAGCCTCCCGAGTAGCTGGGACTACAGGTGCCCGCCACCACGCCCGGTTAATTTTTTTTTTTTTTTTTTTGTATTTTTAGTAGAGACAGAGTTTCACCATGTTAGCCAGGATGGTCTTGATCTCCTGACCTCATGATCCGCCCGCCTTGGCCTCCCAAAGTGCTGGGATTACAGGCGTGAGCCACTGCATCTGGCCTTTTTTTTTTTTTCCTAAAAGGACCTTGGCTTCAGAATTAACTTTAATTTTCATTCCATTTTGCTTATATTACCTTGACAAGATCAGTCCTTTGTAGCAAGGCCAGGATTTAAGCTTTGAACCACCAGTAAGGAGGACATTGGTTTGAGCCTGCTTTCAATTTTGTCCAAAATCCAGTTATTCATATTTTACCTAGTTCCCAGTAACTCATAATACAATCCAAGAATGTGCCTTATTGCTGGCCTGGTACTTGCTGGATGCTCAGCATTTCAAAGCATATTGGGTTCCATCATCCACTTGAGAGCCAAAAAGTTCTTCAGTTGTAGGAACACGATGCTTGCTATGGTGAAAGAAAGTATGTTTCTCCTCTGGGCCAGACTGGTAAACAAAGCGACTGCAAAAAATTTACCAAAGGTGGGTTGATGTGTATGTAGTAGAATAGATCAATGAGAAACAGACCATTTGGGCTGAAGAAGATACAGGGTGAAGGTAGGGAGAAGGAAATTTTCAAGAGTAGGGAAACCGAAAGGGATGATCATTATCCTCTGAATGACTGAGGAAAGAAAGCTGAGAGTTAATCTAAGACGAATGGGGGATTAAGAAAATCCGAGTGGAAAGCATAGTGGTGTGGTGACATCCTTTGAAAGGAGGGTGGCTGGATTCCATCCAGGTCTAAACATTATAATTTGTGATTAGAATGAAAATTTTCAAGGGCCTCTTGGAGTTAGCCATTACACGTTGGATTCAAATGCATCCTCAGCTCATTAATTTAGGGATATTGAGGGATTAACCAACCTAAGGTTGTTTCGGTATCAAATCCTAGACAAGTTAATTCATACTGGTTTGGTTTCTTCTTGCCTTCTTTTGCTGTCAACTTGGCAGCTTTCTGGGGCAGTATTACAGTTTAAGGTCTTAAGAGCCAAACTCTCTAGCAATCCACTGTGGAGACCAGGAGGTTTTGGAGAGGGTTACAGGGAAGCTCAGGAAAGCAGAGAGCGGTTCCTGAGTGTCTTCGCCATTCTGTTCTTGAAATTTTGCTGCCAGGTTGCCCAGAGGGAAACTGAGCATAATTTCCATCTGCCAACCTTGTCATTTTCTGTACCCCACAGAAAGGAGGATGAGGCACCTGCTCCTCAGCTGGTCTCCCGTGCAACAGTTTCTTAGGAAAATGTAAATTGGGGAGTAAGTGGAAGGAGCCCCGAGGAGCAAAGTGGCTCCAGTCTGGAGAGCTTGGCTGTGCCTGTCTTGGTACCCACCTTTTTTCTCTCCCTTTCCCTCCCAGTGCCTCAGAATTTGTGATCCAGCATTGTCATCAGCAAGTAGCTACAAGTGACATATGAGGCCATCTTAAGGGAAGGGGCAGCAGAGGGTTAAAAGGTGATGGATTGGGACCATTAACAGCAGAAGTAATCACAAGATAGTGTTTCTTTGGCAAATAGCCTATTTTGAACATCATGAGGTGTGGGAAAACACAAGCTTTAGATGAATTGAGGTTTCTGCCTTTTAGGCACACTCACCATATAAAATCTCTGATTAATATCAGTAAGGGCAGGAGAAGGAGGGACTCCTAACCTTGCCAAAGCAATTACTGTAGTAAATCACTATAGTAAACAGTTAAAAATAACAGAAACTCATTTCTCTAGTGCTGTTCAGTATGGGAGCCATGAGCCACATGTGGCTACTGAGCATTTGAAATATGGCTAGTTTAAATTGAGATTTTTTTGTAAGGGCAAAATACACACCATATCTCAAGGACTTAGTATGAAAAAAAAAACAGCATAATTTTTATATTGATGACATGTTGAAAACAATATATTGGTTACATTGGGATAAATAAAGTATTAGTTTTGCCTGTTTCTTTTTACCTTTATAACACGGTTACTAGAACATTTAAAATTATGCATGTGGCTCACATTATATTTCTGTTGGACAGTGCTGCTCTGGTATACTAAAAAATAGAATTTGATCTATAAGCATCTTTTTAGCAGTACATTTCTTGCTTTGAGTAAGTGTACCTATACATCAGAGACAGGCTCATTTCAAAAGAAGGACAGGGAGGAGTGGCGATTTGAAAATGGGGAAACCAATTATAGAAGAAAGTCAGGACCCTGCCTCAGTTACCTCTCAGTCTGGGGGTGGGGGATGCTGTGACAGGGGTCAGTTGCCTGAAGCAAGTGCTCTCATCCCCGTAACTCCTGTTGATCTAGTTGGGGCTCCAGAGTGGGGAGGAGAAAGGCACTTTGAAACTTCTCTGCCCTTACCGTCTTAGCCATCAAACTCTGAGTTGGAGATAGTGACGATGTGACAGGAACTTTCCCTGGGCCTCTCTGGGCCACCATTCCTGGCCGAGAGAAAGAGGAGGAATGAGGTGAGCGCCTTCTTCACTCCCAGGGCCATGTGATAGAGCTGCAGTCGCACCTCCTTCTGCCGATAGGCATAGATGAGTGGGTTGAGCAGGGAGTTGCCCACACCAAGCAGCCACAGGTACCGTTCCAGCACTAGGTAGAGGTGACACTCCTGGCAGGCCACCTGCACAATGCCAGTGATAAGGAAGGGGGTCCAGGATAGAGTGAAGCTCCCAATGAGAACAGACACAGTGCGGACAGCTTTGAAGTCGCTGGGAGTCCGTGGGGGTCGATAACCTCCAGCCATGGCTCCTGCATGTTCCATCTTTCGGATCTGCTGACTGTGCATGGAGGCAATCTTGAGCATGTCGCAGTAGAAAAAGACAAAGAGGAGCATGGCTGGGAAGAAGCCAACGCAGGAGAGGGTCAGCACGAAGTAAGGGTGAAATACAGCAAAGAAGCTGCAGGACCCTTTGTAGGCGGTCTGCTGGAACATGGGGATTCCAAGTGGGAGGAAGCCAATGAGGTAAGACACCAACCACAGCCCGGCAATGCAGGCCCCGGCCACGAACCCACTCATGATCTTCAAGTAGCGGAGGGGCTGCTTGATGGCAAGGTACCTGTCAAAGGTGATCAGCATGACTGTGAGGACAGAGGCAGCCGCAGAGGAAGTGACAAATGCCATCCGCAGGCTGCACAGGGTCTTCTGTGTGGGCCGAGAAGGGCTGGAGAGCTGTTCTGTGAGTAGGCCTGAGATGGCCACACCAATCAAGGTGTCAGCCACAGCCAGATTCAAGGTGAAGCAGAGATTGACACCATCACTCTTGTGGATCAACAGCAGCACAGCCACAGCCACTAGTGTGTTAGTAGCAATGATGAGGGAGGCCAGGACAGCAAGGATCACTCCAAATGAGAAAGATGACTCCATGTCTCGAAGTGGCAGGACTTCACTTACCAGGGCATGCTGTCTTTCCAGCTGAAATTCTCATGGGCCAGGAGAAGAAGAGCTGTGGGTTCAGAGATACAACACGATTCCAGCCTTCACTGGCAGTCCAGGCTGGCAGCTCGCCATCTTTGGGATCCTACAGGTCATGAAGAATTACTCACCCTCTCTTTTCAGTCCTCAGCCTCCTGCCTCTCCAGCTCTCTAAAGGCAGCAACCTCAGTACAGACCTCCCCCTGGGCCCTGAACTAGTCCCTCCCCCTCCAACCACCAAGTTACTAGACAACTCCCAAGTACCTGTACATGCTGTCTCGCCAGGCCCTCTCCCTTCAATGGTGCTTCAGGGACTCTGGAGGGACAGGGACATTCATCAGGTCTCCTGTCTGTCAAAAGATATAATTGACTCCAATCATACTTTTTTCTTCCTCTATATCTTGACATTAAATTTCTACTTTCCTTCCAAAACCTCGAGTACCAGCTTAAATAACTAATCTCAGCTTAATTAAACTTTTTCTTAATAATTAATTCTCAGTTACTATTATGAATTGCTTTTAATCAAGCAAGATGCTCACAATCAGTTGAAGTGGGAAGTGAGGGCAGGTGAGCTTTTTGAGGGGCCCCAGCATACTTTCAAGAGTGCTACCACACATTTAAGCTGTTTCTTACCTTTTGCTTCCTAGCTCCTCAAATTCCAATTCTCTCAAGTAGGGCATGCTGTTCCCCTGTTTCTCATCCCTTGGAACCCATTTGAGGATTCAGGACAGGAAAAACAGGGCCAAAAACTGTTAACAGCTGTCATTCAGTTTAGAGCCCCTTCGCCACCTTGTGCTGCTGTCTCTCAAGTATACTCATTGATAATTATTTCTGCAGCATGTTGGGCCAGGTCTCTGGTCAGTGAATAGTGGCTGCTGGGCTTGCCTTTCTTAATCCTATAGACCCAAGGTATCTCTGTGGGAGGAGGAGAAGAGGAGATGAGCTGCATTCTGGGAAGTGTCTGTCTGATGTTTGGCTATGGAATTTTCCACTTTCCAGGAATAGGAACGTGGGGGTGGTTGAGGGCGGAAGGTTAGACCAAAGGGCGACTGTGTTGCTGAAGCAGGTAAGATGCACTCCAGAGGGGCAGCTGCATAAGTCACTCCTGTTTTAGGATGTGTATCTATTTGCTTGGGTACTTTAGAACTAACCTTTCGCCTGCCACTCTCATCTTGGATACCAAGAAGAGAGGGGTGGGGAGAAGAGTGGTTAGAAGCTTATTTACTCAGTTCAGGTGAGAGCACAAATGGGGAAGGTTAGTGTTTGAAGTGAGGGAGTAGAGAGCAAGGTGCAGAGTTGGACGCAAATATATTTCAGGACGTTTTGACAGTCTGAGAGCGCCTTTGGCAGATGTCTCTCCTAAAAAAGGATCAGAAAGACTGTGTTGTGGGGACTCAGTATTCTAGTTGCCAGCCTGAAAACAGTTCTTATTCTTGTGTACGCCCATTGGGAGACTGATTCCAGCTGCTTAGAACCTAGCCTAATTTTTATACCTGGACCTAAGGTGTGCTTGGGTTTCCCCAGCTCTTGACTCCACAGAGTCAAGTTAGCCCTTTTCAAGCCCATGTTCAAACTCGAGAGTGTGTCAGAATCACCTGGAGGGTGTCTTAAAACCCAGGTTCTTGGGCCCTACTCCCAGAGTTTCAGGTCATTGGTGAGTCTGAGAATCTTCCTTCCTTCCTTCCTTCCTTCCTTCCTTCCTTCCTTCCTTCCTTCCTTCCTTCCTTCCTTCCTTCCTTCCTTCCTCCCTCCNCCTTCCTTCCTTCCTTCCTTCCTTCCTTCCTTCCTTCCTTCCTTCCTCCCTCCCTCCCTCCCTCTCTTCCTTCCTTCCTTTTCTCTCTTTCTCTCTTTCTCTTTCTTTCTTTTTTCCCTCCCTCCCTCCCTCCCTCCTTCCTTCCTTTCTTTCCTTCTTTCCTTCTTTCTTCTTCTTCTTCTTCTTCTTCTTCTTATTATTATTATTATTATTATTATTATTATTTAGATGGAGTTTCGCTCTTGTCACCCAGGCTGGAGTGCAATGGTGTGATCTCGACTCACTGCAACCGCCACCCCCCAGGTTCAAGCAATTCTCCTGCCTCAGCTTCCCAAGTAGCTGGGATTACAGGTGTGCAGCCACCACGCCCAGCTAATTTTGTATTTTCAGTAGAGATGGTGTTTCACTGTGTTGGCCAGCTGGTCTCGAACTCCTGGCCTCAGGTGATCCACCTGTGTCGGCCTCCCAAAGTGCTGGGATTACAGGCGTGAGCCACCGCGCCTGGCCAGAATCTGCATTTCTAACAAGTTCCCAGATGCTGCTGTTACTTGCTTAGGGACCACACTTTGAGAGGCACTGCTGTACTGTAATGATTCTTACACTTAGCTGTGCATTGGAATCACCTGGTGATTCCAAAAAATACTGCTGTTTGGGCCACACACCAAGAGATTCTAACATAATTATTCTGGGGTGGTACCTGTGCACTGGGAGTTTTAAAAGTTCCTTGGGTGATTCTAATATTCAGCCAGGGTTGAGAACCACTGTCCTTGGTTTCCTCATGTGTAACATGGAGACAGTCATAGTTATATCACAAGGTTGTGAGGATGATAAAATGAGGTATGATATGGGCAAAGACTTCATGACTAAAACACAAAAAGCAATGGCAACAAAAGCCAAAATTGACAAATGGGATCTAATTAAACTAAAGAGCTTCTGCACAGTAAAAGAAACTATCATCAGAGTGAACAGGCAACCTACAGAATGGGAGAAAATTTTTACAATCTATTCATCTGACAAAGGGCTAA